>NC_052641.1:3030303-3333333 GCF_016161935.1 Mauremys reevesii | reverse complement strand
CGAGCTAGCCCAACCCGCTCAGCTGGTACATTTGGTGGGATCACAGCCCATGGCAATCCAGCATTCCCACTGCTTTCTCTGCTCCCTCTTCACTATTAGTCATAGGGTTCTGGAAAGTTTCTCATGCATAAGAAAGTGCTTCAACTTATATCAGCCAAATACTCCTATTGTGAGTGACCCACTCCAGCTACCGTGAAATACAGAGTTGAAACATGATGTTTCTATTCCCCTTGGAGGTAAAAGGTGTGGGAAATCAAACATATAAGGAATGTCTTTAATTAGTCTCATTTGCATAGCAGTGGGAGAGGCTCATCTGATTGCTAAAAGGGCCTCATTTGTTTGGGAGCAGGAAACAAGAACCACAGTGCATTCAAATGGAGCAGATTAGCAGAGGTTCCCTGATGACAAGATTGGGAGATACAGCTGGAGGGAGGTCATCCATGGGTCAGAATAAAGCTGGCCAGAACTGAAGGCGACATGTTGGGTGACTTTATAAGGTACCATATCCAGCTGCATTTTATTTTCAGCACTCTGAGGAATTGCCCCTTTGAAGGCATCTCCTCCTGCTTTATACTGGCTTTTTTTTTTTTTACAGCTGCCCATATCAAGAGGTTAATATCAAGAGGCCTGATCCTGTGAGGTGCTGAGCATATTCTGGGACCTACAACTCTCCGAGGTGCTCAGACACCCTGGGGATGGACATGTGTAAGAACCTAGATGGAACAGAACAGAAATGACGTCAATGGGAGTTCAGAGCTTCGGGCACCCCCCAAAAAAGTGCTCAGCACCTTGCAAGATCAGGGTCTATAGTGGTTGCTGCCCAAGTCAGCTGTGCCCTGAGAATCCAGTAGCCAAGGCAGCTGTTTCACTCAGTTACAACGTTGTTGGTAAGATCTCACTTCCGGCACACATTGGTTATTCTAGGGCTATCTGAGTGTGCTACAGGAGACACTCAGAGCAGCTAGCACAGGCCACGCCATTGTCATTCGTGAGCTTTATTTTGGGAGCTTTAGAAATACATGAAGGAACTTTGCTTTCAATGACCATAGTGCTGTTCCAGTGCTCAGAGGGTGGGGGAAGTACATGGACCTGGGGAATGGTACTGAGTTCTTTGAGGAATGCAAAGCTCTTTGCACGCTCTGTATACGTGACACCCACAATATTGTCCCTAGCCTGTCACGTTCAGACACTTGCTGAGCATGCACACAGCCTGGGATACATGGGGCAGCCCTGCCTGGCACACCCACCTGCTTCACTTTCCCCTCTCTGGCTTTCTCGTCTCATTACTACCCCTCCTTGCGGCTGGTTTATTACAACAGCATAGTCCAAATAGTCCATAACGAAAGGCCCCACCCTGCAGTCCATTCCTCACCCCAGTGCAGACAGTCACTAAAACTCCAGACATCTCATCCCTTAATGCCCTACCTCTGGCACCAGCGCCTTGGCCACACCTGGCTGGACTCACTGTCAGTCCTCCCCTCCCCTGGTACCAGTACAGCCGCCCCAGCCCTTTCAACTGAAGTGCAACCGCGCTTTACCCAGTATGAGCCCCAAAGCCTCTGCTGGGAGCATCCCTTGCCCTCTCGCTGTCTCCCTGGGTCGGGCTCTCTGTCTCCTGGAGATGGCAGTGGACAAACGTCCCCTGCCTGCAGCCCTCTTTAGCCCTTGGCACCAGCTCTCCAGCTTACAGCCAGCAGGCAAGGCCCTCTGCTGCTACTTCTGCCTTAGCCCTCTCTGGCTTGGGGACGTCGGCCAGCAAACCCCTCTTCCTGCCTGCCTGCTTCAGCCTTCCTCCAGGAACCACCGTCTGCTTCCTTCCAGGACTCCTTCAGTTCCCTGGTCTCTGGCAGCTTTCACTTCCTCTTCCTGGCTGAACCAGTCTCCTCTGATGCACTGGAACCTCCCCCTGGCCCCTATTTCACCAAGTCTCTCCTCTACCAGGTTTTGTCTTCACCGATCCTTCGTAGCCCCAAGGTGCGGCCACACTGGCGAGCTGGGAGCACTGCTCTGTCACAGGAGAGCTGGACCTACTGCACTTCATTTACTGGGGCCAGCCACACTGTGACACACACCCAATTCCTCAGTGTGCACCATGTACACACAACAGCATGCACACGCCACACATAGCCATTCCCAGCATGCACCTGCCACATGCATCCCCGTGTGCAGCACATTCATGGGTTCACGGTGCATGCCACCCACACCCAGACCCACAGAACACCCCAACCAAGCACATCCCCAGGGTGCACTGATGACACTCACCTACAGCCTGTGAAGCATGATACACTCGCGGCATGCACTGGACACCCTGATCCACAACATCCCCAGCATGTGCACCCACCACCCCCAGCGATGCTACACTGCAATCCGTGAATGAGCCAACATCCCACTGAGCTCAGAACAGAATGTATTGCTGAACCTGGCACACAGGGCTTTGTCTGACATGCCTGGCACATCCAGCAATGAAGCATTTAACCCTCCAGGACCAGATCCATGGCAATGGCATGCAGTACATTTCCATTTCTATGTATATCTACGCTATCCTGCAAACCATGCACACAGCAGTGCTGCTCACTGACCACTGGGCCCCCCTCATTCTACTGCCTTAATATTGCATTGCCTTGGCTATATAAAACTGAACTTCCTGGGCGTGAGTCTCACTGACATGAAGGATTTCATGGCAATGAGACTCTGTCCCTATCTTGCACTAAAACCACATGCGGAATTTAATTTCCAGAGGAAAACACAGATCTCAAACTGCATGTCTTTATTTTTCTGTTATTCTCCTTCTGCACACCAATAAGCAGCCAAATCAATAAGCATCCAAACTTGCATCCGTCCTGACATCTTGCCAGCTAAAGTTTGGTCCAAATCAGAACACATGCAGAACAGCTGTGGTCTAAACCCTTTAGAAAGCTGGGTCTGCAGAAGCCCTAACACAACCTTAATCACAAGAGCAGAGCCCAGCAAATGCTGCAGTGGGAGTACTGTTTGTACAGCACCTAGCACATGATAGCTGGGGCTTCTATGGGGCTATGGGAACACAAACAATAAAGGAAGAAAGAGTGTTGCCTAGCATCACCCAGGCTTTAGTTTAAAGAGTACCATGCCCCATTAGCTGTGGATGGTCATCACTGTGAGGCAGCCAGGAGGGCGGGTGAAGGGCTGGTCTCAGCCAGACTGTAGGAACATCTCGCTCTGTACTTGGTTCGAGAAAAAGAAACCAGCTCATTTCCATTCTCATTCCTGCTGCACCTGGTTGCACCCTGCCCATGCACATAACATGCCTTGCACCAGCTCAGCACGTCGCATTCATGCCCGGCTGAGAGCAACCTCATGATGCCTACAGCTCCCAGAACAGGATGGCCCTTTCCTGTGTGTGTGAATGTGCAACGTGACACCATCAAACGCTGGAAATGTGAAACACACAAGTCTGTTCCTGTCGATTCACATGACTGACAGCAGCAGGACCACCTTCAAAAAGTGTGCTGCTCTACTTGCCAGTACAGCCTGGCAGAAGGGTCATGTATCTACCGGTAATTACTGTTACTCTTAATCATGCTGAGTTTTACCTATCTAGCTATACCTCTGTGTCTGAAGACAGGGATCCGTTCTATTTAGACTGAAGATGTTCTGGCCTGGTGAATTTGGATTTGTTTTGTTTCTTCTTTTTAATACGTTTTAGCTAAAATTGACCCAGATGCTTTAGAGTTATTAATGTGTGACAAAAATCAGGGTTCTGCCCCTCAGCTCCAACTGGAAACGTTCTGTTCAGAAAACTAAAACACAACCTAAGCTCTAGTGAAAACCATTGAAGTTGGCTTGTTCTGCAGATCTCACTGAGACCAAAAGTTCAAGAATGTTGCGTACTGAGGGCACCACGACAGAAATTCTGACCACAGAAATTATGCGTCCTGGGACGCTGCAAAGCTCTGGGTGTCTTACTTCTTAAAAAATAGAAACCCTAGTTTTATTAATACTAACAGTCATAATTAATATAAATACTATCATATATTTATTTATATAACAAAACTACTGCAAAGTTCAGGTCAAAGTTCAGGAAATCAAGCTTTGAAATATCAGGTAATTCCAAAAATGAAGACTGAATTATCACCCTTAACTCTGCCCTCTAAAGTATGCATGGACATCGAACGATGGTCTCGCCTTTCACACTGTATCTTATTAATCAGATAATGTGAAGCATGATACAAACAAAACTGGAATTTCCATACAGCAGGCACATTTCTGATTACCACATAACACAGACTCTGTGTCTAACAGTCCCAAAGGCCAGCCCCCTCTGACGTCAAAAGCTTTCAGAACAGGAGCAGTGGAATTTCCCTAAAGGTGGGTGGGCCACCAGAGCCTGAATCATGGCCCCACCCCAGCATTGCCCATTCCCCCCGAAGCCCTGCCCTCACGTCACCCCATCTCCCCAAGCTCCTGCCTTCAGACCGCCCCTTCCCCCAAAGCCCTGCCCCCACACCACCCCATATCCCCGAGGCCCTGCCCTCACACCGCCCCATATCCCCGAGGCCCTGCCTTCACACCATCCCTTCCCCCAAAGCCCAGCCCCCACACCGCCCCATATCCCCGAGGCCCAGCCCGCACACCATCCTGCCCCACACCACCCCATATCCCCGAGGCCCTGCCTTCACACCATCCCTTCCCCCAACGCCCTGCCCCCACACCACCCCATATCCCCGAGGCCCTGCCCTCACACCGCCCCATATCCCCGAGGCCCTGCCTTCACACTATCCCTTCCCCCAAAGCCCTGCCCTCACACTGCCCCATATCCCCGAGGCCCTGCCCTCACACCGCCCCATATCCCCGAGGCCCTGCCCTCACACCGCCCCATATCCCCGAGGCCCTGCCCTCACACCGCCCCATATCCCCGAGGCCCTGCCTTCAGACCGCCCCTTCCCCCAAAGCCCTGCCCCCACACCGCCTCTTCCTCCCACCCCCAGTGCTGTGGCTGTGACTGAGGCAGGCCAGAAGGGTCAGGCTCCCTTTCAACCTGACTCATTACAGCCGAGTCCCCACTGGTGCAGTGACCTGTCTGGAAGGGGCAGCAGCGTGTTGGGGGGCACAAGCAGGCGCTGGGGAGTGGGAGGGGAGGGATCATGTTTCAGCTGTTGTTTGAAGTTGGGAACACAAGCTCCTGTATGGTGCAATATGGAGTTCCAAGGGGACACTCTGCCCTGCACATCTGAATTGGATCCCAGCTGATCTCTGCCTGCTGCTGTGTGTTTGCTCCAAGCTCACCTTTCCACATCAGCCAGCATGCTGATGGCAGCTGCTGCCAAGGAGCTTGTTTCCTAGGCATCGCTAAGTTGGGCGTGTCCCCCTCCCGTGTGACATTAGGGGCAGACTGGGTGTGTTTCCCTCCCACTTTGCACTGCTGTGAATGCCTGTGCAAGGTGCAGGGCAATGGGGAATCAGGCAGCAAACAAGGAAAAAACTGAAGATCCTTCTAGACACGGAAGAGGAGCCTACACCAATACATGAGCCAGGCTTTGGATTAGGCAGGGTACATCAGCGCTGGAGTCTAACGGTCTGTCCCTCTGCACCCCCAGTCAGAAGTATCTACGGCTTGGCTCTGGCATGCCCCCAACAATGCTCAGACCCCTTCGCTACAACACAGGGGTGGCCCAAAGCAGTGCAGTCTATGGCCCCCCTCATCTTGGTTAGGAGGTGTGGCCATGGACAGGAGCCAGAGAGAGCAAGACATGCTGGGACTCAGGCTCCATAGGCCGTAGCCAAGATGAGGACAGCTGCTAGGCAAATGAAGTGTAGCCCACTGGATCCTAGCGAGCGGTTAAGATGGCTCCTGGCTACGCAGAGGTTAGGCAGCCCCCTGCGTCCTGAACACAGTAACATAAAGCCTAAAGCAGCGGCTCTCAAACGTTTGTACTGGTGACCCCTTTCACACAGCAACCTCTGAGTGTGACCCCCTTCTGAATTAAAAACTCTCTTTTTTTATATTTAACACTATTATCAATGCTGGAGTTTGGGGTGGAGGCTGACAGCTCACGACCCCCCATGTAATAAACTTGTGACCCCCTGAGCAGTCACGACCCCCAGTTTGAGAACCCCTGGCCTAAAGACTCATTACTCAGAGTGTCAGCTCTTCCGGGCAGGGCCTGTCTTTCTGTTCTGCGTCTGTGCCAGACCTGTCCTGGGGCTCCTACCACTCACACAGAGAAGGCAAACAAGGAACCCAACATTTATTATTGTTATGACTCTCTCAGTGTTCAAGCCAATCTCTTGATCTTTAAGGTTTGCAGTTTGGTGGCCCTGTAACCATTCGTCTTCAGGCCTTGTGGGACGGATGGCATCAGGGGAGAGCATGGCACCTCACCCACCCCAAGTACTAGGATCCTTAGGGGTGTTTCAGATCCTGCTTTTTCTAGTGAGACTTAAACAGAAGCTGCAGTAGAAAATGGGAATTACAAAAAAAAAAAAAAAAAAAGCGTGAGAAAGGAAATGTGAGCCAGGCCCGAAGCGATGTAACCAATCCAGCAGAAACAATAGCCCGGGAAGAAAAACCAGTTCCTACACACAAGGTGGAATAGGCAGGGAGAGGGAGGGGGAAGGGCACGGAAAGGCAAACCTAGTGCACTTTCAAGCACTGCAAAACAACAAGGCGATTATTAGCCTGAGAGCTGCTAAGGGCAACGCTCCCCCCTTCCCTGGGGGCCCATGTGAAATCAAGATGGATAGCATGGCGAATGTGCCTTCCCAGACGGCAGGGCTGCAGGGCGCCCCCGGCCACTTCCCAAACTGGCTAAGCAGCTGGGGTGCCAGGATTTCTGGGGTCTGAGGGCAGATCTCCACAGCAGAAAACACCCTGCGCAGTGAGGCTTAGAGCCTGGCTCAACTCTGGTAGACGTGCAGGCTCAGGAGCCAGGACTGCTGTATGCAGCCCTGCAGCACGCTCAAGTCAACTGACCGAGGCTCTCAGACTTGGTGCTGAGGGTTTTCTTTCACTGTGTAGACGTATCCCTAAGCCGCTTGTCATGGACCTGACCGGAAACAGCTGCTACTCGTGGGCAAGACACTGACATCCCAAAGTCTCTGCCTTCCCGTCACTATGATGGGAGGTCTGGCTGTCCCTGCTGGGTAGGCGGAATGACACAATAGCTGCCCTCGAGGTCCCACCACGGGGCCAGATTGTCAAAAGAGCTCCCATTGAGGAACCTAACTAAGGGATCCGAGTTTCAAAGGGTCCCTGGGGAGAGTGTGTGTGCATGTACGTGGGTGTGCATTCATGTGCCTGTGTGAGCGTGTACATGCACGTGTGTGTGTATATGTGCCAGTGTGTGCACGAGTGTGTGCATGCATGTGTACATGTGTGAGTATGTATATGTGCATGGGCATGCATGTTCAAGTGTGTTTGAGGGTGCGCATGTATAATTGTGCATGGGTGTGCATGTCTATGTGTTCTGGTGTGTGTGCGTGTGTGTGTGTGTGTGCGCGCGTGTGCACATGTCGGGCATTGAACCCTGGGGAACAGGTAGCCCTGATTTAGGAGCCTAAATGAGTGCTGACCTCCTTTAAGCATCTGGCCCCATCTCGGGATGTATTTCTATCAAAGCAGATCATCTGCTACTAACTCCTAATGCACAGGTTTTGGGTCCACCAGGAACCTTGCTTTGGGAGAGACAAAGATGGTCCTTTGGGGAGATGGAAAGGGACACGCTGAACATCATTGAATTCTGGTGGATGGGGGGTTGGACTGGACAGAGCGTAGGAACGTCTTCTCATCAGCATGTTTCAGAAATCATCATCAATAAATGACAGAGGTGATCTGTCCACCTGTCTCTCCATGGCACATAAGCCAATAGGGTCCAGCAGAGTATAAACTGTTCGCCAGGTCAGTTAATGGGGTTATCTACTTGGTCTGTTTTTTCTTCAAGGGCCAGTAAGGATACAAACTATTGCTTCCTATTGACCTATACTCAGGACAACCAGCCAATGAGCTCCATAGATTGGCTCCAAGTTGCTAATGTTCTCAGCCACCTCCTTGAGGAGCGCCCATGGCATGTGGCGAGTGCAGCGTGAAGGCCTAGCAAGCTAGGGTGTAACAAATGCCTCACACTGGCAAACGAACTACTCCTGCCCAAGGGGGCCTTGCTATTTATCCAGTAGTGCTGCCCAAGCTTTGCCCAGCCTGGGAGTGCACTGGCAACTTTCCAGAGCCTGATGGCTGCAACGGAGCCAACTGCAGGGGCTTTCATCGGACACAATGGGCGATGGGTCTCCAAGGAAGGAGGAGGAATCTGTCACAGGACTAAAGCCAGATTTCCTCTCTGTTGTGAGATCAACCACCAACCTGAGAAGATCGACAAGACTATTGGCCACCAGAACTGCTGAAGGGGAACGCCGATGGCGGGGCTAATGGAACGTCTGGCTCTACTGATGCCATCTATATTCTTGGAGGACTGATTGTGTCCTGAAATGCCTCAACCTCCTCTTCAGGTCCAGGCTACTGGTTATTACACCAGGATTCCTACTGCTCCTTGTCAATAAATGGGAGCAGTGTGAAGTGCCTTCCTCCCTGGCATTGTCTCATCAGCACTCGCCAGGAACTCATACAGCAAGCGGATGCTGTTTGGCCATGTCTGTGCTAGGGACACTTCCCCACTGATACCATCTCCAGTCCAGCTCTGAGGTCCACAGTGCAAGGGGATAGCTGGCTGCCAGAGGTAACAGGTGTGCTCTACATGCCTGAGAAAGTCACATCGATGGATCCCCTAGTTCCCAAAGTCCTGGCTGGCTGACTCGGCCTGGGATGCTCTCCACTAAGCAGTGTGCACCACAGCTTGCTCCCTCAGGTTTATACAGTCTTGCGGAGGAGCCAGGAGCAAGCACCTGCCCCTCCACCTGCAGTTTCTGCAGCAGATCTGCACTGGCCTGGACCTCACACTGAGATTCCAAGTCAGTTGTTACCATCACTAGCCCTGCTTTTATACACAGAGAGGAGAGGGGATTCGAACAAGGTCACACAAAGTGTCACTGGGCGAGCTCAGAACAGACCTCCTGCGTGTCGATTCACAGCCCCCTGGGCTAACCACTAGACACATGGCTTCTGCGTTTCAGTCCGGAGTGAAGTCAAAGCCCAGTGGCTCACACACTCGATGGTACCTCAGCAACCAGAAGGGGAAGAGACTTTTGTTTTTAGAAGAGAAGCTTAGACTCTGTAGAAAACATCACGATATGCAAAAAATCTGCAGGGACTTTTCTTACCCTGTTGATTTCAATTGCCCCGGTCATTAGTACACACCTGCATGAATGTTTCTTCCTTGGTTTGAACGCAGAGCCCATGGCCATGGGATCTGAGCATCATTCCAGGATCCTCTCAGTTAGCTATGACCAATTCATGGGTAGTCAAATCAATGTGGGGACAGTGAAATGACATCATGTTTCCATAGACCATGCTGAGTTTGTCTTTCAGGTCAGTGAGCTGATATAAACAGCATGGGAAGGCACAGTCCTAGCCCTTCCTTCTGGCTATTACAAGCCAAGCAAGAGTTCAGCACTACACAAAAATCCTTCTGCCTCACAAGCTGGGACAGTATGCAGTGCTGTAGCCTGTCGGCCCCAGGATATTAGAGAGACAAGGTGGATGAGGCAATATCTTTTTATTGCACCAACTGCTGTTACCTCACCCACCTTGTCTCTCTAAACGAGGGCAGAAACAGCCAGCGAACCCTGCAGCGGCCAGCTCCAAAACCTAGCCAGGAGGCAGAGCTCTCTGCATACAGCAGGATTTGCTTCTAGTTCCAAGTGCACTTCTCCAGTTTTTGCTGAGGCTCAGAAGAGAGTGAGGATGTAGCTCTGTTCTCAGCAGATTTTTCTGCTTTGCCACGCTGTGAGCCCTCAGAACACTGCAGCTGGACTGCTGCTTCCCATCATGCTGAGTCGGCTTTCCAGGAGGCAGAGCTCTCTCCTCACAGAGACCAACAAAGGGGGCCCTGGATTCTCAAAATACCTGTCTGAATGCAACAGAAGACGGCTGTCCAGGATGTGTGTGTGTGGGGGGTGTTTTTAAATAATTGGAATCAGCATCTTGATAGCCCAGGGGGACCAGATGTCCTGATTTTATAGGGACAGTCCTGATTTTTGGGTCTTTTTCTTATATAGGCTCCTATTACCACCCACCCCCTGTTCTGATTTTTCACATTTGCTGTCTGGTCACCCTATGATAGCCTGAAGTTCTCACAGTTACTCCTGTAACCTGTCAATTTTAGCAGTTATTGATAACTCACACTTGGCTTGGAATCTTGGCCACACTGTGATCGGCTGCTGTGTGACTGCAGCTTGTCCGAGACACATGCAGATCCGTGACCTGGGTACCTGACATCCAAATTCAGCCCTTCAGTTAATAAAGGAATAAAGATCCGAGGGCAGGGATCCCAAATTTGCAACACTTGTGGGCTCCACATGCAGCTTTCCAGTAGCTGGAGGGTGGCATGGATGTTGCACACTCACATAATGTGGTCTACCCCAGAAATAAACCCAAATGGCCATTCCATGTGATGGGGGTAGCTGTGCCTGTACAGGGTGGAGTACGGGATCCACCTCACCCTGCTCTGCAGGGCGCTCCTTCTCCGCATGGCACTTTGGACTCGTAGCTCCACAAGTATGATACCTTGGCTCTCTAAAGACAGAGGCAGAGTGAAGGGGTCGCAGATGCATTCTGGGCTTGCAGGTTGCACTCTCAGCAGCCCAGCAAAAGTAGACTAAAAGGCAACAAGAAAACACTGGAGGCTGGGAACAATTCACAGAGAAGCCTCACAGTAGAGTTTTCCTCTGTGTCAATGGCCTGGGGAGTCCAAGCTTCTTGGTCAATGACTCCAGCTCAGCTCTGCTCAGCTCATGGTTTTTCTATTTGCTGCTCCTCCAAACTGAGCCTGGGTGGCCTCACACATCCTCAACACTAAAGCATCTCCAATTGGAGCGTTGTTCTCAGTGAGCTGGAACTGAACCCACTTCCCTCTCCCCAAGCCATGCTGTTGTCTCCGCAGCACTACTGCAGTGAGGAGAGCCAGCAGATACAGCTCGGATTCAGACAGGAGCCAACTGTGAGAAGACGCCATTGTGTGCAATCACATTTCAGAGTAGAACGGTTGCTGTCTACTGTAATACCGAGTGCTTCTCATGTACTGACCCTTGTATCTCATTTTGGAATCTCCATTTCGAAAGTCTCATTTACTTACCGTGATCAAATGCGCCCAGTTTCCGTAATATAGTATTGGCTAAAGAGTGCCATTCAGGCCAAATAACCAACCTCAACTTGAATGCAAAGGTGTGCAGTAAGACCCACAGACTACAGCTCCAAGCATGCAATTCTCCTCCTTAATCAAAGTGACTAGAACTTTTGGATCAGAGGAGTACACTTCCCGATGGGATTTCTCTGCAATGAATGTTTTGAGTGACACACTTGCAAAAGGGTTGCTTTTATTGTACACCTGACCTCAGCCCCTCGTGCTATAGAGCTTTGTGTGAGATTGTGATCATCTCCACATTTGTTGCAAGCTAATCTTTTCTCTGCCATTTGTTTCCCCATATGTTCTATCTTTGTGCCTTGGGATGCATTTTCAATTAGATGCACTTCAGTGCTTTCACTGCTTGCTGATGCTTTCACTTAAGCAGATTTCCCAAGCTCTCCCAATACCCACTCTTCTTTCCAAAGCCAGGTCTTATTTCTCATAATAACCCTTGTTATCAGTTATGCCACAACAAAATTAGTTCTCTCATCAGACCTTCTGTGAACTGTTCAAACTCACGTAAGTTCGCTTTATTCCATAGGTTGTAACATACTGGCCAATCTTCTCACCTAACACCTGGTTTCTGGTGAAAAAAACGTGCCTTTTCCACGTGACGTCCTTGTATGGGTCACAGGACCTTTGCCTCCGCCTGGCAGTCTGCAGTCCTTCCTGGCCTTGTGGACGTGCTATCGCTCTCCAGTGCCTCTGGACCTACTGTACGCAGCACTGCGGAGAATTTCACCCTCCCAGAGTTGCCAACACACACTATTTTATCAGAAGCTGGGAACTGGCGACGAGATGGATCACTTGATGATTTCCTGTTCCGTTCATTCCCTCTGGGGCACCTGGCACTGGCCACTGTCGGAAGACAGGATGGACCTTTGACCGTTCTTATGGTCTTATGAGTCTCCTGACATTTGGCATTTGCTCCTGGAGTTAAATGATTACCCAAGAATTTCAGTTTTCATTAGAAAAAAATTGTAGCTTCCTTGGTTGTGGAGTAAAGCTTAGAAACATGAGGCCTGAAGGCTCAAAACCCAGGAGGCAAATGAGCAGAACCCTCAATGTATGATTTTTTAAAAATCTTGTGGTTTTTGTGAGCCTGATGTGATCTGTGAACTCGTGGAGTTGGCAATACTGGATTTCGCTTTGATGCCACTCTGGCTGGGCTGCAGCCACCTGCTCCCGTTCTCTGCCAGGTTCCCTTCCAGACAGGGATTCGGCTGGCTTTGATCAGAGCTGTCATTTACATGTGAGACCATGTAATACCGGTGCGACACACAGGAATGACAGTATGTCAGACGGGTATTGACTTCCTACTCACAAGCCTCATGACCCAGGTCAGGCTAATACCCCTGTGCCTCATGGCAGGGCCAGTATATGCTGCTTGCAGTGGTTGCTGTTCCAGCCCTTGGTTTTCCAATGTCCCCTTCAGAGGGCAGGAGCTGGCAGGGAGGCTCAGCTGATGAGCTCACGGCTGCAATCCACGACAATAACAGGAGACTGAAGGCTCAACACAAACATGTTGTTTCTCTATCTGCTGACCCAACCATACAGCTCTGATTGTGCAATCAACCAAGCCCAAAGCCATCCTGTGGCACTCAGCACAGACGTGCTGTCACCCCCTGCCTCTAGGCCTGCCGGGTTCCCTGGAATCTCTGACTTCTCTGGGGCCACGTTTTGTGAGCTGCGGCACAGAAGGTGAAGCCCAGGAGGAGCAGGGGAAAAGGCAGCTTTAAAGGTGCATTGTGCCACCTGGATTGTGGGCTGGTACAGGAGCGAAAGTGGCTTAAATCAGAGCAGCCTTTCCTGGGTGCCCATGGGCTGTATCACAGCCCACAATGCCCAGCACTATGGCTGCTCTCCCTCCTGCCACTGGCAGAACATGCACTGGTGAGTGCAGCATAATGCAGCTTGCACTGCTCCCATGCTGGTCACCTCTATCTGCCACCGGAGCAATTTATAACTGGGGCGGCGTGGGGGGCAGAACCAGCCCCTGGACATTTTAAGAGATTGTTTCCTTGGATTAATACAACCATAGAACCAAGGCGCGTCATGAGGATAAGTGTGAAACTGACCAAATCCCCAGTGTTTTTCTCCTGTTTCTATGGAATTCTTTATATATTTCCCCACAACAAATGGTTCAGTGCATTTTTTCCTTAAAGCACCCAAATAGCTAGCAACCCACGGGCAACCCCACAATAATAAATAGGACCCTGCAATACTAAACTAGTATGTTTAACCCACCATCTATACGAAACCCTACAAGAATAAACCAATATGGAGAAAAAGGGTGCAAGAAAATACATTTCAGTTTCCAGCATCCACAGGCTGTGATTCACATATGACTGATCTCTGGCAATACCTTGAGGCATCAAACTTTGATGAGATGTCAGAGAAAGACTCCCTCTGTCTCCAACAGCTGGGGTGAGGAGAAGGAATCTAAGGGGATCTCCTAGCACAATCCCTGCCAAGCTCACAGAAAACAGATCTGCTCTCCATCCAGGCGAGCTGTTACCAGCGATGGGGCTGGAGCCAGATGGGTAGGAATGCCTGATGTCTGAGCAATATAAGCGAGACATGATGAGTGTGTGGCAGGGAAAGGTCTTGTTCCACCATGTGGGAGATGTAGAAAGAGACAGGCACGGTGCCCCAGCACGCTATTTTCTTGGGATGCTGTCGATTGAGAGGCCCAATCTCCACTGCAGAGAGAGCCGGAAGAGACTGAAACACTCACTGGAGGGAAAAGGTAAAAGGGAGAGCTATGTGGAAGCTGCTGGATCCTGCCATTTATTGTACCCCAAATCTCGCTGCCTATATAAAGAACATGCACCCAAGGAGTCCAGTCCCTGGCATTCTGTAGCAAAACAACACCACAGATCTTGGGCATGGATCCCTGCTGGGTTCTGCACCCATGCCCCTGAAATTCCACCGTGAAACTGACCCGGGTCCTGCTAATACGGTATAGCATGGCCATGCCGCAGGGTGCCCCCAGCACAGCTGTGATGGATGGCCTCTGCACCTACACCTTGCCTGACCAGCTGTGCTTGTACCAGTGCATTCTGGGAAACAGTCTTAGCTGCTGGAGTGGGGGACAGAGGCTTGTGGGGTGTCTCCCCACTGCACAGGCCTGAGGCTGGTAACCTATTTACGCAAGGCACAGGTGGAAGGACCCATCCTGACACCTGGGTTACAGCCATCTGTTGACCATGAACATCGCACTGCTCAGTAAAAACAGCGAGAGAAAGTGTCTTGGGAAGGATTTGCTCCACCCAGCCCGGCTCCGTGTGCTCCTGCAGCAGCATACGTGAACTGAGGAAGCCCCTTATAACTCCTGGTGCAGGCACTGCATAAGGCTTCAATGCCTCTGGTAAATCACAGCTTTGGGGTGCAGCACGTAGACCCTGGGTGGGGCAGCCAGGGACGGGTTAGCTAAATTGTATCAGGAGCTGTGCCAGCCCCTGGGACAGTCTAGGATTGAAAGGGCACAACGCTGTTAAAAGCCACCCCTAGGCTGCATGCACAATCCTGCCCCCAGCATTCAGGCACAGCTCTCCAGGTGCGGTGGGGCAGGAGGCTGTCGGGCCGAGTGGAGTCTCCTGGTATGACTCAGAGTTGAGTTTAGCCCATGGGCAGAGGCGGATTGCAATTTATTGGGGCCCTGGGCACAAAGAACATTTGGGTCCCCCACATCCTGGGGGCCCAGGGGCACCAGAACCAGGCCAGCCATGGCCCCCCACTTTTGAACATGGGCTCAGTAGCCTCGGGCAGGTGTGGAACAGCATTGGCATGGGCACAGGGGGGACGCTGCCTTCCCAAACGGCAAGGCTCAGGCCAGAGGGGACAGGAGGAGTGGTGCCTCACTTGGTGCACAAAGCCCAGGTGGCAGCAGGGGCAGCCTGTCACCGGGAGCAGGAAGGACCTGGTGGGGGCCGCCTGGCAGTGGGAGCAGGGCACAGGCACTGACCGAGTTTGGGTGGAGTGCGGCAGCCTCTATAGCTGAGCCAGAAGCAATGGGAGTTGCTCCAGAAGAGCCCTCCCTGCCTGTGACCTTCCCGGGGCTCCCCACTGCCTCCCAGCCAGGGCAGGGCCTCCTCTCCCCACAGAGCATGTCTGCAGGCCCTGGGAAGGGGGCAGGAAGCCAGACTGGAGCCCCCACCCTGCGTCCCACCGGCAGCAGTGTGCCTGGGGGTTGGGGACACAGGCTGGGGCCTGCTCTAAGGTCCAGGGCAGGTGGTGGGTGTGGGGCTCCCCACAGCGGCCCTGGCTCTTACCACTGCCTGGCTTTGGCTTCTGGCCTGGCCAACAGGTAGAGCCCTGGGGGAAAGAGGAGAAGCAGGGAGCGGGGCCTCAGTTCTGGCGTTGGTGGCCCCTCCACTGCTACCCAGGTTCCGGTGCTTCTGTGGAGGCCCCCAAACTGGCTGGGGGCCCAGGAATTAATCCACCACTGCCATGGGCTGTCTATTTCTGGGCTGGGGGCAAATCTGTAGCACTCAGGGCCTCCCTGGTATCATGCTGCCCTGTGAAAAAGTCCCTATAAGTCATCACAGCCAGGCCGCTGTTGGACACGCCCAGCAGAGGGGAGATGGGTCAAGCAGGCTGTGGAGAGAAAACTCCCCTCTGACCATATAGGGGGTAGGTCTGGGGTGGGGGTGAAGCTCAGTCTTAGGGTACCTGGGGGAACCGTGCACTGCCACTAGCCACACTGTCCATGAGCTTGGAGTGCCGGGCTCCAGGGCTTGCAGCTCAACACACAAGAATCCCTTGTAATTCAGCCCAGCCAACACTGCTTTGGCACGAACTGTCACTGTGGCCCAGCACTGGGCACTCTCCTTCACCATGGCTAAGCTCCTGTGCAGGACATCCCTCATAGGAAACGAATCCTGAATGAACCCTGCGCAAAAGCAACTCATATCAATTCCCCCACTTCACCCCACTTCTCGGCGGGCCTCTCCCAGCAGAGGGGTGACCTCCTGTGGACTGTCTGAATACACAGGGATTGCCTGGCTGTCTCATGCCAGCACTGAATCTCTGGCTTTACTGCAGGGACCACTAGGCAAATGGCATTCTGAGGAGTTTGCAGCCTTGGTGCAGTCTCTGTTGGTTGCAGGTTCACACCCACAACCAGCCCACTCAGTCTGCAGTTTAGGAAGCTCCTGGATTCCTCACCAACACAAAGCTCACATCTAGCAGCATCCATAAGCAATGCTTTCGATCACCTCTGGATGGTTAGGAGACTCCATCCCCTCCTGGCCTCAGTTATACCCATTGTCATAACCTCTCAGCTGGGCTACAGCCATGCCACATACCTGGGCATGCCGCCATCAGTGTTTAGGAATCTCCAACTAGTTCAGAACACTGCAGCACATCTCAGCAACGCAGCACACCTGTTCTCCGCTCCCTACGCTGGCTTCCCACAGAACAGCCAATCCAGCTGAAGGTCTCCATCCTTATCTACAAGGTGCTCCATGGGGTGAGGCCAGGATAGCGAAAAGATTACCTCCAGCTGCGGGATGAAGACTATGGCCAACAACTCCACTCTTCTGGCCCAGTGGGAGTCTCAACAATAAGAGTAAAGCTCATGTCTGCAGGAGACAGAAGCTTCTTGGGGACAGGTCCGAGAACACGGAATGAACTCCCCCAGGAGCTAACGACCATCACAAATCAACCTAGCTTCTACTGCAAGTGCCAGGAACACGTCCTGTACTGGCCTTCTCTAACATACTGTGTGTAGAGAATATATATACCTACAAATCCACCACAAGACACTCCACAGAGAACAGGGCCAGGGAATGACATTTCTCCTCTGCACTTAGGGCCTGAGCCAAAGCCCTTGGAAGTTAATGGAATCTTTGTACTGGGCTTGACTGGCCTTTGGATCAGGTTCTAAGAATTGACCAGTCGCGTCTCAGGGCTTTTCCTGCACCTTTTTCGCGGCACAGAGACCCAGGCCGAGGGGTTGCATGGCTCATCCCCAGCAGGTCAGGAGCTGCACTCCGCTGGAAGGGCACGCTTTGCGGGGTTCTATCTGGTCATTCGTCACAAAACTCAGGAGGTCTCTGGGGTGGGGAGGGAAATTATGGGAACAGGAAACAATGGGAAGGGAAAGAAAGGGCCAGTGAATTTCTAAGCGACATCCCATTTACCTGCACTGCTTGGATCTGTAGCTTGAGGAGTTCACTTTGCTGCAGAATAAAGAAAGGACGGACCCATGAATATCTGAAGTCCCTAAATCCTGTTGTAATGTGAGTAATTCAGTGTCTTTTACTGTACCATTCAAATCCAGAATTAGCCCTTCAGTCGGGCTCCAATCAGGCGAATTCTCCCATGCCTGTGCGCTAAGGGCTGCCTCCCCCAATGACCTTTAGTCATCATCAACCTATGAAGCCCATACTAGCCATCAGATGGCAAAGATGCTTGGAGTGGAATCCCCATTATCCCCTGTCAAGCTGAAACCATTTCCTCTGCAATGGGAACATGATCCCAAGGTGCAATTCCATGGCTGTTGATTTCATAGGGCATCCAGATCCCAAGGCAACGAACCACAAAGCTCTCTTCTGATAACAAATCCATGCAGGGAGCAAGGATAGGTGGCCTCCAGTGCAGCTGTCTGCTGGAGCTCTGCACTGCATGGGATGGGGAATTAGAGACATAGGAGCCAAGGTTGACCTAGGAAGGCAAATGGAAGCCAAAGGGCTTTATGGTGGAGACCAGATGTGAGCATCCACCTGGGCGAAGAAGAGGGCAATGTCTGGTCACATCCCTGCATGGGCTGGGAGCTGTACTTGGAGTAGGAATAGGGAGGGATATAGGTTGGGAAAGGGCACGGAGCCCACAGTTCCCAGCAAACCTTGCCAAACAGACCTTCTGGGGTTGGTTTTTGCTCAGGGACCAACTCATGACCTGATCCATATGCCACCAAAGTAAATGGAAAGACGCCCCCAGACTTTGGGTCTGTCCCTATGCACAGGAGCCTGGATCATATTGACACAACATTAAACCACCACAGTACTCCAAAGCTACTGAGCTCTGGGGCCCTGTCTTGCTAGGGACCTTCACTGCTCCTTCCTGAACCTAGGCAGGGGAGAACCTGCTTGATAGACTTCGTCACCAACAGAGCTTTCCTATACCTGTCCCCAAGACCTATCTCTGGGATTCCACTTGTCTGCTCACACTAGGACTGGCAACTTGGTTGGGAAAGAAGGAGGATTCACTTTCCTGGCCTGGCTCTGCTCTCTCTTACATCAGTTTTACCCAGTGTCACTTCACTGCCTGCAGAGGGGTTGTTCTGGATTCATGGAGGAGAGCAGAAAAGGGCCTTTATGTCAAGTCCCTGTGTGGTTTATCATCCTGTACAATTCAGTTCCAATTGCTCTGGTCTCTCTCTCACACTCACATACTCTATCACAGGGGTGGGCAAACTACGGCTTGGGGCCACATCTGGCCCTTCAGATGTTTTAATCTGGCCCTCGAGCTCCCGCTGGGGAGCAGGGTCGGGGGCTTGCCCCACTCCATGCAGCTCCTGGAAGCAGCAGCATGTCCCCCTCCCCACGCTGTCCCTGCCCCAAGTGCCACCCTCGCAGCACCCATTGGCTGGGAACTGTGGCCAATGGGAGCTGAAGGTGCGGTGCCTGTAGACAGGGCAGTGCACAGAACCACCTGGCCACGCCTCTGCACAGGAGCTGGTGGGGACATGCTGCTGCTTCCGGGAGCTGCTTGAGGTAAGCACTGCCCAGAGCCTGCACCCCTGACCCTCTCCTGCACCCCAACTCCCTGCCCTAGCCCTGATCTCCCTCCTGCCATCTGAGACCCTTGGTCCCAGCCCAGAGCCCCCTCCTGCACCCCCAACCCCTCATCCCCAGCCCCACCCCAGAGCCCGCACCCCCAGCTGGAGCCCTCCCCCCTCACACACCCCCAACTCCCTGCCCCAGTCCAGAGCCCCCCCCCGCACCCCAACCCCCAATTTCGTGAGCATTCATGGCCCGTCATACAATTTCCATACCCAGATGTGGCCCTCGGGCCAAAAAGTTTGCCCACTCCTGCTCTATCTCCTACTCACCCACCTGGTTGCACACTGCATCTCATGCCTACGTTAAATAAGAGCACAGTAGCCAGCCTGTGGGCAGGCTGGAAAGCGAGGAGGAAGGGAGGGTACATTCGCAGATTCATACATTTCAGGGCCACAGCGGACTATTGTGATCATAGTCTGATCTCCTGCACAGCACAGGCCTGAGGACTTCCCACAATAATTCCTACAGCAGATCTTTCAGAAAAACATCCAGTCTTCATTTAACAATCGTCAGTGACTTGGTAAATTGTTCCAGTGCTTCATTACTCTCCAGGTTAAGAATGTATGCCTTATTTCCAATCTGAATTCGTCTAGCTTCAACTTCCAGCCATTGAAGCGTGTTACACTGCTCTGTGCTAGACTGAAGAGCCCAGTATTAAATATTTGTTCCCCTGTAGTTGCTTATAGACTGTGATCAGGTCACCCCTTCCTCGTCAGCACTGTGCTGCTGCAGTTAGAGCTGGGGAGATGCAGCACTCTGCTGTGCAATGTGCCAATGAACTCAGGGAGCGGGACTAGCTTGGGCTGAACTGGCTGCCACATGAAGGCTGGGCTGAGAGACACCCCACTGTCTATCCCTCACAGGCAGCCAGATGCCTCATTCCCACTGGAAGTCAATGGACATTGTGCACCGCTCTCTCATCTGTGCCTTGGAAGGTCTTCCCCAAACGACCATCTGGACAGGAATGGTTTCATGATTGTTTCAGATGGGGCTTTCCCCTTGTGGATTGGGAAGCCAAACCCCACAACACTGTGCTACTGAGAACCAGAGCCCGAAACTGATGACAGACACAAAGTGAAACTCAACTGGTTGCAAACAGATCAGGGCAGCGTCTCTCCTCCAGCTGATGAAACCCCCAGAGCCCACAAGCAGCAGGACACCGCAGAAGCATGCTGAAATGGGAGCACTCTTCCAGTAGGGGTAAGCAAGGCTGTTGTTACTAACACAGGCAAGAAAATGTTTGGGACAGAATTTGCAAATGGGGGAGCCTAGAGCTAGGTACCTACACCCACACCTGGTTCCCACCCTCTGGGAGATGTGTTGCACAGCCCCACTGAAAAGCACCTTCACCCTGGAGTTAGGCCTTGCATCCGGATTTAGGCACCTGAATACAAGCGGATGATTTTCAGAGGTGCTCAGCAGCTACAGCTGGCTACAATGGAAGTCAGGTTTGCCCAAGGCGCAGGGCAGCAACTAGATGGTGACTCTGAGGGTCTCAATCTGCTCAGGGGACTGTGCCAGCCCTTTGGTGCTTACTCCCTATTCTGTGCCAGCTCAGCTGTCCTGGCCAGTGGGTGCCTAGGGCAGGCAGAGCCAACTCCCTGCCCACTGTCACTCTGAAAGAGAGGTAACAGCACGGAGGCAGCTGTTGTTCCTCCACCCAGGCTCTGGTGAAGCGCGTGGCCTGTACGGGGGTGTAAAGGGCTCCTTTCACCTTGCCTGCTGTGTGGGCCCAGCCAGACTCACTGCGGAGCCCAGCATGCACTGGGGATGCTCAGCACCTCTCAGAATCAGGCAGGGGGCTCAGCACCCCTAACTCACAGCGCTCGCCAACTGGCAGAACTGGGCCCTCATTTAAGGGCCTCAGAGGTGTGGCCGCCTCACTGTGCCCCCTAGTGTCCTAAGGACAGCCCTCCACCTCAGTTTCCCTTCTTATTTGGGACCCACAAATAAATTCCTCTCAGGGTTTTCCAGTCTGGTCCCAGTTCTTTCTGTAACTCTCCACCCATGTTTGTATCCATTCCACTATTGCTCTTTTTGCAACAGGGCACGCTGCGGTTCTTGTTCCCCATGTTACAGGACCGTCCCCCAGCACTCGCCAACTGGCAGAACTGGGCCCTCATTTAAGGGCCTCAGAGGTGTGGCCGCCTCACCCAGTGTCCTAGGGGACGGGGCAGGAAAAACCACAGGAAGCTTTCTGAATCCAATGCCCTGGATCATTTTTTTTGCCAGGTTCAGATAAAGATCCTCCTTCTGGGGAATGGGGTGCCCTGTGGGACTGGAATCAAGATTTTGAGGATGGGGAATGGGCAGTGGAAAAAGGCAGGAAAAATAGTAACCTTTGCACCGAACGCACTGGGTCCTGATTTTTATGGGGACTATTTTACACTCTGCTCCACTTGCTGCCATTTCACCCAGCAAAGCAGCAGAGGTCAGCTCGATAAAAGGAGCGTTTCTCTGCTATCTGGCAATCCAGCAGGCTCATTCCTGTATGTTTCCCTTTGCCCATCTAAACACACACATTCCCTTACTAACTCAGTGATGGCAAACGACAGAGTTCATGGGAGTGAATGACTCTCTCCCTTCTTATTTACCTCTCCTCAGGATGCTTCCTCACCGGCCCCAACCTCCTCCCCATGCTCAGGAGCTGGGCCCATGGTGACAATGCTATTTACTCACAAAACAGAAGCCCACTTGCCAATTTGTCCTGACAAGAGGACTGTTCACTTGCCAATTTAAACAGCTGTCCAGAAAGCTAGTAAAACCGGCTGACTGTCTGTAAATGGACACAGCATCTGGCAGGACTGGGACAATGCCGAGACAAACAGCTCAGCAATCAGGGCTTGTGCTCCATTGGTGGCAGGAGGCAGAGAAGATGCCCTCAGCTCATCCAGCTGCATGGAAAGGTCTCTCTCTTCTACTCACACCTGGGATCTTCCACAAGACGGGGCCAAATCGGCCCTGGACCAAAGAGCTGCAGGGCTCCACAGGGCAGCCACGCTGGTTGTGTTTTGCTGCTGTCAGGCCCTGATGTGCTCCTGGCACATTCCCACCTGCTTGGGAGGCAGCACCCCAGGCTGGAGCCCACCAGCTGAGGGAGTTGGGGAAGTGACACTCCTGAGGACATTTAACAGGATGCACTGAGCAACGGTCTGCAAGGGACAATCAGGAGATGGACGCCATGGGACCTAGGAGGGATATTTCCACTTCCAAGGTGGCTTTAAGTCGCCCGTGCACTGCAGCTGTCTGGGTTTGCCTGCCAGCCAGCATCACTCAGAGCAGCCACTGCACAATGCGTTCTAGTCATGGCGCCCCTCCCCTCCCCCACCCCAAGGCAAGGCCTGGACCACGGCAGGTGCTGGTGGAGAGCTCCCTTGCCCCAGGGCTATTCCCTAGGGCCATTTCCAAGGGATCAACTGAGCCCTTGGATCTATGGGCAGGAGCGGGAGAGAATGAGGCTGTGACCATGGAGGGCCTCGATCCGCCAGCCCTGCTCTGGGAAGGGGATCAGGACGTCAGTCTGTCAGCACTTTCTCCCTTCTTCTAAATCTTTCCAGGTGTTTATACTGTGCCTCTCACTGTGGCATCGGGGCTGCGCTCTGGGCGAATGACCAGCTGAGTAGCGTGTGAGGCCAGCTATTAAGTTCAGCCCAGTGGGGCAGCCCCTCCTTGGCCTGCCTGCTCTTGGCTCAGATGCAGCTCCTCTGAGCTTGCACACCTTGCCTTCCACATAGTGCTAGAGGAGTTTGAATGGGCTTTTCTCCCTCAAGGTAACTGAGCTCACGCAGCCCAAAGAAAACCCCAACCCAGCTATGCGGAATATCCTGACTGGCTGAGAAACTGACAAGAGCCAACCAGCCCCATCTCTGAATGTACTTCAGAGCCGTCTGCTTCTGGCAGGCAGGCAGTCGGGGCGTGCACACCATGTGACTTGCTCTGTCACTGCCAGACACCCAGCAAACATAGTCAGTTCCCGGGAGGCGCAGGAGCTGTTTTCCCAGAGAAAGCCAGAGCGACTAGTGGTGGTGAGGATTGTGTGGTTTCCCCTTGGCTGTGTCTCCCATTCAGCATGGCAGCCCCATTTCTCACTGCTCTTGGTGCCACCTCCCAGCTTACGTCGCCCTTCTTCAGTGAGTTGCTGATGGTCCTTCTTCACCTCATCTCTCTCCCAGAACTGTCCAATGAGTGTGGGCCCTCCCCAGAGGTGTGGGAAGTACTGGGACAGCTATTGGAATGCTCTCTTTCCCATCAGCCAGCTGGCAGCCGAGGGCCTAGCGTAGCCTCTCGTTTTTACCGGAGTCCTTTTTGGTGCAGAAGTAACTCCAGGGCATCAGCACTCTGCATCACAGCTTCCATTACTGCCCCATGCTCGGCTACCCGAGGCAGGCAGCACAGGCGTCCTGGTACTGAACTGCCAGGCATCTGGAGCCAAATTCGCTGCAGTTGTTTGGATCTCAAGTCTGCCGAACCTGGACATGCCCAGCACTCCTAAGAGTCCAGTTTAGCTGTGCATGTATTTCCCTTTGCATCTTGCATCACCCTGATGAATTTTAGTGCTTGTGACAGTAGCGGGGTGTACACACCACTGTAGGCACACTGTGGGCAGCACCTCAGTTGTTAGCAGCATCCTCTGCTATTCCCATAATGGACATCTCCTGAGTGCTTCACGATGCAGACAAAACCCACCAAGGGTCTAGTCTGAGCCCAGCAAACCCCAGTCCTTCCACTTAGCATAAACTTTACTTTTGTGTTGGATGCAGTGAAAAGGGTTAACAAGCATACATGGGATGCACTCATACACACTCACACTCACACACACACACACACTGGGATGTACTCACACGTACATACATGGGATGCACTCACACACACACACACACACACACACACACACACTGGTATGTACTCACACGTACATACATGGGATGCACTCACACACACACACATGGTATGCACTCACACACATATATGGGTTTGGACGCACACATATACACATGGGAAGCACTCGCACACGTACATGGCAATGCACTCACACGTACATATATGGGACGCGGAGGGCAACAAAAATGATTAGGGGGCTGGAGCACATGACTTATGAGGAGAGGCTGAGGGAACTGGGATTGTTTAGCCTGCAGAAGAGAAGAATGAGGGGGGATTTGATAGCTGCTTTCAACTACCTGAAAGGGGGTTCCAAAGAGGATGGATCTAGACTGTTCTCAGTGGTAGCAGATGACAGAACAAGGAGTAATGGTCTCAAGTTGCAGTGGGGGAGATTTAGGTTGGATATTAAGAAAAACTTTTTCACTCAGAGAGTGGTGAAGCACTGGAATGGGTTACCTAGGGAGGTGGTGGAATCTCCTTCCTTAGAGGTTTTTAAGGTCAGGCTTGACAAAGCCCTGGCTGGGATGATTTAGTTGGGATTGGTCCTGCTCTGAGCAGGGGGTTGGACTAGATACCTCCTGAGGTCTCTTCCAACCCTGAGATTCTATGATTCTATTCTATGATTCTATGACGCACTCACACACACACATACATACATGGGACGCACTCACACGCACACATATGGGACGCACTCACACACATATGGGATGCACTCACATATACACATGGGATGCACACACACATACATGGGGATGCACTTACACACATAACAGGGATATGCAACCACATACATATACATCCATGGGTAAGCACTCACATTTGTGGGCATACACACGGGCTCGCACCCAGACTCCTACACATTCACATGTGCACACATACACACTCACATACATAGGTGCAGAATGGGACTCCTTAGGTTAAAGTTAGGTACCTGCTAAAGCACTTTGCTGGACTGGGGTCGTGGTGCTCAGCTCCTTGCAGGATCAAGCCCTTTCTCTGCCCCTGGATATTTTAACCATTCAGGGCACTACAGCACAACTCCTTTCACTACACATTGCACTCGCAACAGATGCCTTATCCCACACCGGACAAGGGCTGTTAATCTCATTAGACTGGCTGCCCTTCTGTAAACACCCCCCCACACGCACGCACACCTACACACACTCATTAGTGAGCAGAGGAGTTTGCACTAACTGACCTGGAGGGAGGCAGATCAAAGCTCTTAGTTTGCCAACAACTATTAGCTAAACTGTCTGTGGGTTTTGGTGGCTTTGCTGAGAAGGAGGCATTCTCTGACTCAGCCCCCACTCTGCTAAGAGGTGTCCCGGGCAACACTTCCTTCTTCATTCACTGCCGAAGCACGAAGCACGGCTGTGTGCAGCATGTCTGGGCCCCACCTCTCCCTCCTGCCAAGGTAAAGGGAGCGAGTGAGAGGTCAGAGACCAGTGTCTGAGCTTTCTACAAAACCGTCACTAACAAGAATGTTGCTATCACTTTGGGAAGCCCTTGAGCTGCTTATAAACTAAAAATACTCTCCCAGGACCTTTCAGAATCTGCCCTCCTTCCCCTGGGAGCAGGCTAACCCTTGCCACGCCTTCAACAGCCTGCAACAAAGACAAGATATGTTTATTTGGAGCCCAGAATTTGGCATTCACTGTGCTGTGTCCTATTTGCTAACTCCCTTTCCTTGCTCTCTGTTTATCTGCACCTGCCTCCCACATACCTGAAGTGGTTTTCATTTAAGACTAGCGCACTGCAGCTGCTAACCCTCTCAATGACCCTGTAGAAATGCTGGTGCCATTAGATCCTTGCTCATTAATCCTTGACCCAAGGAAAGCCAGTGGAGTGTGTGCAGGTACAGTCAGACAGCACACATGGGAGCCACGTGATATACTGTGATCACCTGCACTCTGCTCACCAGCACTATGCCGCACGTTCCCAGCTCCGCGCAGCCTCGCACAGCAGCTATGGGAGAAAATAACTGAGCTGCGCCAGGAATGCCAGTGATGTGCTGCTGCCTTGTTCCGAGCTGTCTCGATTCTGGAGAGTCTCTGCCCCCCTTACCTCCCTTCTGTGATTTCCGTTCCCCCAGTATGTGGCCAGCCTGCTCCCTCCCCCGCTGGCTATAGAGAGGTGCACACATGGTGTTAGATCTCAGCAGCGTGGCTTGGCAGAGCCCTGCTGTGCCTGGGAGACAGGGACAGAGCAGAGAGCCAAGTGCTGACCGGAGGAGCACTCCGAGCTGTTAAGCAGGGCAAGGAGGGGACCCCTCCCCAGTGCCCAGCTCCCTGCTCTGGCCAGGCAGCCTGGGAAGCACTGGTGAGCAGAGTGGCTGAGGGAAAGCAGCAGCAGGCTGTGGTGAAGGTCTCCCCCACTGGCAAGGCTTCTCATTGCTTCCATGTGCTCTCCCATCCCCGTTTTCTCTTGTCTCAGACTGTAGTTCTTTGAGGGAGGGGCTCTCTTTGTTCTGTGTCTGTTCGGCACCTAGCGCTGGGGGTACTGGGCCATGGCGGAGGCCCCAGGTGCTATGGCAATACGAATTCATACACAATAATAGTAATAATGTAATCACAGGTTGAGGTTGAGCAACTTCTCCTTGAAAATGGACAGCAACAGGAGTCTACAATCCCCAGCAAATTCCAGTTCCATCCCAGCTTTTCCAGCCTGGCTCGGTTCCTTTGTGCCAGGGAGTGTTCAGAATGGTTCACTGCCTGCTTGACTAATGAGAAGAGAGATTTCCCTGGGCCACTAAAAAGAGGTCGCCTCCCGGGGCACTCCTGCCTCTGAGAGCCCTGTCCTAAGCTGTGCATGGGTGAGAGAGCAAGGACCCTGCACACCATGACGCCAGCTGGGAGCACTCTAAAGTCAGCAGCAGTGACTCTGACCTAGGCTGTAGGCAGCAATCAGGGCAAAGAGCTCTTCCCCCGGCAAAGGGCTTGGGGTTACGGAGGGGCTGCCAACGGTAGCCCACTGGAGCAATCTGCTATACACTGCTTTGTAAGCAGTACTGTGTAAAGACCATTTCAAGCAAGGCAGACAAATGGCATCTTGAACTTTTAGCAAGAAAAATTCAAAGGGCTCCAAATTACAGTATCAGCTCTGCCACCCCTTGGAAAACACTCTGCAATGTCTGCAGTGCAGAGCCAGTCTGGGATCAGCTAGCTAACTGTGCAGCTCTCAAATGAGTCTTGTGCTGCTGGTCATTGTGGCTTGACCAATGCTTTAGCATGTGAACAGCAGGTTCCCAACCACCCAAACTGGGTAACATGACGTCCCGCCATCAAATCCTCAAAGATTTCGAATGATCAGTTTCCTGCTAAAATGCATTTCCCCTTGTGCACTGTGCTGGTGGAGGAGCACACAGACACTGGGGTCTTGGCTCCGGTTTTAGCAGGATTTTTGTTTAAAAAATCACAATCGCAATCTTACACTTTCACAGAACCTTTTACCCTAAAGCAGGAGCTCTCAGGTTGTGCTCCACATAGCACTTCCAGGTGGCTTCTGCTGGGGATGTCAGAACTACAGAGGGAGCCAACCTTTGCCTGGGATTCCTCCCTAAGGCCAAGGGATTCCTCCCTGCTCTAAACCTTGTGAACAATTTTGAACACACATGGCCAGTTTCTCAGCTGGTGTAAATGAGTGTAGCTGCACTGACCTCAATGGAGTGACCCCACTTTACACCAGCTGGCCCACATCAATGCACTCACTCAGACTCAGCTAAATATTCATTGCTGAATAGACTGAGCTGCTGCCCACACTGCTCAGTTACAGAGATGTAGAAAGCAGAGAAAGGACCCAGGTGCCTCTTCCCCATCCCCTGCAGACACAGGACATTTATCATGTAGCTAGACCCTGCTCGCCCTGACAGACTGTCATCCCTGCTCAGTACCGCAGATGGACCAAAGCCTTCAAGCCTCCGGCCAACAAGCCATGTCTTCCAGAGCCCATAATGTGCTGATCAATTCACACTTGGGCAAGAATCCTCGGGTTACGTGTCTAATCCCATTCAGACCCGTGGAGACCTTTGACCAGGCACAATTGTAAGTGAAAAGGATCCTGCATGGAAGAAACCAAATTCCTTTCCCCTCTGCATTTCCTGGACTTGCTCACAGCCCACTGCTCCCCCTCCAGGAGTCACCAGCATTTCCCTAGGGAGATCAGCCTCCTGGTTCAGCCAACAGTGCCCTGGAGGAGCTGCCTCAGTGGGTCAGCACATGCTGTCAGCCGGCACCAAAGGAGCTCTCCAGGAGACATGTTATCATACACAGCCTTGTTATTAAGACCCTTTGACAGCTGTTGTATTGGAGATGGGCTTGCACACTTCCAGGGTTAGCTCTGGATCGGAGCCGTCTCTAGGATCCATGCTGAACTGAAGGCTCACGTGCCAGGAATTGTCAACCAGATTAGATGTTTCTACTGAACCCTTAGAAGAGCAAGTAGAAAACGCAGGACATTTCAATCAGGAGCGTGGTAATGCCAAGCAGCTTTCGAAAGCTCGGGGGATCTGAGATAATGCTGCTTTCACCGGTAAGACTAATGGGAGGGAAGATCAGTGACAGTACAAAGGGGAGAGGGCTTGGTATGAACGAAGGGCATTGTCCTGGCACCCTTCGGAGATGCACGAGCTCCCGGAGGCTCCACCTGAAGCTATGCTTGAGGTGTAAACGTGCATCGTATCCCTGGGAAAAACAAGTCTTAGAAAGGCTTTAAATGCTTTACCAATAAACCCTTTGGAGACAGGAGAAAGTGGAGGCAGATGATTAGTTCCTGGAAGAGGGGAAACACGTGGCAGCCCAGGTTGGCTCTGCTTTGGTGCTTATCTTGCCAGGGCATTTTGAAACCTGCTTCGCCCTATGCCTGGCAATAGGGGAGGGTTTGGGAGTTCATGGGCAGTCCCTTTACTGGCATGGCAGAAGCAAAGCACAGAGCAATGTAGGTCCTCCAGAAACAGTGATTGTTGCCTTACTTTTTAATTCAGAGACAGAGTGGTGGATTTGTTGTTTTTAACCGCATGGACAATCAGTTTTAGTGGAGATCGAATTCCGGGCAAAGGAGCACTGAATGCTCCAGGGATCAAGAGTGGAATATGGACATATTCAAATCAAGCCCAGGTTGGCAATGACCAAAAACTACGCTTGGTGGAAAGAGGGGGGCGACTCTCCAGTGTCAGTGAGAGTTGGTGTCCATAGCACAAAAACCCCATCGCAGTAGGCACTAATTGGTGATCATTTCATCAGGCCCTGAACAGGCTCCAGCTTGGGGTGCAGGCTCTGGGGTGGGGCCAGGGATGAGGGCTTTGAGGTGCAGGAGGGGGCTCAGAGCTCGGGGGTAGAGGCGAGGGGTTCGACGTATGGGAGGGGGCTCTGGGCTGAGGCAGGGGGTTGGGGTATGGAAGCAGGTACAGGGGGTACAGGTTCGGGGCTGGGGGTGCGGGTTCTGGGGTGGGGCCAGAAATGAGGGGTTCAGAGTATGGAAGGCAGCTCTGGGCTGCAGCAGGTGGTTGGGGTGCAGGGAGGGCTCTGGCTGGGGGTGCGAGCTCTGGGGTGGGGCTGGGGATGAGGGGTTTGAGGTGCAGGGGGGGCTCCAATCTGGGGCTGAGAGGTTCAGAGTGTGGGAGAGGGCTCTGGGCTGCAGCAGGTGGTTGGGGTGCAGGGAGGGCTCTGGCTGGGGGTGCGAGCTCGGGGGTGGGGCTGGGGATGAGGGGTTTGGAGTGTAGGAGGTGCCCCGGGATGGGACCGAGGGATTCGGATGGCGGGAGCAGGATTGGGGATGGGAGCCCTGTGGCTTGCCCAGGTGATTTAAAAGGGTCCAGAGTTCTCGGCTGCTGCCACCACTACCGCAGCAGCAGCACTCAGGGGCCCATGGCAATTGCCCCCACTGTGGTGGGCCTGGCTGGATTAAATGGGCTGGAGTGGGGCTACTGGGAGCACGGCCTGCCCAGGAAGATCAGGGATGGAAGAAGATCAAGGCTGGCAGGAGGAGAAAACTGGCCCCACCTCTCCTAGTCCCACAAGCACAGCTTTCCAGTCTGGGAGTGGAGCCTAAATCACAATCAGGGCTGGGATTCACATCTAGGACACAGGGTCCAGGTCCAGTTCAGAGCTACCAAACACCCTTGAAACACCAGTGTGCTCCAATCACCCTCCGTGCTCGTTTGGGCAAAGTATTCTTCCGGGTAAAGCTCTGTCACAGCCCACGTCTCATGCAGCTGACAGAAGCCACACCAGCCCTGGCCTGGCTCCCAGCTCCTCAGCCCAGCCCGCCTGAAGCTGGGCCGGAGCAGTGCATGCATACAGTGCATGGCTGCGCCGTCCATGCACACACTCTGGCCAGTGGCCATGCACAGTGTGCGTGCAGTCAGCATGGCCCTGCCTCGGGAAGGCTGCGGCTCTGCAGGAGGAAGCCAGGCAATGGCTGGTGTGGGTCTGTCGAGCTGCACAGGACCAAGCAGCACTGTGCAGCCACGCGAAAGAGGCCTGATGTCCTACTTCCACCCCGAGGATATCATCTGAATATGTTTTTCTGCAGAGTGAGGCAGAGGCTGGCTGCTGGTGCTGAACTCTGGATACCACTTCACAGAAGAGAATCTCTGCTCTGTGTGAACGGCTAAGCCCCTCTGAAAGAGCCAGAGTCCTGCCACTCAGTTCGGAGTAGTCCCCTAATGCCAGCCATGCACGCTGACAGCCTGGAGAGTCCAGCAATGCCACTGCCTAAGGGGAACCAGCTTGGCAGCCAAGCTATTCTGTGACACCTGGACCACGCCTGCTGGGAGCCGAGCTGTGCTAGCTGTTCCCGTTCAAACACGGCAGGCGTCTAGTCCAGATTCCCTGACCAGTGTAGCCAGGAATTGTGTTTGGGAACCATGTTACGAAGCCGTATAGGCCACCCTGTGGAGTGCGCTCTGCACACCTTGATTCGGAGGAAAACCCTCTCCACAGTGACGTCACACAGAGGTTTAAGACAGGAAGTGAAGAATAGCACAGCCACTGGGAACCACCCGAGGAATTTCAGGCAGGAAGGACATGACTGCTAGGAATGGAGTTTGCTGGGCTCTAGGGTCAACACCCTTCTCTAGCCAAGGGGCTCTGCTGTCTACAGGGGCATGGGGACATTGGCTTCCCCTATCATCCAGCAGCAGCTCAGAGGGAAGAGTGCCCCTCACTGAGTCACCGTCCCGGGATCAGCAGCTTTCCTGGAGCGCTGTCCCCAGGCATCATGTTGAGTGAGTTTTGGGGGGTTCTGTCATCCCAGCCCCCTGTGTTGCTCTCATGGAGGGAATTTGCTCTCTGGGCCCGCAGCTCTTGCAGTGGGAGACAGCAGGGCTCCCATTCGACCCATGGGGCCCTCCCGGCAACACCACTCCACAGCAACGCCTGCTGGCAGGGCAAGGGATCCACCCATCCCGGCTCCAGAGCAACGCTCCCTCCTGGGCACAGTGCCAGCAACTAATGGGAAAGGTCAGGGGGTGAGGAGGGCAATGGGGATAGGCACATAAAGGGCTCATTGTGCGGCCGGGCCCTCTCAGCCGTATTCATACAGGGCTAGTGGTTAAAAAACAAAACGCAGCCCAGAAATCTGACAAGACACCTCTTTCCCAGGCTGCTGTTCAATTCTAATTGAACATTTCAGCACGCTTGAGCCGAGGGACGCCTGCTTCTCAGGCCCAGACACTCAGCTGGAAAACATCCCCTCAGCCTCCCCTCCAGTGGGAACGAGCTTGCACGAGTACTGACCCCGAGAGCTGCCTGGGGCTGACGAGGCTCCAGGCCTCGGGTCCCCGTTGGGAGAGAGGGCTAATGACACTGCCCAGCCCGGGAGCAGCCTGAGGAGGGGTCAGTCTCTGGCACTCATGGGACACACACAATAAACTCCTCAGTCACCCGCAGCAAGTCTTTAGCCTGACCCGGTGCCCAGCGGAGTGATCAGGGTGGCGGGGAATCTGTGATGTGGGGGGGATGCCAAGGCGAGCTCTGCTCCTCGTTATCCAATCAATGCCTGTAACAATGTATACAACAGAGCTTTAGCAGCTGCCCTAGGGTGGGCAGCTGGCTCCCTTTTCTTAGTGATTTATATTACCCCATTGTTCTGGCGCTGTTTATTAGATGTATTACGGTAGCAGGCAGGAGCCCCAGGCCTGGCCCAGGCCCCACAGTGCGAGGCGCTGTACATTATTAGGTTTTGTAGCAGGCCACACACCAGAAACCACTCCAACTACAGGGGCTGTGTAGCCAGACCTTGCCGTTTACTTATGTTCCCTCCACCAACACCTTCAGTCCCAAGCAGCAGTGCTGGTTACAGCTTCCCCGTTGCTTTTGGCTCTTTCTCCAGGGCCTGAGAGGAACAGATGTCTCCCTTCACTGAGGTCTCTGTGAGACTGGCTCAGCTAGCCCTAGGCCTGTCCCTCACTTCCTTTCTGTGCCCTTCTGAGCAGTCGTGAGCTGATGGGCTAATGGCTCTTCAGCACAACCAGACCAGTTAATTACATCCCAGTCCCAATCTACCCTCTCTGGGGAAACCAATTAGTGCCATCTCCAGGCACTGTCACGGGAGGATTACATTAGCGCAGGGGTAGGCAACCTATGGCACGTGTGCTGAAGGCGGCGCGCAAGCTGATTTTCAGTGGCACTCACACTGCCCGGGTCCTGGCCACCAGTCCGGGGGGGGGGGGGGGGGCTCGGCATTTTAATTTAATTTAATTTAATTTCAAATGAAGCTTCTTAAACATTTTTAAAACCTTATTTACTTTACATACAACAATAGTTTAGTTATATATTATAGACTTCTAGAAAGAGACCTTCTAAAAACGTTAAAATGTATGACTGCCAAGCAAAACCTTAAATTAGAGTGAATAAATAAAGACTCGGCACAGCACTTCTGAAAGGTTGCCGACCCCTGCGTTATCACCTAGCAGCCCCGGTCATGGCCCAGGACCCCATCGTGCTCGGTGCTGTACAAACACCCAACTGCTGCTACGAAGTAGCACACAAATCATTTGTGTAATCACAAGGCCTGTACCTTGTCCTGACTCTGCATTGCCAACCTCCAATATTCATAAATCACGAGTGTCTCGCCCCCCGCAATAATCAGACTAACTTTAAACTCATGAGATGTTTTTAAAAAAATAATCAGTATTGGGTTCTTTTTCTTTGCCTGCTGGGGCTGGAGCCTTGAGGAGTCTTGTTGTCAAACTTCTGTCCACAACCAGGAGGGGTAGACGCTTCGTGTTTGTTCGTTTGTTTGTAAATGAAAGCTGAGATTATTATATAATTACATGACTCCAGAAGCTGCGGCTTTAAGGGAAACAGCAAATAGCATGAGATCTGTGATAAAATCGCAGCGTCTGTAACACAGTGACACTGGGCTACATCTACAGGGCTCAGTCTTGTGTTTCGAGAGCTCGTAAGCACCCTCTTGGTTTCCATTCACAAAGAATGCAGCACATTATTGGGCCCTGACTCCTAGTCGCATCTGAACTATTAACAACAAATAATAATAAATTAACACTAGAGCCAGCAGGAGAATTTTCATTCAAAACAAATTGTTAATAGTGAGCAGGTTTCCAGGACCATTTTCACATGCCTCCTGAAACCTCCTCCCACCATTTTCTGAAGTAAAACAAAATGGATATCGTGCACCTTTTCTGCTTTTTCGTAGTGGACAGAGGGACCCTGAAAGGTGGTGTGTGTTGTTTTTTTTAAACAAAAATGCCTAAGGCTCAGCAGAGTGGGGTGATCTGCAGAATTGCACAGCTTGGTCTAACTTCACATTCAACAAGGACAGAGTTAGGCCAACAATGAGTCATTCTGAAAACTCTCACCCTTAGGTCTCATCTAGACTTTAAGATCACGTTGACTGGAGAACTAGTGAAATGATGGCACAGCAAGAGGCGAAAGATGTGGTTATGCTGAGTTGGAGTTTGACTCACACTATTCAAAACTCTTTGTTGTTAATGTCTGTGTAACTTCAACAATTACTTATCACTCTGGAGAAAGGAAGACTTTGCTAAAGATTTAATGGGCTAATTGGCTCTTCCAATCAAGGTGTGATTGCTTACAAGGAACCGACTTCAGCAAGTGACAGAACAAGGAGTAATGGTCTCAAGTTGCCGTGGGGGAAGTTTAGATTGGATATTAGGAAAAACTTTTTCACTAGGAGGGTGGTGAAGCACTGGAATGGGTTCCCTAGGGAGGTGGTGGAATCTCCTTCCTTAGAGGTTTCTAAGGTCAGGCTTGACAAAGCCCTGGCTGGGATGATTTAGTTGGGTTTGGTCCTGCTTTGAGCAGGGGGTTGGACTAGATGACCTCCTGATATTCTATGATTCTAAGTGCTTCAGAAGAACCAGGCAAGAGCAGAGCTGACAATCCTGATATTTTTAAGATAAAAACAAGCAGAAAAAACAAAACAAAACTGATGGAGAAAAGGTGTGAGTGCTTTTTTATCCACTAGAAGGAAGCAAAAAACAGGGCAAACCCCCAATATTTTAATTGATTTGGAGGTCACCTTTAATACATAGAAATAGTACAATAATTGGTAGAGATAAAAAAAGAAGAGTTAAAACATCTGAGGAACCAACACCTATCTAACTGCCAACTCTCAGCTGGTTTTTTTTTATTATTATTATTATTTGCACAGCTCTCTAGATTTATTAAACACAGGTGGAGGCTTGAATATTAGTTGCAATAATATATTACTGTATCTGTTCCCAGACACTTAGAGACAATGAAAACACAACAACTCACATGGACTCCATATTGTGTCTATATTAATCAGTTTGTTACTGGATTAAATTATAAGACTATGCAAAGCATGTCTCTAAAAGGCTCTTTTAAAGAGTAACAGGCTGAATCCACATGAAAAGTTGTATCTCCACTTTGCAGGCCAAAGTAGCTGCCCCCAGACTGTTCTTTTGCTGAGCTATTTTTTGCCTGAGTTTCCAGTACCTGCTTGTGCCATTTTTAAGAGACAGTAACATTCCACTGCCCTGACTTCGGTAAGTAACTGAGCTGTAATGTTTTGGCACTACGTCATGTTGTTTGCCTGGGTGTATTCTGTAGGGAGCAGCTTTGCACCTGAGGCGGGATTCAATCAGAGAGGCTGTGGCAGAGAAAACCAACTGTACAGAACTTTCCCATCTTTGGAAGAGAGCTGCCGGAGTACCGCTCTACAGCACAGCATTCTCCAAGAGCTGTGTGTGCCTATGCATGGAGGGGCTGTCTGCTCTTCGAGCTGGAGGTGTGATTCCCAGCTCGCATAGACATGCTTGTGCTAGCTCTCATCACACTGTCGCGCTATAGGTGCATAGCTGCAGTAGCCCAGGCAGTGGTGACACAGGCGAGCCACCCCAAGTGCGTGCCCAGAGTCCAGGTGGGTGCCTGTGCTTTAGTGTGCTAGGTGCTGAGAGAACGAGTACGTCTGCACAAGCATCCCACCCCCAGCTCCAAGTGGAGACGTAGCTGTGTGAAGCAGAACTTTTAAGGGCTTGTCTTCACTGCAGTGCTAGCTCAAGGTAGAACCCAGCTCAACTCCTGTCCACACAATAATCTCTAGCTTGAGTTATGTGCTGCTTTAAATTCAAGCTAGCTGGCTTGTTGGGGGCAGGGCTGAAGCTTGAGCACCACTGACACTAGAGCTACTAACGCAGTGGGGACTCAGCTAATCCAATGGCCCTGTGCAGCTCCAGCACTGCTTTGCAGGTGACACTCTCAGTCGAGCTGGGCTAACTCGAGAGGAGTTAACGCCAATGTGGATAACTTGAACTAACGCAGCAGTGAAGACAAGCCCAAAGACTATTTGTGATATCGCCATCTGGTGGCTCCCAACAATATGACACAGTTGACCATTGCAATGTGTTGAAAAAGTAGAAAAACTAAACCCACCAAAAAATGAGGAAAATCCTTGAAAGCTTCCATCAAGCCTGGCAATGTGATACAGTGGCCTTTACCTGCAGATCACTGGCTCAGCTCTGGACCAGCTTGCAACCCAAAGTCATTCGCACTAGACAGTTCTTTGCTAGCCAATGTGAAATAAGATCCGGTTTCAGCCCACGCCTTATGCATAGATATCCATGTAATAAAAACCACCACTACAGCGAACAGCCCCAGCCCCTGGAAAGAGTTACTATGTAAATCCATCATTCCAAAACTGCAAGGCCCTAGAACCCTGTCCTGCCCCGTCGGGCACAGATCAGACAGTGACAGTTTGTTCCGGGGATGCAATGGGTCTAATTTAGAATCTTGGGAGGGGGAGGGTGGAATTCGGTGGAACGGGTCTCTCCTGCTCTGAGAGCATTCCATCCTCCCTGCTTGCGTAACTGGAATTAAACTCCCCTAGGAAATAGAGTTGGTCTTTCCTAATTCACCTTAGAGCTTATTAAATATTGCTCCAACACACAACAGCCCCCCAGCACAACAGGCAACTGAACTTCCCTCTCCCCCAGAGAGGCTCCGGCCCGTTCAGAGTTGAGACACACCAGTTGAGGGCACTGTGGGAGTCTTGCATTGCTGCTATCCATGCTATACCTCTTTCATGCACTCAAGACTGCACTCTCTGGTGCTAGTAATGCGGCATTTTTCACCAGCATGGAATTCCCATAAGAAAAAGAGAAAAACCACCCTCAATCTGTGCCAATCCATGTGAACAGCAGGAAGGAATCCTTCCCCACAGCCCAGGGACTCTGTGGGGTGCACAATCCCCCATCACGGCAGTTGCGCAAGGAGTCACAGGACTCCCTACATTTTTAATAAGTTGCTGCAACAGAATGGCTGGCAATACAATTGAAGAGCAGAGAGCCACAGGCCAGATCTTTACTTGGAAGCTGCAAGTTCTGTATTTGCAGGCATAATTTGCACCATTCATTTCTGTTACGATGTGACTCTGTGTATATCCTTCAGTCGGGCTATTAAGGTAGCCAAGCGAAAGTGGACCTCACTGGAAAGCAGTGGTTGTTGGTTAATTTCAACCTCACCTGTAGAGATGTTGTTGCACACAAATCTTAGTCACAATATCAGAGCTTTGGAACAGTCTCCCCAGGGAAGAGAGGTGCATGCTCCATGCATGGGCCATTGAGAACTAGGTTATGCAAATCACTGGAGGATTTACTGTTGGCACAATCCTGGGGAATGGACCCCATAGAACCTAACAGATCTTTTCCGACGCTGACTTCTTGTGTTCTGTGTTAATTTGCATCCCCTCGAGCCTGGAGGGGACAGCGAGACACAGCTTCCACCCTGAATCCCATTCTTCAGGGGTGGGAAGTTTATAACTGCACTGTTTTAACATGCACTGGACTGAACTGCAGAAGTACATCTCCCCTTAGCCTGGGCCTGAAAGCACAGGGCTGCTACTGTGGTTGTATGGCAGGGGTCCAGGGATGGGAATCAAGAGAGCTAGTTCCCAGCTTTACCACACACTTGTTGAGTGACCGTGGGTGATCTTTGTGCCTCCGTTTCCCCACCTGTACAAAATGGCTAGGGACATTTACCTGCTCCTCTGAAGCGCTTTGATGTCCTCAGATGAAAAGGCAATTTGTAAGTGCTAAGGGGCAGAGTTATTGCTGCAAATGGTCCCAGCTGTGCCTGGCTCCCACTCTCCCCTTCTCTCTCTGCCTTGGGTCATGAGTGGTTCTCATGGTCCTGGGGACACCATTGTGTAAAAGATCTGCTCCGATACAAACTGGATTAGTTCAGGGAAGCCCTGTGTCCGGTGCTCTGCCAGAGGTCAGACTAGATGATCACAGTGGTCCCTTCTGGCCTTAGAATCTGTGAATCTATAACTATAACTAGTGCGGCTAGTGCACACAAATGCAGGGGAACCTGTCGGCTGCTTTGTTACTTTCCCATCGTCGGTCAGCTCACACCTTCCTTTGCACCCATTAGTCACGACCAGCACAGAAGGAGGCTGCAGTTGACTGACATGCCGGCGAGCGGAGAGGGAGGATCAGAATTCCCTGGCCAGGCTAGAGTAACTGGGGTCAAGAGAGGGCAATACCGCAGTGCACACACGGGGCCCTGGGCAGCTGCTGAATGCCAACCTCCAACTGGTGCTAGGTACCCACCAGCTAGGTGGAGTGCAGATGGTGGGCGCATGCATCAGCATTCCCCGCCCGGGGCAGCTTGCTCCATGGTGGCCATGAGGCCAAACCCAGTGACCTCACTCATGTACTGGTCTCTGCACCCCATCATCCTGTTGCTGTTTGTTTTTAAACACCCTGCTGCAGAACCTCAGATCAGGTGACACCAGGCTGATCGCTGATTTATTTGCCAATTTCTCAGGCTTTCCACAGCCTGCCAAACCCCCCACCCCCTTGAGGAAGCGCACTCCTGATGAGAGAGTATCGGGAGTAAGAAAGAAAAGGAAACTGAGACAAAGACCCTGACATGTTCTGCCCTCCTGTCATCTTGACACGTAAGGAGGAACACTGGCAGGGAGGGAAGGGTTCCCAGAGGGTAGGTGTTCAATACCCTTCTCCCGGGCTGCTGTCACCTCCCAGTCCCCAGGGTGTGAGAATCAGACTCTTATCCCTTCATTAGGCACTAACATACTGTACTAACCTTTTCACATGAAAGCTACGGTCTGTTCTCCAACAAAAGCTCAGAGTTAGTTCCCAGGCATGGGGGGAAACCAACAATCCTGAGCAGGGGCTCTGGGGCAGGCAGGCTTTCCCTGTTAGCGCTCTGGCCAAGTGCTGACGGGAGCCCTCCAGTTCCCTCGCCCCCCTGCGCCAAGGGCTGTGTGTGATGCCTCTTTATGGGGGGCAGCACCCTCTGACAGCAGCCCTGGCCAGAGTAGGAGCCCGTGCTGATCTGTACTGACTTGGCTCAGGCTACCTCAACCCACTGAGCCAGAAGCTTGTGGTGCTATGGCTGAAAGCTGAGGCAGGAATTTGGAGGGACAGCAGCAGGGTCCCTGGTGAAGCTGAGACACATCTGTCTGGGAGAGCTGAACCCCAGTTCTAACTGCAATGGTGGGGTGAGAGGATGGGTCCTTTATTGTGAGCTGCTGGCCATGCAGATCATGGGCTTCTGTTGACTTCAGTAGCATCCCCTCTGATGCATGCTGGCTTAAGTGAGAACAGAGCCATATCCCAGAAGCTGGCTGGGCACCTCACCAGCAGAGATCCTCTCTCCTATTCCCTGCTGTCCAGTGGAGGTCAAGGGAACGGGTTACAGGGTCCCACTGGTGGGTGGATGCTGTGGTAACTGGCTTCCTAGCTAATTAATCACACAGCCAAGGAATACTGGGAACAGGCAGTTGAAGCACAGAGCCTGCATTGTGGGAGGGACAGTGATGCACTCTCCAGAGATGAGGCAGTGGCTGGGATACCTGCTGCAAGTGAAAGAATAAGCAGAGCCGCAACCTGCACTGAAGTGAACTGAGGGTTCAGGGGCTTGGCTTGTTTCTCTGAGTTGTTTTTGCCCATGTCCTCACTTCAGCCCAGATGGAAGCTGGAAGGACCAAAGCACCACACTTCTTCTGGCAATTCTGGCCAGCAAGATTCCCAGGCCACCAGATGAAAAAAAAACCCATATGGAGGCTTCCGCAGCTACTGTTCAGTGCAGCTGGGTAACTGTAACCACGCCCATTTTACCCACGGGGAACCCAAAGGCCCCATTTTCAGAAGGGCTCAGCTCCTGGTTAACCCATAAGTGGCCAGATCTTCGTGGGTGCTGAACTCTGGCGGGGAGGAACACGTCACACTGGATAGGAAATCCCTCTATGGTGCATAGCAGGAAGGAAGGTGAACACTGTTCATTTTCTGTGGGAACAGCTTTCCTTCTCAGGCTGTGTACTGAAGGTGGAAACCTGTGTATTGAAGATGTGCCTTTTTTTTTTGCTTCATGATGTAATAAAGTGGGCTCCAGAGGTAATTGAAAACAGGAGTATTTTTATGCTTTTTAAAACCTTGAACATAATCAGAAATGTCAAGTCTTGTCATCCCTGGTTTGGCTAGAGACCTCTTTGGATGACTTGGAGGAGTGGAGCTGAGCAGTTTCTCAGCCCTGAACTGAAGGAGCTGGGGTGCTGAATGCTTCACAAAGAGCTTCCCCCGGAGTGCTTGGGAACAAAAAGAGTTTTAAAGACTCTGAATAAAAATGGCTTTTCCCTTCTCACTCAATCGGGTGTCACAACCTCACTGCCTCTGCTGTTGGAAACAAACAAGTTCCCTGAGTGTCCCTAGGCTTCCAGAGTAGAGAAAACCTGAATTTCTAATGTGACAAACAAACACGCCCCCCCCCCCGGCCCTTCTTTCTTCACGATAGAGAAACAAAAAGGGCCATGATCCCATGTTATTTCTTTTGCAGATCTCCTGTAACTCACTTCTCGAGTTATTCATCTCTGTAACTGTACTTGTGTTAGCACTCATACATGATGGCAGCTTATGCTGAGAGCTGGTATCCCATACTTTAGGATGAGAAATGAGTGCCCACTATATGGTTCATTCAGCCCTTGACCGTACTGAGAAGGTAGGTTGGTGGGTTTTGTGCTGTGGACACATGTTCACTAGATCCTGGACTGAGACCACTGAGTCATTTCCCTAGGGCCAATGGAGAGCCAAGGGATGGTAACCATAGCCATAGTTTGACTTCTATACAGTAACTCCTCGCTTAACGCTGTAGTTCTGTTCCTGAAAAATGCGAAACGATGTTAAGCAAATCCAATTTCCCTATAAGAACTAATGTAAATGGGGGGGTTAGGTTCCAGGGAATTTTTTTTCACCAGACAAAAAACCATATCTTGTGTATTTATATACACACAGTATATGTTTTAAAGAAACAATTTAATACTGTTCACAGCTATGATGACTGTGAAGCTTGGTTGAGGTGGTGAAGTCAGAGGGTGGGATATTTCCCAGGGAATGCCTTATTGCTAAATGATGAACAAGCACTCGTCTGATCCCTCAAGGGTGAACACGTTGTTGTTAATGTAGCCTCTCACTCTACAAGGCAGCAGGAATGGAGGGGGGGGAGGGGAGACAGCACAGCAGACAGAGACAGACACACACCTTGTGTGTGGGAGAGAGAGAGAAATGCACCCTGCCCCTTTAAGGAAGCTGACCCACTCTTAATTCATTGTCTTTTTAAGTGGATCAGGAAGTTGAGAGAGCAGCTGCTGCCCCAGGCTCTCTCTGTCTCTCTCCATCCTTGTCCCCACCCTGCTCTATACGGAGAAGGGGTAAGCAGGGGGCAGGAGCAGGGGGACACCCTGACATTAGCCCCCCCCCCCCTTTACCCACCCTGCACAGCAAGCAGGAGGCTCGGGGAGCAGCTCCAAGGCAGAGGACAGGAGCAGCACATGGTAGTGGGGAGAGGGGGAGAAGGGACAGCTGAACTGCCCGGCAACTGATAGCCTGCTGGGCAGCTGCCGCACAGGGAACTTAGGGGACCGGGGAGCTGATGGGGGGCTGCCGGTCCACCCTGGTTCCAAGCCCCCACCAGCTAGCTCCAACGGGCTGCTCTTCCTGCAAGCAGTGGACAAAGCAGGCGGCTGCCAAACGACGTTAGAAGGGAGCATTGCACAACTTTAAACGAGCACGTTCCCTAATTGATCAGCAACATAACAACAAAACAACGTTAACTGGGATGACTTTAAGTGAGGAGTTACTGTATTTGGAGGGGCACAGGGCTTAATACCATTAATAATAGGTATAGGCCTAATTTCTGGATTTACTGATTGCTAGTGATACTTAAATTACAGTGTATGTGAAATCACAAATACAGTTTATGTTCATTATTTAATTACCCTTAATTTTTTATTTTAACCTCCCCACCCCCTGCGCCAGCTCAGCAGCTCCCATTGGCCAGGAACTGTGGCCAATGGGAGCTGAGGGGGCGATGCCTGCAGGCGGGGCAATGTGCAGAGCCACACGGCTGTGCCTCTGCCTAGGAACCAGAGGGAGATGTCACTGCTTCCCGGGAGCTGCCTGAGGTAAGCGCTACCCAGAGCCCGAACCCCCTCCTGCGCCCCAACCCCCTGCCCCAGCCCTGAGCCCCCTCCTGCACTCTGAACCCCTTGGCCCCAGCCTGGAGCCTCCTCCTACACCCCAAACCCTTCATTTCTGGTCGCACCCCAGAGCCCTCATCCCCTCCTGCACCCAACCCCCGGCCCAGCCCTGAGCCCCCTCCTGCACTCTGAACCCCTTGGCCCCAGCCTGGAGCCTCCTCCTACACCCAAACCCTTCATTTCTGGCCCCACCCCAGTGCCCTCATCCCCTCCTGCGCCCCAACCCCCTGCCCCAGCCCTGAGCCCCCTCCTGCACCCTGAACCCCTTGGCCCCAGCCTGGAGCCTCCTCCTACACCCCAAACCCTTCATTTCTGGCCGCACCCCAGAGCCCTCATCCCCTCCTGCACCCCAACCCCCAGCCCAGCCTGGAGCCCGCTCCTGAACCCCTCATTTCTGGCCCTATCCCAGAGCCTGTATCCCCTCCCACACCTCAAACCCTGCCCCAGCTGGAGCCCCTTCTCACACTCCGAACCCCTCGGCCCCACTCCCCAGGCCAGAGCTCCCTCGTGTACCCCAAACCCCTCATCTCTGGCCCCACCCCAGAGCCTGTTCCCCCCCAGCTGGAGCCCTCACCTCCTTTCACACCCCAACCGCCTGCCCCAGCCCAGTGAAAATGAGTGAATGAGAAAGGGTGGGGGAGAGCGAGTAACGGGGGGATGGAGATGGAGTGAGCAGGAGCCTAGGCCTCAGAGAAGGGGGGGCGCGGCCTTGGGGAAGGAGCAGGGCAATAGTAGTTGGTTTTCTGCAAATAGAAAGTTGGCAACCCTGCATGTTCCCCATCATGTGTCACCTCTGCGATGTATCCAGTTTCGGGGGGCAATTGATTTAGTTGGGGATTAGATCCTGCTTTGAGCAGAGGGTTGGACTAGATGATCTCCTGAGGTCCCTTCCAACCCTGAGATTCTATGATCTCTGCCCATGATGGTAACAGCTTCCAAGAGTTTCACTGCTAGTGTCACACAATACCATAATGGTATAATGTCACTCTGTAAAGTAGGGGTTGGCAACCTTTCAGAAGTGCTGTGCCGAGTCTTCATTTATTCACTTTAATTTAAGGTTTCGCCTGCCGGTCGTACATTTTAATGTTTTTAGAAGGTCTCTCTCTACAAGTCTATATATTATATAACTAAACTAGTGTTGTATTGTAAGGTTTTCAAAATGTTTAAGAAGCTTCATTTAAAATTAAATTAAAATGTTGATCTTACACCGCCAGCCGGCTCAGCCTGCTGCTGGTCTGGGGTTCTGTTCCCCTAGGCCGGCAGCGGGCTGAGCGGGGCCTGCGGCCAGGACTCCGGCTGGCAAGGGTCTGGCAGCCAGAACCCCAGACCAGCAGCGGGCTGAGCAGGGCCAGCGGCCGGGACCCCAGCTGGGAAGGGTCTGGCAGCCAGAACCCCAGACCGGCAATGGGCTGAGCAGCTCAGCCCACTGCCGCTCAGGGGTTCCATCTGCCGGCTCCTGCCAGCCGGGATCCCGGCTGCCAGATCCACTCAGCCCGCTGCCGGTCTGGGGTCCTGGCCCTGCCCACATACAGTGGGTACCTACCTTCTCCCTGGTTCTGGCCATTCTCTTCCTCTCTCTGCACTGAGCTGAGGGTGGGAGTGCACTGAGCACAGGGCTGGGGGTGAAGGGTCTGGCCAGGAGCTAGAATGAGGGAGGGGGCTTAGTTAAGCAGTCAGGTTCACTATGACTATGAAATGCTGGTCACACAAACCCGCTGAGAAACGCTGCATGAGTTTAACTCATTGTTCGGCACAGGTGCCTCAGGATCTGACAATGTGTGCAAACCCCACTGTATGCGTGGAATAAATATTTTAGCTAATATGCACTTCTTATTTACTATTTGTATTTCAGTAACATCAGAAGACCTCAAATGAGATCAGGGCCCCATTGTGCTGGGTGCCGTACAGAGAGTGAGAGACAGTCCCTATCTTAAAGAACTCACTGTCTAAATGGACAAGACACAAGGTGGGAAGGGAAACTGAGGCACAGAAACTTGCCCAAGGTCACATGGCAGGCCAGTGGCAGGGCCAGGGACAGAACTCAGGTAATCTCAGGTCAGTCAGGGAGTAGCTGCAGCCAGGTCTATACTAAAAGGTTAAGCTGACCCAGCAAAGTCGCTCAGGGGTGTTAAAAATCTCAGTCCAATGCCCTGCCCACTGGACGAATGTCCCCTCAGGAGCTCACAATGCTTTAACCAAAGGGGATGTGTTAAATCTCACAATGGTCCTGAGAAGTTGGCTTTCTCAGACCCATACTGCGGATGGCAAAACTAAGGCCCTGCAGGTGAAGCCATTTGCCCATGGTCCCACAGCTAAGTGAGGGGCACCACTAGGAATAGAACCCAGGCGTCCTGACCCCTAATAAAGAGTCCTGTGGCACGTTATAGACTAACAGACGTATTGGAGCATGAGCTTTCATGAGTGAGTATCCACTTCATCGGATGCATGCGACGAAGTGGGGATTCACCCACGAAAGCTCATGCTCCAATACGTCTGTTAGTCTACAACGTGCCACAGGACTCTTCGCTGCTTTTACAGATCCAGACTAAACTGGCTCCCCCTCTGATACCCGACCCCTAATGTTCAGCTGGCTTGCCCTGTTCTGATGCGCCACAGCATATGTTGGCAGCTTGGCACAGGACAGCCAATCTGAGACCTGAAGTGTCCTTTTAATCTAGAGGTTTAGGCCCAGATCCACAAAGGTATTTAGGCTCCTAACTTCCACTGACATCTAGGTTCCTAAGTACCTCTGAGGATGTGGGCCTAGGTTATGTCTGTCCTGGACGAGGGTGGATTTGGGTGTCTGAAAGGCCTCCCTGATGTTTGTTTAAGACAGGCTCCCATGCGGGCACCATGCTCTCTCTCTGTTTCGAATCTGCCATGGCCTTTGTGTTCCAGTCCTTTTCCCAGGCTGCTGATGCAGGTGGTCAAGGCAGGGCAAGAAGCCCGCACCCTGCAGCCCATTGCTTCCTTGAACAGGAACATCAGATGCCCCTGAGTTAGGAACCCTAGTGATGCCTTCTGGCTGAAATTACGGCCTGGCAGGATAGTTTCTTTTTGGATCAGAAATGTGTGAGAGATTCAGAGGGACATTCATGGGGCACTCTGCTTAGTTACAGGAATATACCCTATATCCTGTTTCCCTGAGCAGTAGGAGCATAGACACCAATCTCTGCAGAAATTCTCAGCCACACGTTCCAGCCCTGTGCCAAAGGGTAGCTGCATCCAGGTCCACACTAAAATGTTAAGCTGGCCCAGTGGTAACGCTCAGGGGTGTTAAAAATCCACCCACCTGAGCAATGTAGTTAAGCCAACCTAACCCCAGTGTAGACAACTATTGCCTCTTGGGGAGGTGTATTAACTACAGCGACAGGAGAACCCTGCCCATCACAACAGTGACTGGCTACACTGAAGCCTGGTTTAAGCGTAGAAATAGCCTCTGACTCTGCTCCTTTTCTTCAGAGACCCACTGCAACTGCCTCTGTCCACTCACACACAGCATGGATTCAACCCTGGCTGCATGGGCTGGTCACCTGGCTCCAGCATGAGCCCCCCTTCTTTGTGTCCAACTGTTCTGCACTACAAAACTCCCTGGGCTCCTACTGATGGGCTACGCACTGTACAGACTAGGGACCGAGTGGCTAGGCAGCAGTTCTGCAGAAAAGGACCTAGGGGTTACAGTGGACGAGAAGCTAGATGTGAGTCAACAGTGTGTCCTTGTTGCCAAGAAGGCTAATCGCATTTTGGGCTGTATAAGTAGGGGCATTGCCAGCAGATGGAGGGACGTGATCATTCCCCTCTATTTGACATTGGTGAGGCCTCATCTGGAGTACTGTGTCCAGTTTTGGGCCCCACACTGCAAGAAGGATGTGCAAAAATTGGAAAGAGTCCAGCGGAGGGCAACAAAAATGATTAGGGGGCTGGAGCACATGAGTTATGAGGAGAGGCTGAGGGAACTGGGATTGTTTAGTCTGCAGAAGAGAAGAATGAGGGAGGGTTTGATAGCTGTTTTCAACTACCTGAAAGGGGGTTCCAAAGAGGATGGATCTAGACTGTTCTCAGTGGTAGCAGATGACAGAACAAGGAGTAATGGTCTCAAGTTGCAGTGGGGGAGGTTTCAGTTGGATATTAGGAAAAACTTTTTCACTAGTAGGGTGGTGAAGCACTGGAATGGGTTACCTAGGGAGGTGTTGGAATCTCCTTCCTTAGAGGTTTTTAAGATCAGGCTTGACAAACCCCAGGCTGGGATGATTTAGTTGGGAATTGGTCCTGCTTTGAGCAGGGGGTTGGACTAGATGACCTCCTGAGGTCCCTTCCAACCCTGGATTCTATGATTCTATGAAGAACTAATCTCCCCACTTCACCCGCCCACACTGAGGCCAGTGATTGTCGTGCACAGAAGACCCCCGATGGGGGCCATTAGCACTTTTCAGCATAACAATACCAATGTCCTCAGGCTAAACTATCCTCTCCTCAGTTTCACCCATTCCTCCTCTTACAGACCTGATTCCCAGCCTCCTTGGGGTGCCTTCTGTGTATGAGTGGATGGAGCAAAATGTCTTTCTATGAGGCTAGTCCACCAGGGAGCTCCATTTCCTGTTGCTCTTTATCTGGCCAGGCATCCTGGAATGTACATATTCATGGTACTGACACAACTATTTGCCTTGTGACGCTGCCCCAACCCCAGGCATTTCAATGTGGTCTCTCACCAGCCACACTGGGGCCTGGCCTGAAGGCTGGCTTCCAGCCATGGACACGGCTGGAGCTGTTGACAGCCTCGCTCCAGCGGGGTAGCTCAGTAAGTGGCCTCCTGGGTCGCTGCTGCTAAGGCTGCAGTGGTTGAGAGTGATGCTCTCAGTAAGCACATGCTGTAACCGTAGCTGCACACATGTGCTTGGCGGATCAAGGAGCTAGCCCAGCTCCTGCACACTCAAGGAGAGACTCCGGCTCTCTCGTGCTCGTCTATGAGCTGAATACAGCACCCGTTGATGCTGAAGGTATCCGGCCTTTGAGAATCTCCAAGCTGTTCAGCAGGATCCACCTGGGCAATGCACATGGACATGATGTAACCCCATGCTCTGAGTGTCCCAGACCTCTGAGTGCCAGAGGCTGGGATTGGATGACAGGGGATGGATCACTCAAAATTGTCCTCTGCTGTTCATTCCTTTTGGGGCACCTGGCATTGGCCACTGTCGGCAGACAGGATACTGGGCTAGATGGGCCACTGGCCTGACTCAGTATGGCCGTTCTTATGCTCTGCATTGCTCCAAGCCAGCGCAACTCATCAGGGGCTCCGGAGGGAGGGGTCCAGGGAACAGGGTCTGCGCTGGCTGCCCCCTGCTGCACTCAGGAGAGATGGTGTGAGAGCTCAGTGGGACTGGGCCTTGATTATGTCAGTGCTGTTTCATGGGGCTGATGGGAGCCTCACTCCTGCCTTTCTCCTTTGGCTGGAAGTTCCTGTCGTCCTGTGATTACAGCCCCAGAGTGCTCCTGCAGCCAATCCCAGCCAGCCATGGATTTCACTGGGTTAACTGGAGCTGAAGAGATACACCACTCTAGCCCTGCACAGTGGCTACATGAATATAAGAATGGCCCTACTGGGTCAGACCAAAGGTCCATCTAGCCCAGTATCCTGTCTTCCGACAGTGGCCAGTGCCAGGTGCCCCAGAGGGAGTGAACCTAACAGGGAATCATCAAGTGATCCATCCCCTGATGCTCATTCCCAGCTTCTGGCAAACAGAAGTTGGGGACACCATCCCTGCCCATCCTGGCTAATAGCCATTGATGGACCTATTCTCCAAGAATGTATCTAGTTCTTTTTTGAACCCTGTTACAGGATTCATCCTCCCCTGCAGTGTTTATGCCGTCAAGCCTGGCCATTATTATTTCCAGGGGCAGATGTCTTTGCTCCCTCGAGTCACTGCAATCTGTTAGGAGGCTCCCAACTGGCTTGGACTGGCTTTGTGGAACCAGTGGTACCTGCACCGTACACAACAGGAATGGGCAGTTGGAGGTACAGTAAGTACCTCTGGTTTTAAGCATGGGAACTGAAACATACAAGGCAGGCTGAGCCCCTATTCAGCTCAGATTGCTCCTCCTCCAGGAACAAATAGCTGCAGCACTTTGCAGCGCTCTGTCCATCTCGCTCCCTGCCTCAGCAGTGGGTCTGACGTAGGAAATTCAAAGCAAACCTCTCTGAGGGAACTGTCCTCTTAAGACAGGAGTTGAAAGTCTGCTGTGGGAGCACTGCTATGGGAGTCTGAGCTGGTCAGCTCTAGGCTGTTGGGTCAAACCTACCTCAGCTGAGGGGGGCCAAAGGGCTGGGAGGAGAGCTGTTCCCAGTGAGCAAATGGCCACTATCCCTGAGGCTGAATACTGACCGGGCCATGGGGACCACGCTGGCCTTTTGGCCCTGGCAGGCATGCCTCAGGGGTCAGGCGCACTGGCAGAGCAGTGCAGGGGAAGCTTAGCCTGCCAATACTGCTCTGTCTGTTTTGTGTATCCCTAAAAGGCTGAAGCCCCCAAAGGCTGCCAGTCCAGGCCTTTCCCCAGCCCTCATGTTGCACGCAAAGGCGACATGAAAAGATCCACATCCAGGCCCTTGACTAGAGCCTAGCCGCTGTTTGTTTGTCAGAGGGTGGAGATGGATGGCAGGAGAGAGATCACTTGATCATTGCTTGTTAGGTTCACTCCCTCTGGGACACCTGGCATTGGCCACTGTCGGTAGACAGATCCTGGGCTGGATGGACCTTTGGTCTGACCCAGTATGGCCGTTCTTATGTTCTTATGAGACAGCAGTGTGCTTTGAGCTTTGTGACTGAGCTATTATCCAGGCCTTTCTGTGCAAGGCATGTCTGCAGCTCCCACACCAGCACCGGGCTCCCAGCCTGCGGTCTGCACTCACTCTACGAGACCCAGAAAAGCGAGAGTTCCAGGGAGTTCTGAAGCAGAACGCCCTTTGGCGGCCCATCTGCCAGAGACACATCTGCTTGCTCGTGTTTAGTCTGACTCCTCTCAGGATCGCTGCTACTCTGGCTTTTGTCTTGGCCAAAGGATCATTCATAATAAAAGGGCACCTCTGCCTCTGTGCCGTCTGCGCCCTGCTACAATTACAGAGTCCAAGTGGAACAACAGACAAGGCATCGAACATCTAGCTTGGCATGCAGCTGGGCCGCTGGAGAGCATCCAGGGCTAATTAGACGCTGATTAAAATACAGAGAGAAAGAGCAAAAGGGCCTGAGTTTGGGTTGTGAAAACACCGCAGACACCATCACTGTCTGTCACGTTTCCAGCAGCTCGGTGCGCAGTTTGTCAGCACAAGTGGGAAGAGGCTGCCTCCCAGCCACATTGCCAGGGCACTCGGATCACCTCCTGGAGCCAAGGAGCTGAGCCTGCTCCAGTTCAGTTCATTCCCTGGGGATAATCCATCCTGGCCACCGATCACCTGGCACAGTCCCAGCTAAACCCGAGGCAGTCCGGTGCTGCAGTCAATGGAGCCCATGACGCACTATGCTCGTAGTGGTGTGACCATCTCTTTCATTTGTGGGCTCTAACTGTCTGGCTGAAAACCCAGGGAAGGAATGACCTGGTCCCAGGGGCACAGAGAGCAACTTGAGGAGCCAGGGAGTGAAGAGGAGGCAGTAAGACCCATGCAGCTCTCAGGGGAGGAGAGGAGAGAGCGCTCGCGGTGCACCCGTTGGCAGCATGCATCCTTGGCTGGCAGTCAGCTGTTCATTTCCTTCTCCCCTCAGTCATGGGAAGCAGGTGCTTCAAAGGCCAGGAGCGAGAGGCAAGGGAGGCTCAGCTGCAGAAAGGGAAACGAGCTCTCAGGCAGAAGTGCAATCACCTGGCGCCTTCACCAAGGCTTGCCAGCGATGCTTTGGAAAGCACCACCAGAGCCGAGACTGGTGCAATCACACCATCCTGCCTCAGCTGAAGGTGTAAAGGCACCTTTCTCGGAGGGTCAAGGGCTGTGTGCAATGGGGTGACAGGGTCATGATCTCCCATTCATAGAGCTGTCACTCCTATGGTGAGAGCAGATCCAGAGTGCTGAGTTCTGTAGATTTGCTGCTACTAGAGATGAGGCAGTGAGTTCAGAATCCAGCCCTCCCCTGTGGACTGACCCTTTTGTAGGCTCAACCATGTCTTGATCAGGCACTCCTCTCTCTGCTGTGCTAGGTATTCTGGAGGGCAGGGGACCTTGAGGCCTGCTAGGTGGATGTACCTGGTGAGATCTCCAGGGGTTTGGATAAGAGTCTGAACTTTGGGATGCTTATCTAAACCAAACCCAAGCTCCAGTCATTTCAGGGTAAGGCCACTGTTCATTTCCAAGTGGAACAAGATGCCTGGGTACTGCTTTGGAGCAATAAGGAAAGGTCGAGCCACCAGGCAGGAGTGGGTGCTGAAGGGGTCTCTCATTTCACATGCCCCAGTAATTCTCCTTTTAGACTGGTCCTTAACTCATGTACACAGCTCCTAACCCCATCTGTACAGGGCTATTCACCCGCACCAGGAACCGCCTAGCTTAGAGACAGCATCTAGAGCAGGGGTGGGCAAACTTTTTGGCCCGAGGGCCACACTGGGGTTGCAAAACTGTATGGAGGGCCAGGTAGGGAAGGCTGTGCCCCACAAACAGCCTGGCCCCGCCCTCATCCGATCCCTCCCACTTCCCACCCCCTGACTGCCCCCTTCAGAACTCCTGACCCATCCAGCCCCCCTGCTTCTTGTCCCCTAACCGCCCCCTCCTGGGACCCCCTGCCCCTAACTGCCCCCCGGGACCCCACCCACTATCCAACCCCTATCCCCTGACTGTCCCACCCCCTAGCCACACCACCACCCCCTGACAGGCCCCCCAGGACTCCCACGCTTATCCTGTCCTCTCCGCCCCCCAGAACCTCCGCCCCATCCAACCACCTCCTGCTCCCTGTCCCCCAGGACCTCTTGCACTTTATCCAACCCCCCGGCCCCAGCCGCTTACCATGCCGCTCAGAGCAGCATGTCTGGTCGCTGCGCCACCTGGCCGGAGCCAGACATGCTGCCGCACTGCCCTGAAGGAGCGCCCAGCCCCGCCGCCCAGAGCGCTGCCCACGCGGTGGCGTGGCTGCAGGGGAGGGGGGACAGCAGGGGAGGGGCCAGGGGCTAGCTGCCCAGCCGGGAGCTCAAGGGCCAGGCCGGACGTGGCCCGCGGGCCGTACTTGCCCACTTCTGATCTAGAAAATCAAGAAAGCTGCTCAGCTGGAAAGCTCCTGAATTCCCCAACACCATCCCAAATCCCAATCCCTTCCCCACTCCCTGAACCCATCCAGCCTTTAGACTGGAGACTGCAACACTGGCCCTGCCGGAAGAGGCCTCCCCATCCAGCCCCACCAGTGCCAGACCCTGTTCCAGACACAGGAGCAAAACTCCATCTACAACTGCTGCCAACTGTGACTTTTCATGGCCGCTCAGCTGCCAAGACACCCCTTTGCTAGTGCTCTGGGGCGTGACAAACCCCTTACAGAAATAACAACACTGGGATCTGGCAGTATAATAAACGTTGACATTTAATTCCTCAAAGTCAGATTAGCAATTTCCTCTGCTGATGAACTGACATTAGTGTTAACATGTCCCCCAACAGTGTTAACTGTTGACTTACATTTGTGATCCACTATGACCCCAGAACCCTTGCCGCAGTGCTCCTTCCCAGGCAGTCATTGCCCATTTCGTATGTGAACTGATTTTTCCTTCCTAAGTGGGGTACTTTGCATTTGTCCTTATTGAATTTCATCCTGTTTACTTCAGACCATTTCTCCAGTTTGTCCAGATCATTCTGAATTTTAATCCTATCCTCCAAAGCACTCGCAACCCCTCCCAGCTTGGTATCGTCCATAAACTTTATAAGTGTTCTCTCTATGCCATTATCTAAATCATCGATGAAGATATTGAACAGAACTGGACCCAGAACTGATCCCTGCAGGACCCCACCTGTTATGCCCTTCCAGCTTGACTGTGAACCACTGATAACTAGGGCTATCAAGCAATTTAAAAAATTAATCGCGATTAATTGTGAGATGAATTGCACTGTCAAACAATAATAGAATACCATTTATTTAAATATTTTTGGATGTTTTCTACATTTTCAAATATGTTGGTTTCAATTATCCTCTAGCTGTCTTGCTTAATTATTTGCTCCATTATCTTTCTGGGTACTGAAGTTAAGATGACTGGTCTGTAACTCCCCGGATTGTGTTTATTCCCCATTTTATATACTGGCACCATATTGCCCTTTTCCAGCCCCCTGGAATCTCTCCCGTCTTCCATGAGTTTTCAAAGATAATCACCAGGGCCCTACCAAATTCACAGTCCATTCTGGTCAATTTCAGAGTCATAGGATTTTAAAAATCGTAAATTTCATGATTTCAGCTATTTAAATTTGAAATTTCAGGGTGTTGTAATTGTAGGGGTCCTGACCCAAAAAGGAGTTCTGGAGAGGATGCAAAGTTATTGTGGGGGGGGGGTTGCGGTACTGCTACCCTTATTTCTGCACTGCTGCTGGCGGCAGCGCTGCCTTCAAAGCTGAGCAGCTGGAAAGCGGCAGCTGCTGGCCGGGAGCCCCGCTCTGAAGGCAGAACCGCTGCCAGCAGCAGTGCAGAAGTAAGACTGGCCTGGGATGGTATTGCCACCCTTACTTCTGCACAGCTGCTGGTGAGCTGCTGTGTTCAGAGCTGGGCTCCCGGCCAGCAGCCACTGCTCCCTAGCTGCCCAGCTCTGAAGTCTGCACAGAAGTCAGGGTGGCAACACCGTGTCTCCTCCCTAAAATAACCTTGTGACCCCCCGCAACTCCCTTTTGGGTCAGGGCCCTCAATTTGAGAAACGCTGGTCTCCCCCATGAAATCCATATAGTACAGGGTAAAAGCACACAAAAGACCAGGTTTAACAGGGGCGAGACCGGATTTCATGGTCCGTGATGCATTTTTCATGGCCATGAATTTGGTAGCGCCTTAATAATCACTAATGGCTCAAATATTTCCACAGACAGCTCCTTGCGTGTTCTCGGATGTATTTCATCTGACCTTGGTGACTTGAAGACATCTAATTTGTCTAAGTAATTTTTAACTTGTTCTTTCCCTATTTGAGTCTCTGATCCTACCTCATTTTCATTGGCCTTCACTATGTTAGACGTCCAGTCGCTTTTGGTGAAAGATGAAACAAAAAGTCACTTAGTATGTCTGCCATTTTCACATTTTGTGTTATTATTTTTCTCCCCTCATTGAGTAATGGGCCTACCCAGTCCTTAGTCTTCCTCTTGCTTCTAATGTATTTGTAGAATGTTTTCTTGTTACCCTTTATGTCTCTAGCTGGTTTAATTTTGTTTTGTGCTTTGGCCTTTCTAATTTTATCTCTACATGCTTGCATTGTTTGTTTATATTCATCCTTTGTAATTTGACCTAGTTTCCACTTTGTGTAGACTCCTGTTTGAGTTTCAGATCACTGAAGATCTCCTGGTTATGCCACGGTTGTCTCTTGCCAGACTTCCTATCTTTCCTACTCAGTGGGATGGTTTGCTCTTGTGCCCCTAATAATGTCTTTCTGAAAACCTGCCAACTCTCTGGAACTATTTTCCCTTAGATTTGTTTCACATGGAATCTTATCTACCAAATCCTTGAGTTTGCTAAGTCTGCCTTCTTGAAATCCATTGTCTTTATTGTGCTGTTTTCCCTCCTACTGTTCCTTAAAATCATGAACTCTCTCATTTCATGATCACTTTCACCCAAGCTTCCTTCCACTTTCAAATTTTCAACCAGTTCCTCCCTATTTGTCAAACTCAAATCTAGAACAGCCTCTCTCCTAGTAACTTTCTTTACCTTCTGAAATAAAAAAAATTCTCTAATGGATTCCAAGAACTTGTTGGATAAGCTGTGCCCTACAGTGTTATTTTCCCAACAGCTGCCTGGGTAGTTGAAGTCCCCCGTCGCCGCCAAGTCCTGGGCTTTGAATGATTTTATAAAAAGCCTCCTCCACCTCTTGTTCCTGGTGGTCTGTAGTAGTCCTCTACCATGACATCATCCTTAGTTTTTACCCCTTTCATCCTTACCCAGAGTTTTTCAACAAGTCTGTCTCTCATTTCCATCTCAACCTCAGTCCAAGTATACACATTTCTTGATATATAATGCAACAGCTTCTCCCCTTTTTCCCTGCCTGTCCTTCCTGAGCAAGCTGTACTCTTCTCTACCAATATTCCAGTCATGTAGTTATGTGGGGCTAGCTTGCTGCAGTGGATTTGTGCACAGTTTGCATAGCTCACCTATTACACAGGCCCACTGAATGCTTGACCTGATAGGTTAGTTTACAAGATATCAACTCAAATATCCAATTGTCTCAGTGAAATTCAGCAGCCGAGCAACATTGATTCAAATATGCCCATTTATCCAGTGCACATTCCCACAGCTGCTGTCTGACCCATGCTCAAGGCCCTTCCATCTAAAGGCTTTTGCAAGTGCTGCTGCTTAGGCTTCTGCGTACATGGGGACAAAACAAGTGGTTTCATTCCTGGGCACTAAGCTCTCCCTGGCTCTGAATGACGACAGAGCCATATGAAATTTGGTGGTTTCTAGTCACTGTGGTTCCTGGATCATGAGCCACACAGGGTTCCAGTCTCACCATTCCCCATTGACTGAGGTGCGAATCCAAAGCCCAGTTCAGCCCAGACTGCCAAGTTTTGTCTGCTCTCACATCTGTGCAAAGCTGCAAGGTTCTCTTGCTTTCAACATGGAGCCATAATCTGGCTCAGATTGGCTTGAAGATGTCTGGGCTCTTGATGAGCTTGGGCTGGGTTCGGCATCTGGAATGAAACACAAGTTTTCCTGTGTCCGTAGTGAACATTTATGAGGTTGAGAGGCTGCCCTGCAGTCACTTGTTTCCTCAATGAATAGTTAGAGCACAGGAATCCCAGCGTCAAAGGAAGCATCTCTTCCCTCCCCCGCCCACTGGGCAAGTGGCTTTTCACAAAGCTTTAAAAAGTTCCGCTGACTTTAAGGGTTCACACACTTCCCACTTCCTGGTTTTGGCTGGGAAGGGAAGCTGAAGTACGGAAAGGCTCTAGTGAGAGTACTGATTCCTAGCCCTGAGGACACCAGGTGGTCCTTGAATATCATGGGAAAACCTCAGTCTCACATCCCCAGCCCAAGCAGATCCGCTAAATTCACATACACATCTGAAATTCTAGGGCTCACCCAAAGTGAACTAAACCCCCTTAATAATATGAGATGCAACCACTACATGTCACACTTGGGTGCATTTTTTGTCAGAGCTGTTCTTCCTTTTCTGCTCTGGTGCTTGTGAATCTGCCAAAGAGATCTGGTTTGTACAATATAGTCAATCTGGAAGTCCCACTCCACAAGCAGATGATTGTTTGGTTCTGCTCCAGCAGTGGTGCCATGGTGGGAGTTCTAGTGTAAGACAGGGCAGCCTCAGGTGTCTTAACTACAGCTGCTTTGCAAAAGACAACGATTTTTTTTGTGAGAAGACTGCAACTTTTTGTAGATAAACCAAAACCTGAAAACTTTTGATTTTGAAATTCTCTCTCGAAATGACATTGAACATTCCTGCATGGAAATGTTTCTTTGACATTTCTGGAACCAAACCAAAGTATTTATTAGTTTTGCCTTTGTTCGCTTTGAACTGTGTGTCACATGGTAAGTGGAAATGGGGACAGCCGCCAGCCACAGCTATGCCATCATTAATTAGATGCTTCCCAGTCTGATTGGGCAGGACTAAAGAGAGACAACTGGGCCTTACCGAAGGACTGAGAGCGCAGTCTGGGTATGGGGCCAAGGGCGCAGACAAGCTCCTGCAGACGGCCCTGAGCCAGGCTCTGCAGGTGGCTGGGTGCTCAAGGGGAGCCAGCCTGAGGGCCCTGGGCTCTATAGCAGAGCAGGGAAGGATGCAAGAAACAGAGCCTAGAAAGGGGCTGAGAATGGTACTCCAGGAAACCAGCCTGGGAGCCAAGTGCCCTATACCAGAGCAGGGGAAAGACTCTCCAAGGTAGCCCAGCAGGGGCTGGGAACAGGGCCCAGAGGGAGTAAAGACCCAAAGGGCTTTTTGTTCTTCAGTTGGACTTTTGCTACCCTGGAAGGGGTAATGTGTGTTTCTCATTTGATCAGAGGGCTAAGCTCCATCTCCAGCACAGACTGGTGTGTGGAAAACCAAGGGGGGAGGGAAACTGAGGCAGGGAGTGGTAGCCATGCTATGCTTACCCAGCCAAGGACACTACAGGGCAGCCATGACCTATGACATCGTGTCCTTCCGAGTCGCTGTGGTGCCTCATGGGAATTGTAATTTGGGTGCCTCATGCCCTCATTTTCTTCTATGGGCTGGGGACCCTAGCTGTACTACGTATCCCAAGATGCACTAAATCTTGCTGAACTGTTGTGGTACGTCATGGGAGATGTAGTCTGGCTGGGGGAGTCTGGCCCATAGAGGAGGATGGGAGCATGAGGCACCTGAACTACAACACCCCTGAGGCACATCAGAGGCATTGCCAAATCAAGCTTTTTGGTTTTCAGGTGTTTGTTTTCTCAACAAAAAAATCAATTTTTCCCCACAGAAAGCAGATATTTTTCATGAAAAAATTCATTTAGCTGCAAAGGCGATTTGTCATTGAAAACTGACTTTACAGATTTCTTTTGGTCGGCCCTAACATAACCATTGTGCCACCGAAGATGGTTCACAGCAAGGCTACCTGGCACACTGCTGGCTGCTGTTCCCTTGCCTATGCTAGCGCTCCGACATTCTGCTACTATTGGTGGAGCTGAGTCAGTGATCGCAACAATGGGAAAACTAGCAAAAGCAGCCTAAATACAATCAAGGTTAGGCTTTGCTAATCAGCTCCCCACAGCAGAATCTGGGCACCGGTTCTGATTGTCAAGCACCTTCCAACCAGCACTCGTGACTTGCCCAGTTATGATGCCGCACAAGTATCTCAGCCAAGGCATAACCCCAGGTAGTGCCATTCATTTGACTACAGCCATTCTCTACACAGGAGATTCTGGAGTGCTTCCAACCTGGAAGCAAAGTAGAAATGAAGACAGAGGAGCCTTCATAACGTATAAAGTGATTCACTGAGAAAAACGAGTCTGCATTGTTAATTGAGTGTATAAAATGTACATATAGTGCTGAGTAAGAGGCAAAAATTACAGCTGTAAAACTCCCCATGCAGCTTCCAAGATTCTCAAACGGGAACAGAAAATATCATAAAGCCACTATATAAATCCATGATACACAGCAACACCTTGAATACTGTGTGCAGTTCTGGTCATCTCATCTCAAAAAAGATATGTTAGAATTGGAAAAGTTACAGAGAAGGGCAACAAAAATGATTAAGGGTATGGAACAGCTTCCATATGAGGAGAAATTTTTAATCTGGGACTTTAGACTGGGACTTTTCAGCTTGGAAAAAAGACGACTGAAGGGGATACAAAAGACGTCTATAAAATTGTGACTGGTGCGGAGAAAGTGAATAAGGAAATACACAAGAACTAGGGGTCATCCAGTGAAATTAAGAGGTAGTAGGTTTAAAACAAACAAAACAAAGTGCTTCTTCACACAGCGCACAGTCAACGTGTGGAACTTGTTTCCAGGGATGTTGTGAAGGCCAAAAGGATAAGTGGGTTCAAAAAAGAACTAGATAAGCTCATGGATTTTTTGGCTATTAGGCAAGATGGTCAGGGATGCAACCCCATGCCAGAGTGTCCTGCCTCTGACTGCGAGAAGCTGGGAGTGGACAACAGGGGATGGATCACTTGACGACTGCCTGTTCTGTTCCTTCCCTCTGGGGCACCTGGCATTGGCCACTGTCAGAAGACAGGATACTGGGCTAGATGGACCTTTGGTCTGACCCAGTGGGGCCGTTCTTATGTTTGTTGAGCACTTGGCTCAGGTCACCAGCTCATTTCACATCAGCCACCAGCTGGTAGCAGTTTACAGTAATTACTAAGATCGGAGTCGGGGCCTTAGGGGAGGGAGAGTGAAAGGGTGTGTACCCCTGACTAATGCCATGAGCCATCCAGCCCTCCCAGCTCCACTTTAGCAGGCATGAAATCAACCAACATTCACTCCTTCTTCTTTGGCCCACCTGGATTTTTCTTCCCTCCCAATGTGACCTCTTTTCCTTTACCCCACCTAGGTTCCCTGCATAGATCCTCCTGATCATAGAATATCATCTAGTCCAACCCTCTGCTCAAAGCAGGACCATCCCCAGACAGATCTTTACCCCAGTTCCCTAAGTGGCCCCCTCAAGGATTGAACTCACAACCCTGGGTTTAGCAGGCCAATGCTCAAACCACTGAGCTACCCCCCAAATAAGGACCACCCTTTTTTTTTAATGAAACTCTGGGCACTCTTGTTGTTGAGCCAGCCAGACTTGAGAGAAATCCAACACCCCAGGCATATTTGATGGTGTACAGTGCTTCTGGGACAACTTTTACCAGGGCAAACCCTACCCCCATAATGCACTAGTGGCAAAGGCAGGGGCAAAGGCAGGGCATGGCAGTCAAATACAGAGCAGGAGTTTGATCAAACAACACAGGGGAGAGGAGTCACCAGGGAAAAGCGGTTGGGAGAATGGTTTTTGTTGAGGGAATCTGAGTTTGGAACAGGCAGAGAGGGCTTGGGATTAAGAGGGCATGTTGAAAATTATGTAAATTATCCTACAGCCAGTGCACTGGGCCACATCGCTTCTCTCTACAGCCCTGCTGGAAATCAACAGACCCCTGGACCATACTGATCAGAACCTCCTCCTGCTGAACCTTAACCAGGTCAAGAGAACTGCTGTATACATCCCTTTCACCAGTATTTTACCACAACATCTCGCTATACTCTGTTTGCAACGTACAAACCTTTTTATGACTGTACTGAACTGGCCAGTGCATGTGTGTTCATGCACATGTGTGTAGCACTCCCCACTGCTGGAGCCAGTCAGAATTCCTCAACTATGTTTCATAGTCGGTACCCTGCTGATAGCTAGGGACCAGTCTCCTATTTCAAGTGACAGAGCCTGTGCTGCGGGGGCAGGAGAACCTGAGCTCTCTCCCTCCTGTCACAGTGACGTCCTGAGTAGCCATGGCATGCAGCAGAGTGCAGTATGGGCTGCTACAGGAATTTCATGGATGTTTCTTTCCAAGAAAACCCAGTAAAGGTTATTTTGGTTTATAAAATGTGCAGAAAACCCAACTTGCTGGGATCCACATGGAGCCCTGACAAAGAAACATGGGTCCAATCTGACCTTTTCATGCAAGAGCTCTGCTCTGCACCACCTGCCTCCAGGCTGGATGGGATGAGCACATGCCCCCCTGGAGGCTTAGACCCCTTCAGCACTGCAGGGGCTGCGTGTCACAGGCCTCCTTCTGCAGTTGACAGAACGGCTGCTCTGAGCTTTGTATCTTGCTCCTGTGACAGCTGAAGCTGAGTGTCCACCTGTAGTTTTGCTCTGAAGAGGGCTGCAGTGCAGTCTGCTCCGGCCTGTCTCCGTGTGAGCAGTGAGTGTGCTATGCACAGCGAGGAAGCCTCTTCTGCTACCCTGGGAAAGTACGAAGTTCAGAGGATACCTTCACTCTGTGCTGAGAGCCACAAGGCGTAGTCAGCAGGGAAATGCTCGCTGAGCTTCCCCTGATCTCTCATCACCTCTGCACTTTTCAGCCCTGCTGCCTGCCGACTCTTTCATCTGAACGAGCAAGTGGCCCTTTCATCTCGAGCAAACTGCAGGGAGGTGAGAATCCACACAGCAGCTCCTCTCTGATTGCAGCAACATTTCACTCTTTGTAAACAGCGCTAGTGATTTCCATGGTACCTTGTCTGTTAATTGGATAAAAACCTCTGGGACCAAATGGCTTGTAGTCAAAACAACACCCCTTCCCCCATTTGTTCTCATCAGTCTGGGTCACTTGGCAAAACTGCTCATCTGCAAGGAACAGTTTCAGATGGGTGAGGAAGGAACATATCACTGGCCAAAGCTAGTGCCTGAACCCACCCGTAGGCACCTATTCAACGTAGTCAACACCTGCTTAGACTGCTCAGCTCCCTGAAAATCTGGCCCCTTTTACTTTGGTACCTACAGACAGGCGTAGGTTCCTAGCTCTCGGTAAGAACGGTTTGACATTTTTGGCCTTTCTATCACTGCTGTTGTGAAGCATAAGGCGATGTCAGGTTTGTTCTGGACTCACACCACTGTAAACCATTAATAATTCCACTCATCTCAATGGAGTCACACTGATGCAAACCCAACCTAAGTAAGAGCAGGACCAGCTATACCTGGGCTGGTGGATTTCTGCAACACACTTGGAAGGCCACTTTCAATGAGAATTGTCAGGTGATGCATAGATTTGCCCGCTAGAAGATACTAATATAATCATCTAGACCAGAGGTGGACAAACTACGGCCCGCAGGCAACATCCGGCCTGTGGGACCATCCTGCCCAGCCCCCGAGCTCCTGGCCCTGGAGGCTAGCCCCCTGTCCCTCCCCTGCTGTCCCCCCTCCCGCGCAGCCTCAGCTCGCTCAATGCTCTGGGGGGTGGGGTTGTGAACTCCTGGGGCAGCACAGCTGAAAAGCCCGGCCTGACCCGGTGCTCGGTGCTGCACGGCAGCGTGGCTATACTGGTGCTCCAGGCAGCGCAGTAAGGGGACAGAGGGCAGGGGAGTTCGGGGTGGTGGTTGGGGGGAAACGGGGTTGAATAGGGGCAGGAGTCTCAGGAGGCAGTCAGGAATGAGAGGAGGGGTTGGATGGGCGGCGGGGGTCCGGGGGCAGTCAGGGGACAGGGAGCGGGGTGTGTGTGGATGGGGCAGGGGTCCCAGAGGGGGCAGATAGGAGGTGGGGGCCAGGCGACGACCCCCTCCCCTAACCGGCCCACCATACAATTTATGAAACCCAATGCGGCCCTCAGGCCAAAAAGTTTGCACGCCCCGATCTACACTGACCTCCTGAGTAACACAGGCCAGAGAATTTCACCAGGGATTCTTTCAAGTAACCCAACAATTTATGTTGAATTAGAACACGTTTTTAGAAAGTCATCCCTTCTGCATTAAAGTATTCAAATCACTAGCCATACAGATATCACTAGCCATAGTCTTCAGCTTGCTAAACTCCACCACCCCAGGAAGGAAACTGAAGAAACAAAAACAAAAAACACAGGGGTGAGTGATTGCTGGACCAGGGCTAAAAGAGATTAGGCTGTAAAAGGGTAAATATCTGGGACTGAACCAGTTTCTCCCTCCTGGTTTTCACACCTCTGCTGCTGGAACAGGGCCCCATCCCCATCCTGATCCTCTAACCTCTATCTCTCCTCCTTGCTGCTGCTGCTTTATATACACACACCCCCCCTGGAAATTTCTGCTTCTTGCAAAGAAGTCGGTATTCACCCATCAGAGCATGCTGCCTCAAACAAAATGTTAGTCTATAAATAGCCCAGGATTCTTTGCTGCTTCTACAGAACCAGACTAACACGGCTACCCCTCTGATACTAGCCATAGAAAGTTGCCAGTTCTTTAACAAGAAGCCAGAATTCTCAGTAGCTCGCACATCTACCCACATAAATAAGAATAAAATTAATAATGATTCAGCAAACATCCTTAAACTATACAGCTTCCACCAGCAGAGCATTCCACAGCCAAGTTTTGCCAGTGTTGATACTCCCTAGCTAGCAGCACAAGGGACTCTGAACTGGTGAGCAGCAGAGGCTATTAATTCATAGCCAGCTGCTGGGAGCAAGGTGTGTGGTGACTTGAATTCAAGGTTACCCTTGCTGCACCTTGAAGAGACACAGAATGATCTTGTGCTTAATGAAAATTACTGGAAGGAAGAATGCCTGAATTCTATTCTTTGCTATCTGATGACTCTCTGTGTGACCACAGACATAGCATCAGCTTCCCTGTGCCTCAGTCTCCCTGGCTGTATTATACTTCCCCACACGACAGCAATGTTGTGAGGCCAAATTCGTCAATACTCATGAAGTGCTTTGAGATACTCCAAAAGGAAGAGGTTAGAGGAGGAAAGGTACCTATCTGCTGTTGGTATAACCCAGGCATGCCATTCATTCCCTAGGCTCCCTGAGATGAGGTGTCTCAGACTCTATGCTGTGCAGATGGTGAGGATGGAGGTTGAGAACTGCTTCTTCATCAGCCATATGCAAAAACCCGAAGGCATCAGGGATGGCACACTTGCTTCCCTTACGAAGGGGAGAATCCCCCAGCCAGTATCACCATTTCTCATTACCTATATCAGACTATACCAAACCCAGCACAGTACAGACAAGGGCCCTGCCCTAACAAGCGAGGCTGCACTGGGAGAACAGGAGAAGGCACAGTTTGTGGGAGGGAGAAGCAAAGGAGAAAGGCAGATGGGAGAGGAAACCAAAGAGGAGGTTGCACGTGGTTAGAAGCACAGCTGGACATTGGAGCAGGTATGCACAGAGGTGCAGAAGCAGTGACGATCTGGGGAGATGCTGGTTTAGCACAAGGCAGGACCAAGACTGAAAGAATCAATAATGCAAATATAGGCTGCACATGCCAGCAGAACAGTCACATTGCAGGAGGGAAGGCTCCCTGGCCACAGTCTCCAAGATCAGTCAGACTGGAGGCATGAAAACCACAAGAGGCCCTAAAATCAAACTCAAACCATGATCAAAATATATGTTGGGGTGACAAAGCAGGACCCAGGCCAGGCTGGATCCTAGCAGATACAAGAACAGAAGATACCACAGCTACTACCAGAGAACGCATGGGCAACCAAATGCTAGGAGCTCTTAAAATAGGGATGAAAACCTTTATAATGCAATGTCAACCAAGAGGGAGATGAGGGATTGACACTGAATACAAAATAAATATCTGGCTGGATCCTCTAAAAAGCTGTGTGAGCGTGTGAGGGTGTGTGGGACTGATGGCTCCACAACCCACTAACCTTGGAGAAAACACAATGGGTGGGATTTTCAACAGCATCTCAGTGATTTAAGAGCCTCAGTGAAAATCATTGGGATTTGCACTCCTCAATCACTTAGCCTCCACCCAATGGCTCTCAGCTTGGCTTTATAAAGTGTAAGTCAATCTTCCTCTGCAAGCCCTTCATAAAGCAGACAGATACCCTGTAGGGTCAATGTAAAGTACCAGTGTATACGTGTGTGCACACACAGACACGCATCACGGCCCAGATTCTCATCTCATTTACACCAGTGTCAAACCAGAGTAACTCAGCTGGCTTCAGTGAAGTTAGTGCAGAGACCAGTGGTGTCACTGAGTTCAGAATGTGGCCCTGAGTAACAAACCAGGCCACTCTCACCATGTGCAGCAGTATTTTATGAATACAGTCTAATAACAAGCTCGTACTGTACCCACCCTATAGACACTAAAGCTAAGCTAACAGCTAGGAGGCCGGAATGGCTCAGACCTGGCATCACCAGTCTGACCAAACAGGTTTTGTACCAAGCATAAGGCAAGTGTTTAATGTCACCCATCAGAACTTCCCTCCCCGCCATGTGAAATGAGCCAGCATTTGTTCTGGGACAGGGAGTGAATGGGATGTTGACCTAACGGGGAGCATGAGAATGGGCTGTAGGCACACTGGAGGAGGCAGAAGGGCATAAGGGAAGGCAAGCAGGTTAGACAAAAACAAAACAGTTTGTGACCAGTCAGTTGCTGCCTTCGTTTACAGCAGATGGCCCGGTCCAAGCCAGAGGTGACACTGCAAATTCAGGGGGCTTGGGAAGAAACTCAGCTGTGAAAAAAACATGGAGGTCACTTTGTACCTGGGCATGATCTGCCGAGTCAGGCCATGTCTACACTACCGGCTAAACTGGCACTGCTGCGCTCGATACAGTGGTGTCAATTTAGAGGCTCTAGTGAAGACACGCTAAGTCGATGGGAGAGCGCTCTCCCATCGATGTCTGTACCCCAGCTCCCCGAGAGGCGGCAGCTATCTTGGTGGGAGAGCTTTTCCCGTCGACACAGCACAGTGTAGACACCGCTCTAAGTCAACCATAGTTATGTCAACTTCAATTACATAACTTACATACCTGAACTAGTGTAACTGAGATCGACTTGCAGCGCTAGTGTAGACCAGCCCTTAGTGCTGCTGCTCGGGCGCAAATGCAGCCTTTAGCACTTTACACAGCCAGGCTGAGACCTAGCTACCTCCTAGCCTACAGCAGAATGTCTTGGGTCCCAGGTCAAAGACACTTACGAAGCAATTGAGATGCGGCTGAGAAAACACCAGGGGAGGACAAAGGAAGCCAGGATGAGGCTGTTTGGTCATGGTTAGCTGTAAACCTGTTGGGGTTGGCATCAAGAATCCTGGGGTGGAAGGAGGATGAATGGGAGGGGGAGTAAGAAAGGGGGAAAGGAGTGGGGGCTTAAAACATTTTCAGAAATACTTCCATGAAATCTATTTGCCTTTCTGATCGCTTTAAATTTAGTCATTTCAAAGTAAAACAACCCCTTGTCCCAGGCAATAGATCATCTCCTTCTCTGTCTTAGATCACGAGTCCTGACCCTGGAAGGAGATTTATGAATGGAATTGACTTGCTGTCATTCATGAGGTTTGTTTACCTTGTATGTGTCTAGTTTTTAGAACAAGAACCATAATGACACATAGGGACAGATCCTAAGCTGTGAGGGGATGGATGGAGCTCCACTGACTTTGATTTACATCAACTGTGATGCTGGTCCACTGGCCAAGGTTTTCCAAAGCAACTAATGATTTCGGATGCCCAACCTGAGGCACCTTAAAGGGACCTGCTTTTCAGAAAGTTTTGAACATCTGCCCTCTGAAAAATAGGCCCCTGTACAGTGCCCCAAGTAGGACATGCAAAATCACCTGTCATTCTGGAAGACCTTGTCTAAAAGGTACAAAATGGGTCTTGATGGTGGGGTTAGCGTTTCCTGCTTCTGCTGCAAATAGCCAAACTCTTAGTGAAGAACAGATTGAAAGCAGCTAATGAACCAAGCTCTCTTCAAACAAATCAGTGACTGGCATCTTCTCCTCCTTCACTCAGCCCTTGTGCCTGGTTCTCTATCTCACTCGGAGTGACCCTGCTTTCTGTCTTCCACCTTGCCTTCTTCACTTCCAGGCAATCTTCTCTCCACTCTTTCTGGTTGTTTCCCTCATGCTAATTTCCCAGCAGTTTTCATCCTTCTATAAGGGTCTCTCCCCCTCTTTGTTCCACCCCCACTTTTTTTCCTCATAACATCTCTTTGCTTTCCCAGCTGGAATTTCTCCTTCTAGCTCTTTTTACCTGGAACAATTTCTCTCTCTTCTCCCTTACTATTTTCTCCACCGTTCTTTTTCCCCTTTATTTCTCCTTCTCCCTTAGTTCTTTCCTTTCACTGTCTTCTGTTCCATCCTCAACTTGACCTCCATCTTCCCCTCACACCAGTTCCCCTCCCCATGTTCTCTTCCCGCATCCACCACTCACTCACTGCAGAAGACTCTAGTGTGAGCATTTTGCACTGTTGGTCCCATCAGTTCAGTTCTGCTGGGGGAAGCACTGGTGGGAGTGCAGTTATAAATTGTTCTAATTCCCATTTCATCTGGCCCTGTGCTGAGCAGGTTCAGTGGCATGTAACTTGAGATTCCAGCAGCTGGAATACACTAGCGTTCTCCCCATTGGTGACAGCCATACTGAGGAATTTTAAGAAGAAAGTCTAGTGGATGCAAAGCATGGAACATGTGCCAAGTCACTGAAGCTCAAGTTCTGACTCCGTTTCCCCACTGAAACCCATTCAACAGCTAGCTTTGTCCGATGAGTTGGCCCCACCAACTTATTCAGAGATTCCTCCCCACACACACTAGATGACGACTTGTGCCTCAGAAATAAATGAACTGCAGTTCAAGAAACTGAAAGCCACAAGGGCAGTTCTAGAGCTGTCCCACTTGATCAGTCAGAGGTTCCCTTGTCATTTCACTCCCCCCAGGTACCAGAGTAATTAGCTAGGACAATCTGAGGGCAGAGGGAGAGACAGACACATATTTGGTGGGAGTGGTTGGGGAAGAGGAGAAACTTGCCTTCGGTTGCTACTGATATGCCCTGGGCTCCATGAACTTTCTGGAGGGATAGAACGAATTAAAGCAAATAAACAAAGCAGGGAGTTCCCCCTCTTGGAGAGGGTCACTTGGGACGCCTGCACTTTTTCAATCCATTTCCAGTTTGGCTCCTGCTTCCGCCTTTATCTGAAACCAGTTTCCGTTGTTTATCCCCAGCGCAGCAGATTATGAATGAGACGCTATTAAAAGGATCATTCTTCTGGCTGTCAGGAACAGCAGAATTGCCCCAGCTTTAGTGTGAAAAGTCTGCACATCTCTTGGATGGAGATAAAGGTGTGTGTGGCTAGAGGAGTGTGTGTGTGTATGTGTAAGGAAGGGAATAAAGGTGTGAAATGGACGGCACAGCTATCTGCCTCCATGGATGCGCCTTCAAGGGCCTGGGATTTTTGTCACTCTGTATCCTGACTAACACCGCAGTGAAAGCCTTAGAGGCTCAGGATGGGAGGGCTGTGAGCAGAGGGGCTAGAGACAGCCAAAGCTGAAATGGTTGAAGAGGGTCAATGCTGTTTTCTTGCTCTGGAAAACCAGCTCTTACCTATTGAAATAAACAGTGCAGGAGGACAGTGGAGCGTTAGACCTGTTATTGAGCAAACAGGAAACAGCTGTATTAGATTAGTCCGGACTAATTTGGTGACTCCAATAGCCTGGGAAAAAAGCTCCCAATCCAGCGCTATTTCTTTTCTATAGAAAATCAAACAGAAAGTAAACACCCATGTCACATGGTGAGGAGAGCGCCAACATTTCCCTCACTCCCCTCCTAGGATCTGCAGGGAGGGGTTTGAGTGACAGCTCCTCCCAAAGCCCAATACCATGTGATTAATCTATGGGTCAGATAAGCCAAGGGAGCCAGTGGTTGTGGGGAGATGCCATGGCCTGTGGTGGTTCAGTGGCTGGTGTGATAGAGGCAGAATGTGATGGGCTGAGTAGGGGTCCTTCCAGCAGGGCTGGTGCCCTCTCCCCCCGCTGACCACCTGGAGATGACCCTGGGAGGAAGTGATTTGAGGAAATGACAGAAATCCTGGCCCCATCCACTAGCGAGGGTGCCTGCCCTCCAACCCCGAGGTGGTGCCCAGACGGCCGTACTGGAATTGTCACCTGAATAGCAGCAACGCCCAGGAACCTTCGCCTGCGTAGATGCCTAAGCGCTCTCCTTCTAGCTGCAGCCTTATCTGAGGCCAGTCGTGCCCCCATCACCTCTAGGCTGCCCTCTTGCATGGTGCTGTACCTAAGGCCGAGCATGGAAGCCAGACCAAAGCATCAGCCGCTAGAACACACAGAATCCCAGCTCCTGATCCTGGCCAGCTAGTTGGTTTTGTGCCGTCCCTCTGCCCCAGCCCCCAGCTCAGTCCTTTCGGTGGGTGGTGCAGGAAAGCCGAACAGTTTGTGTGCCCCCTCCACTCCCATGATCAGGAACCCCCTGCGCTTGCCAAGTGCTGACTCCTCCCCGACCACACTCCTGAGTCGCTGGTGGTGGCACACGGCAAGTGGATTCAGAAGGCTGGCTTCTCCCCTTCCAAATGCCAACCCAGGGCGCACTTGACAGGCCCCAGAAGCCCTGACTCAGCACTTTTAAGCTGCCCTGAAAATCAGGACAGGTGGTGACTCTCTCATTCCACCCTCCAGCAAGCCAAAATCCCACTTCTCGGAAGTCAGGCCTGTTTCCTTCACAGCTCCTTGAAAGAACTGGCTGTTGCCCAGCCTCAATAGATCCAAGCTGCCTCTTCAGCTCCTAGACTCCCAAGTGGCCTCTAAGAATATTTATACTGCTGCCCACACAGATTTCCCAGAGACGGTAACGTGTCTCCTCAGCGAGCTGTGCTGTGCTGGACGGCTCAGTGACGACCATATTCCCTGCTGGCCCAGTCACATACCAAGCTGCCTTGTTTCTCCAGTGTAATCCTGACTCTTAGAAGAGGCTTTTGTTTTTCATCCCTGAAATTTCTCGCCTGGAGAAGCACAACCAGAGGGTGGGGAGCAGCAAACATGTTCGTCGCTCTCCCACTTTGTCTCACAGCTGGAAAGCGAACGCAAAGTCCTGGGGTCACACATGCACGTGGCTTATTCAGACGCTTATGTATCAGCCTGTCTGAGCTTTCATTATACTGCAGCTCCAGCTGGCCAAGGCTTTGGAGTCATACCTTACTGGGATCTGTACTGAGAGCCACCAAGCCGATACGGAGAGTGAGAAGCTCAGAAGCAAGCTTGCATCCTCGCCTCTAGGCAAGTCTTTGCAAATATAACTCATCAGAATGACTCAGTTCCAACAACAGGAGTAAGAGCAAAGGAGAGAGGCAGGAGCTATCTCCTAAAGCGTCACCTGTTGACTGAGACATTAATCAAAGGCCCTGACCACTTGTGGTCATTAAAGGACCCGTGGCATTTTTCGTAAGGGTAGTTAATGCCGGTGCCCTTCAAAGGGACACAGTGTTCTTCACTGCCTGTTCTTCCCTGGGGTGTAGTGCTGCTGCAAGCTGCTAACATTGGCTGCTTTCGACCCCAAAGATGGATGCATTTGGGGTGCGTAAGTGTGTGTTTCCAAGCACTCACACCCAGAGCAGAAACCTGGTTGGAATCCTTTTGGATGAAGCATGCAATATTCCTAACAGAAATGTTTAGGCACCCCGCTGTGATTAGCTGCCTCTTGCCCTTGACCTATACCGAGTTTAAGATTGCCCGGGGGGTTCTTGCTGTCAGCTAGGGGGATTAAACACCCCATGACTGGTGGCAGGACTTAGTCAAGGGAATTTGCTCCCCTGGGTGCTTTGCTAGATTCCAGCAAGCATCACAGCCTGATGCAAAGACAGCTGAATTCGATTTAGCTTCCCTTTGGTTTGGGTTTTTTATTTGGTTAGTCAGTTAGCCAGACAAATGTGCACTGGGTTTTCAACGCTACCTGGTTTGGTGTGACGTGTACTTTCTATGGCAGTGTTGCCTTACTGCTAAGTTAAGGGTTAGGGAAGTTCTGATCTACATCTGAACTTCCTGCCTGGTTCTGAGCCCTAGAAACAAGAACCTGGACTTTGATGAAACTCAGATCCAGACCTGAGCTGTGCAGCTTCCAGGGCATTTCTCTAATATTCCCCCACAAAGGCAGCAGGTTGAAAATAGAGCATTTCCTGTCCAAGTTCATGTCTTGCTGTGACTTGATTGGTCAGATAAGAACCTTGCAGATGGAGGCAGTGCTGATCCCTCCCGCTCTGCCTGCTGTGGTTGCAGAGAGAGCAAAGGTTTCTGAGATATTCCCTGTACTTGAACTGGAAACACTGCTAGAGCCAGTAATATCCAGAATCAGGATGGTCTGTCTGAATGAGCCCTCTCTAGCGTTTCTGAGGATCGGCTGGTAATGGGAAAGGAAACCAACACCTGTTAGGTCTGTTTGTGTTACTCAGGGAGTGAACCTGCCCCATCCCCTCTGTCTGGGAAATGTTATTGCTACAGGGATATGACAAATGGCCAGGATAAAGGACAAAGCCTCTGACCAAACCTTCCCTCAGGCCTTTCCCGGAGGGCAGATAAAGTCTGAGTCACTTGTTTTCCAATTCACCTGCTTCAATCTGGGCTTCCTGCTTCCAGTGAGTCCCGCGGAGAGGCCACCAGGGAGGCTGTTCTGGTGAGACCTGTGCCTCGGCCACAAGCAGGAACATGTGGTTCCCATCCCAACACTGCAGCTCTAGAGATGTGGATTAGCACCCCAAACTCAGGATCCTCATGCAAATGGAAAGGCACCTCTTAGCCTTTGGAGAGTCCCCCCTCACTGCTCTGGGATTGCTCCTACAACCTTTCCTCGTCCTGAATACTATTGTACAGTGCATTATAGGCTGGCTTCTCACCAGTGTCACAGGCTGTGTCTCACCAGGCAACTGGCTAAAGCCCAAGAGGCTATTCTGTGCACAACACTCGAACCTCACGTGGAACTGATGAAGCACACGGTCTGTCAGCCAGCGCCTAACCTGAACGGGAATCTCAGCTTGCGCCAGTGAGGATCCCAGGGACAGTGGCCTAGGCCAGAGCGTGTGCTGAGCTCTGGGATGCTGGTTCCCACGTACTGCTATGACATAGCCAGCAGAACCCAAGAGAGAGGGAGTGAAAGAGGGGCCCTTTCAAGTGTGACAATAGAGCTTTCCCCCATCATCAATAGGCTGCAAGCTACATGCTGCGCTGACACGGAACTCTGCACAACAAAAGCCAGTGTCCGAACAAACCTTCTCAGGCACTGGGGTCCCCCGGGTGACCTGGGGTTAGCCTGGACTTTTGCTACTGCCTGGCCCTCTGGAGGAAGAATGTCCTTTTACACTGTGTGCCACGACCGGTTCCCACGGATTTCAACCTGCTCCTCTATTTATCAGCACCGATCCTCTAATCCCTTTTGTGAAGCTCTGATTCAAGCTCAGGACAATGTAGCAAAAAGGGAAGGGGGAAGAGAAACAGCCCCACTGAAGGAATTAAACCCCTTTACCTTAGCATGGCAATTCCCAGCCGCACTCCTAGGCCTCTCCCTTTGTTTGGAGAGCTAACCTGGGGAAATGAAGCCAGGAGGAATCTAAGCGGCCGGTGACTGGACTCTAGGCCGTGTTCATCAAAAGTGCCAGTTGTTTTCTCCCAGGTTAATCCAGCTTTGAGTCTCTTTCGTGTTCTTTCAGAGCCCAGCACATTCTAACTCCCAGTGACTTCCTTCAGCTTCGCTAAGAAATCAGCCCACTTGTATACAGGGCCCTAAATGTGGATCCAGGTTCCTACTTTAAGGCAACCACAGTTACAAATTTCCAGTCAGTGCAGAGCTGGGAGTAGAATCCAAGAGTTCTGACTCTCAGGCGCCTGTTCTAACCACTAGACCATAGTCCATCCTGGATAACACAATCTCTGCTAAGCAAATGTCTCGCTTCAGGAGCAGTGACAACTATACCCCAGAACATGCTTTCTGTGTGCAGACCGACCAAAGCTGGATGCTTGACTGGACACTGCCTACAGCTACCTTTTAACTAACACCATTCCTTCCCCCACTTAAACCCCTCTACTGACTCCTGTGTGCATTAACAGAGGATCCTTGAGCCCTTCCCGAGATAACTTGGGAACAAAACAGTTTCCATGGGTTGTGCTACTTACAAATGAGTGGTTTTCAACCCATTGTCCTAAATCCAATGCTGTTTTCTTTGCAAACCGCAGGGGAAAAAAAGGGAAAAGAGGAAGAGACAACCCCAAATGCTAATCTTGTTAGGTCAAACTGTTCTCTAAACAGATGGAGATATAAGGCAATGGGATTTTTGTCTTTTCTGGGAAGAGGTTAGATTTGCAGGGCACCAGAGGTCATTCCGGGCAAACTGGCAGCTTTGGTCTTTGTGTCACAAAAGCGAGCAGAAAGTAGAGTTCTAATAAATGCTCGGAGCTCAGCCCCTTATGTGGGGATCTGAGAGGCTGGTTAGGGATTTACTTGCTGCCATCATTGTCTCTCCAGAATAAAGCTATTGTGAGCCTTTGCTCCAGGTCCCACCTCCAGCAAGGCCCAGTAAAAGTTGGGAGACTAATGTGCGGAATGAAGGGCACCACGGGATGAAGACTCGGTAAAAAATCCCAGCGGTTCATTTCAGCAAAGAGCTCTACAAATGCACTTGCTCAAGGAGTGCCGTTCCCCAGCTGGAGAGTCCCTTCCTGATCGCAGCGTCGGGCTGGCCATGGGGAATGGCCAGGGAGCCACCAAAGAATTCATCCTCATTAGGATTTGCCACGGCTCCCGTGTCCACAGGCCTACGCCAGGTCCCTGTGCCGCTGTACGTACGGTATGGCCAGGCCCTGAGATGCCAAACATGCTGCTGATTTAAATAATGACCCTTAGTATGAGACCAGCTCTGCTTGAGAGCCACTCCCTCAAAGCTCAGCAGTACAGCACCAGTTCAAACACAGGGCCCCTGGCTCCCAGCACAAACACAAATGCCACCGCCCTGCACGCAACCATATGCATCCCCTAATATAGTGGGGAAAATTCCACAGGCCGCATGCAGGCAAAACCTTCATCGAAGGCAAACTGCTTCACAGTGACTGAGACCAGCTCCTGCCGGGGTTCTGCCCACAGGACAGGGCTGCAGGCCGCTGGTAGAGAAGAGTCTGGTTGTTGCACAGGGATCAACAGCAAAAAGTACCAACAACCCCCATTCTGCCTTGTCCCCAGCCTCCCTGGTGGGGAGATACATTGACTGAGAGCATCTCTCAGAATGTCTCCAAAGGCAGAACTTCTGTGGCACTCCAGCCAGTTTTAAAGCCACTCCACTGGGAGGAACCTCAGGAGGAGGGTCCTGGGGTCCCCCCTGGGGTGCAGCTCCCATCAGGAGCACAGGGAAGTGCAATCTGCATCTCCATGTGCTCAGAAACTGAGTTCATACAAGCACCTTAAGGCTGCAATTGTCAAAGGAGATTTGGACATGCAATTCCCATGAATTAATGTTAATAGGACTGGTGCACCTAAATCCCCTAGGAGGCTTGGCAAATCCCAGCCTAGGGTTCAGAAACTCCTGAGAATCTGCTGGGCAAAGCGAGCACAGCTGGCTGTGCAGTGAGACAGGCTCTCACATTAGATTTGCAGCACATGCTGCTCCCGCTGGGGTGGCAGAGGCACAAGAAAGGCTTCTGTGTCAGTGCATTCATTGCTGGGCCTGACCCAAGAGAGCGTCAAAAGGGAGCTCAGAACGGTTTAGTTTGAGGGGGGAGGTTTGTACTTTCCCCAGATTGGTTCATTGATCCCTTGCTCCTTCCCAAACTCAGCCAGCTCGAGGCAAACAGCTGGCTTAGGACGCTGGGAGCTTCAGAACCGCACAGGGAACGGCAATTATCCTGCAGCCATCCCCTCTCCCAGGCCACTTGGCTCTTGTGCCCTTGGCTGACCCTCATGCCCTGCCATTCGCTCACGAAGTGCTGACTCCAGCAGGCAGCGCCCCAAAGGAATCCCTTACATTTGCTGTCCAGATGGAGACCAGCACTACCTAGCCATAGGCTTGCCAGCTTTGTAATCACACAAACCCAAACACCCCTGCCCCGCCCCTTCTCCTCCCCACACTGCTGCTCCTCTGCCCCACGCACCCCTAGGGGGCTGTGAGGGGGCAGCAAGGAGCAACACCAGGGCTCCCTGCATCCAGGTCACTTTCCCCGCCTGAGACGCCTAAGGAGAGGGCAGGAGAGCAGCAGCTTCTGATGTCTCACAGCACAGTCCAGGTGGGGAAAGTGACCTGCATGCAGGAAGCCCTGGTGTGTGTGTGTGGGGGAACTGTGTGAGGGAGACTGTGTGTGTGGGTAAAACCAGCTAACAAAAGCCAAAGCTGCCCAAACACCAGCCATGTGCGGCTCCCACTAAACGGGAGCCATCGCACTATCTCATCCTTCACATTTCTCAGATGAACTACCAGGGCTTCAATTACATTTTTGTATGAAATTGGGGTGAATTTAAAAGCCGTTTAAAACATTTTAAAAATAAAAAATATGAAAAACGTTAATACCTTTTATTTACAGTGTCATTATCCATACTAGTCTTGCTAGTCCTTCCCCCCAGGCAGAGAGGGACAGAAACTAGGATCAGGACCAGCTGTGCCCCCAAAAGACCAGGCCAACCCTCCAAATCGGACCCAAGCCGCATCCCTCCCCAGACTGAACTCCCTGAAATGAACCAGACCCACATTCCTCCCCAGACCGAACCCCCTGAACTGAACCAGATCAGATTCGGGCTGAGGAGGGCTGGGCCAGGGGAGAGGAAGCAGTGCCAGTACCCTTCCACTTTCTCCCAATGGTGGGCGCTTTGCCCTCAAAAAGCCTCAATAGGGAGCAGTTTCTGTTCTCAGGAGAGCAGTCGGTCTGTACTGCTTTGGATCATTATCAAGCAGAACCCATCATCAGCATGAACGCATGTCCTCTGGAATGGTGATTGAAGCATGAAGGGACACATGAATCTTGGGGGCATCTGGCACATAAATATCTTGCCATGCCAGCCACAACAGTGCCATGCAGATGCCTGTTCTCACTTTCAGGTGACATTGTGAACATGAAGCAGGCAGCATTATCTCCTGCAAATGTAAAAACTTGTTTGTCTGAGAGATTGGCTGAACAAGAAGTAGGACTAAGTGGACTTGTAGGCTCTAAAGTTTTATATTGTTTTATTTTTGAATGCAGTTTTTTTTTTACATAATTCTACATTTGTAAGTTCAAATTTCATGATAAAGAGATTGTACTACAGTACTTGTATGACTTTCTTTTGTTTTTATACAGTGCAAATATTTGTAATAAAAAATAAATACAAAGTGAGTATTGTACACTTTGTATCCTGTGTTGTAACTGAAATCAGCATATTTGAAAATGTAGAAAACATCCACACATTTTTAAATACATGGTATTCTATTATTGTTTAACAGTATGATTAATCACATGATTAATTGTGATTAATTTTTTTAATCAGGCGATTAATTGTGCTTATTTTTTTTAATTGCTTGACAGTCCTACTATAAACCCAATCCCAAGGAGAATACTGCTGAAGTCTGGGGGAGTCAGCAAATGCAGCCCCTCCACTCTGCCTACTCCAGCCACAAGGATGCCCGCAAGAACCCTGTGCTCCCCCAGAGTGACACCAGCATGGCAGTGTCCCATTGCTGGGAATCCCAGCCCCGCTAGGACCAGCCTGGGAAGTGTCCCTTGAAGGATGTAGCAACACCGAGTTACTAATGGACTCTCAGAGAAAGATTCTGAAACGTGGGTGTCCGCACTTCGGTCCCTAAATCCATATACGGACGCCTAAGTAAGAAGCCTGATTTGAAATGGCCCTGACTTCACATGGGAGCTACCGTGCTCTGCGCTAAAACTCAGGCCACATATTTTGGTGTTTAACTTATAAAATCTTAGCATCCAATCTGAGCCACAGAAGTTGGGCTGTTGCCATCTGGGGATTTCAGTTCCAGCCACCTGTGGAATCAAATGCACTTGGCAAACAAGAGATAACTCTGCTCCTGACTTAGGGGAGAGCAAGGGGGTGTGTCTCCTATGCAGAAGGCCCCACACCCTACCTGACTCCTGCACTTGATTATGACTGCAAGAGAAAAACCGACCTGGCTAGGCAAGCGGCCTCTAATTGGGTTGAGATGTCACACTCTGCACATCCCAAAGCCCTCCCATACCCCAGACACTTTGGTTGCTTTACAAACAGAAGCAGAAGCATATAGTTTCCTTTCTGCCCCATCCCCATCCCACTGAATCCTGATGTTTGGAGATATTCCTAAAGGGCTCGAGCTGCGGCTACGATTATTTCTCTCTTGCTTTTTCATCGGGAGGGACAGAAAAGAAAAGTGTCAGCTCTGTGCTTAGCTGAGAGAAAGTGAGGCCCAGTTCCCAGACTCAGGGGAAGTTCTAGGCCAGGCGGACATGCCTGCCTGAGAGCAGACGTGGCCCCATGGGAGCTGAGTGTGAGAACCTGCTGATTGCTAAGCAGTGTGGGAACGTGGGAGGATGGGCAGGCCAAGCAGACTGGCTTTAGTCACAGTAAAGGCAGTGGGAAACAAACAGCCTGAGAGAGCAGGAAGGAGTGGCCAAGGCTGGGGATTTCTGTGTGCGCACGCACTGCACTACAGCAGAGCGGGGGGGCACTCGGATCAAAGCAGAGCCATCAAGAGATTCATAAGGAAACAACTAATCTGCAGGGATGCAGCATCCCCACTTCACTCACAGAGATGCAGCCTGGGGAGCTCCCTGTGTTCAAAGCTCCAAGACAGCCTGAAATGCTGCCCGGTGAGTCCACTGCTGGCACTGCCAGGGCATCAGGTGACCAGCATATAGAGAGAATTTTAATTTCTGACTCCCTAAAAACAAATGGGTGTTGCTAGAAAATGGTTTTTAGGTTTAGAAGGCCCCTGTTGTGTACTACAATATACCACAGCCCTCTGGGCAGCCTGGGCCACAATGATCTGCACACATATCTTCACCCTTTCCTCACTGCCCCCCCCAAATCAACTGCCATATGGGAGTGCAGGGGAAAGTGGTCAGACTCGGAGATTTCACACTGAAACAGGCTCCAAGGGGAACACCATGTTCTATGTTACTAGGGAAATAGTTGTGCTTTGTTACCACTGACCTTGTCTCCTGTCCAGTCTCCTGCTCTCACCTGGCTGTGCCCTGTCCTATTCAGGCCTCACTGCAGCCATCGCCGTGGTATCTACGGGTCTGTCCCCAGAAATAGGGTCTGATACAAAATAACCTGGTTGCACTTGTACAAGTGATTCAGTTTTGCAACTGACATTAAAATATTAAAGCCAAACCCTGAGGTCCTTACTGGTCCCTATTCAGAGAACCCCCCATTGGAGCTAGTGGGAGTGGGGGCTGAGTAGAAGCTGAGGAAAGAGGTTCGCCTTTGGCCTGTGGTGATTAAACCCCTTGGTGAGTGGGAGCAGCCTTTACTCCAGTGTGGTACCATTCACTCCCTGGGGCTCCGGTACAGAGACTATCACCCACTCTCCAGCTGACACGCAGGGAGCCCACATCTTCCCCAAGTGAGAGCCACACTGGAAACGTGCCCAGAGCTTGAGGGCAGTATGGTCCCTAGGACAAGCTGCATCAAACAGAGTAGACACAGTTGCTCTCATCTTTACTAGGGAAGCACCGCCCATGGAAACGAGGCCTCAGCATGCAACGCTCCCTGTTGACCCAATCATCCCTGCATGCTTGGCCCTGCAGCCTCCACAGACTCAGCTCTATACTAGAGACAAGAGCAGAGCCCTCTGGGCCACAGCCAGGGGCGGCTCTAGAAAGTAGGCTGCCCCAAGCAGCGCGGTGCGCTGCGCCGCCCTTCCTCGGTCCCGCGGCGGGTCCCCTCTTCCCGCGGCTCCGGTTGAGCTCCCGCGGCAGGTCCACCGGAGCCCCGGGACGAGCGGACCTGCCGCAGGCATGACTGCGGGAGCTGGAGCTCCACCGAGCCGGAAACCGCGGACCTCCGGCGGGCACGGCTGCGGTGGGTCGCGGGTCCGGCGGCGGCTTGAGCTGCCGCAGTCATGCCTGCGGCAGGTCCGATCGCGGCCCGTGGACCTCCCGCAGGCATGACTGCGGCAGGTCCACCGGCCCAGCCTGCCGCCCCCTAGATTTGGCCGCCCTAGGCACCAGCTTGGTTTGCTGGTGCCTAGAGCCGCCCCTGGCCACAGCCCTGCCCACCTATCTCCCAGCACAGAAGCATTTTCGTACTGGCACTGCCTTTAACCACAGGTCCCTGTGTTCATGGATAGTGATAAGTCAGGCTTACTCCATACCATGCATCTTCAGAACAGTGTAGATACAGGACAGGGAGGCCAGGCTGACACGACCCATTGCAGAAGATTGCTCTGATTACTGTCTTTCTTCCCTTTGAAATGAAGCCAGCTTTTCTCTGATATGAACGAGACAGGGGAGCAAATGATCCCATACAAAATCTTGCTTGGGAAGTATTGCTAAGCCACTCATTCCTTTGTACTTTAGCTGACAAATATTGCAGATCTTTGGCTATAAAATGCTGCTTTTACCCTTCCAAACTTGGCCTGCAAAGCTGTGTTACAATCCAGGGGATCCCTGGGAGTCCTGCAAAACCTAGTGTGCTGGTGCTAAATGTTTTCAAGATTTTCAGACTCTATTTAGACTTTGACGCTGCTGTCAAGAGGCTTAGCAAGTTGACTTCAATTGCCAAACCAGATGGCAGGCACTGGGAATGAGCTGGGCTTCTGAAAGTTAAGAAGATAGCAGAACTAGTGAGAGAGTGGAATTGGCACCCGTAGCATGATGCCCCTGACAGCTGTCCATCTGTCAGCTTGGCTGAGACAGGATACTGTGGACGGCAGACTGTGCTAATGTCAGCTGAAAAAGGTGGGGAGAAAGAGGGCAACTTCCGCAGCTTTCACTTTTCTGCCTGGATCTAGTCATGCAAGGTGCTGGGCTGGGTTTCCTGCCCCAAGCAGCAGCTCTGTGGAGCTCTGGAGAACAAGGGCAAGTTAATCAGCAGGTGGGGACGAGTGAAAACTGATGATGCTAAACGGCAGGGCTGGCATTGACTTGGAACTGCACAGTGCCAACCCCGTGCTCCCAATCTGCACACACAGCCATGTGCGACTGCACTTGCCCACACTGGTAATCTGGGACTGGGAGAAATAGGGCTGTGTGTTTTCCTCCCTCAGCTTGTTAGAGACTCAAGCCTGTCCTGGGAAGCAACACAGCTCTGGGCACAACCTGGGGCTCACATGCATAGGACCAGGAAGAGGCTGCAGTGTAGGAAAATCACTAAAGTGACAGGCATTGCTAGCTAATGAGGAACACTAGGACCCTTGGGCGTGATTTCAGACTCTGGGGATCCCAGGGGAGTAATGACTAGCCGCTGGTTTTACTTTAAATCCCTTCCGGTTTTCTCTATCTCTGCTACCCCTGCTATTATTTTTCTGTTAGTTTAATCAAATCCAATTAAAACCCCTTTCTAGCCACCCACATCTCCCCTCCTTGTAGCCCAGCCCCCTTTCTTGTCTTGCCTCTAGCAGACTTGAAAGAACGCCTGCCCTGGGCACTAACGCTTCGTCCACACTGCAGCTGTACAGGAGTCAATGGAGCCAAGTATGACCTGACCCAGTTCCAGAATAAAGATGGAGTGTAGATGGGACCCAGCCCACGTGCCTATGACTGGGTTAAAGCCCTGGACTACTCAGGGTTTTAACCCCAGTATTGTCTCTGTTTATACAACAGCTATTAACTGAGTTATACCCAGTTCAGGAGACAAATGTGGGGTACTCAAGTCTCCCACTTCAGCTGCAGTCACAGGGCCAGATCCAGTGGCCTGGCTGACACACCTCGGCTGGGTATATTGGCTGAGCTACACTGATGTTAACAGAGTGATCGGGATCTTCACCAGTTGAGGATCAGGCTTAATACTAACTCAGTGGACAGACAGATGCATTTGCAGGACACTCAGTTCAGACAACACAAAGAGCTACTGGTACTGGGTTAGCAGTGGCAGGCAACTGCAACAGCCACTAGAACAACAAGGAGTCCGGTGGCACCTTAAAGACTAACTCAACAAGTGGGATTTTTACCCACGAAAGCTTATGCCCAAATAAATCTGTTACTCTTTAAGGTGCCACCGGCCTCCTTGTTGTTTTTGTAGATACAGACTAACACTGCTACCCCCTGATTCTTAACAGCCACTAGATTTACTTTTCACATGTTGGTAACTGCTCTGGGGACAAAGGAAATCCATGTTATCAGCAAGAAGCTACAACTTCCCTGATGCTCAATAGCACTTCTGATCTTAGCCAGAGATAATAGACCAGCCAACTCCAGCCGCAAGGCACTGTGCAGCACCTTGGGCTGCAATGCTGAACTCCTGAAGTACTGTCATTTCCCTGTGGGGATTCCTCAGCTACCCTAATTGACTCATTCACCAGCATCAATTTATTCTCTGTGCTCAGGTACATGCACCAATGTATCCATGGAGAAAATATGTGAACGCACAATTATGTCTGATCATTTACATACTTAAACCACGGTTCCCACACAGCTGTAACTTCCTGTCCTGTGCATACTCTACACATACTGTTAAATGGATACCTGAGAGTAAGGATGTGGTTAGTGCCCAGGACTGGGTGCCAGGAGACCTTTGCTTCTAAACATTTTCCTGTGTGACTCTGGGAAAGTCACCACTCTGTGCCTCAGTTTCCCCTTACATATGATGGGGATAATATGTACTGTGATTGATTAGTTTGTACTACAGTAGTGCTTAGAATCGCCACATGAGATCAGAACCCCACTGTGCTAGGTGCTGTACAAAGACAAAACCATGGTCCCTCCCCCAAAGAGCCTGCATTCTAAGTAGACAAGACAGACAAAAGGTGTTAGGGGAAACAGAGGCACAGAAAGTGGAAGCCATCTGCTAGAGCTTGCACAGGAAATCAGTGGCAGAGCTGGGAACAGAACCCAGCTCTCCTGAACCTTAGCTCAGTGCCCTATCGACCAGACCATCTTGCCTTTCACTGAGGAAGAGAAACTTAAATAATGAATGTTTGTCAGGCACTTTGAGACCCTTGGATGGACACTGCTGTAGTAGGGCAAAGTGCTGTTACTTGGGCACGTTGCCCATGTTACAGTTATGGAAGGAGTCAGAGCCTTGAATTTCTTGCTTTTTGTATCTGCGTATTCTCAGCCATGGTGTTATTTCTATTTATTGCTGGATTGACATAGAAGGAACCTGTGACAAACCAGCTCAGTCCCTGAGCAATATTGAACAAAGCAGAAACTATTAAGAATCCGTCAAAAGAACCAATGATCTTAAATATACAGCCAGCTAGAAACAAGGAACGTCTCAGAGGATGACAGCGAGCAGGGTACACCACCTACGAACAGGATATTCTCCCAAATGGTACACAAAGAAATGGGGCTGGAAAGGGAGGGGCCCCTAAAACCGGTCAAGGAAAGGCCAGCTGGGACAGACAGGCTTTGCTGAGCAGCCAAGGGTTTTAGGAGATCTCCTCTGTGAAGGCATTCCATGCCAATGGGCTTTCGCTGAATATGCCTAGCCTGTCAGCCGGTGCTAAAGGACCACAGGAACTGAGCCAACCATAGGATCCAGAGACGTCAGGTGAGAGGTGAGTGTTCACATACTCAGATAGGGATTTGGAAGGGTGCTTTATGCGGGACAATAATGTGCTGTTGCCCCTGTGCTTGGCATTGAATTCCTTGGTATTATTTTAAAGGTGCTGGTGTGTTTCTCTGAGCAAGGGGCTGAGGCTCGCCCATCACTGTTCTTCCAGGCTGGTTTAAAGTCATCTAGAACCTGCAGGTCAATGAAATTAGACAAATTAGAGGATTGGGCCAAAAGAAACCTGATGAGTTTCAACAAGGACAAGTGCAGAGTCCTGCACTTAGGACAGAAGAATCCCAAGCACTGCTACAGACTAGGGACCGAATGGCTAGGAAGCAGTTCTGCAGAAAAGGACCTAGGGGTTATGGTGGACGAGAAGCTGGATATGAGTTGACAGTGTGCCCTTGTTGCCAAGAAGGCTAACGGCATTTGGGGCTGTATAAGTAGGGGCACTGCCAGCGGATCGAGGGACGTGATCATTTCCCTCTATTCGACATTGGTAAGGCCTCATTTGGAGTAGTGTGTCCAGTTTTGGGCCCCACACTACAAGAAAGATGTGGAAAAATTGGAAAGAGTCCAGCGGAGGGCAACAAAAATGATTAGGGGGCTGGAGCACATGACTTATGAGGAGAGGCTGAGGGAACTGAGATTGTTTAGCCTGCAGAAGAGAAGAATGAGGGGGGATTTGATAGCTGCTTTCAACTACCTGAAAGGGGATTCCAAAGAGGATGGATCTAGACTGTTCTCAGTGGTAGCAGATGACAGAACAAGGAGTAATGGTCTCAAGTTGCCGTGGGGGAGGTTTAGGTTGGATATTAGGAAAAACTTTTTCACTAGGAGGGTGGTGAAGCACTGGAATGGGTTACCTAGGGAGGTGGTGGAATCTCCTTCCTTAGAGGTTTTTAAGGTCAGGCTTGACAAAGCCCTGGCTGGGATGATTTAGTTGGGAATTGGTCCTGCTTTGAGCAGGGGGTTGGACTAGATGACCTCCTGAGGTCCCTTCCAACCCTGATATTCTATGATTCTATGAATGCAGTGAGGCAATCCATGCTTGGAGTAAGCGGGTACAGCTACCACTGGAACCTAATGTAAGCCAGGACTCATTTGGCTCAATACCTGAATGAATCAGAAATGATGGTCCTTGAGAACTATGACAGAATGGACATCTCCCTTGCTCAGTTCTGTATTCAGCTAATCCATCCTAACAGCTACCCCAACTTTTCTTTTCTTTTCCCATCTCCTCCTATTGGCTCATCTCACTGGCACGCCAAAAACTCAGACGCTGCACAGCTTTGATGGTGAAGACTTACAGATGTGCCTGGAGCAGCTGGGTGGTGGCTGAGCTCTATGGCATTGGAAGAGCCTGGTGAGCGGCTAGCCATCAACTTAACCAATATCAACTTGTTCTGACATCAACTTCATTCACAAATCCTGGACAGTTCTTGGGCTGAGCATTAGCTTCCCCATGTCTGCTATGAGCCCTTCTAGCTGCTCACACCTGTGGCAAGAATGGTCCTTCCTCTTTCCATTATTCTAGTACTGCAGAATCAAATAGATAAATCTCCAGCCTGTCTGCCTTGGGGGGTCACGTATGAGATTCCATCATGGTTGGCTTAGGAGAATTGCGTGAGTCAGGAGGCCTGCATAGCTAAAAGCATCTCCATTAAATTTGTTCCCATCCATTTGGTCTCCTCTGCCTTTCTGTCTTCACTGGGAGCTGGGTTCTGAAGCACTGGGTGATCCGTAGGCCAGTGCAGCAGTCCCAATTGGCTTCATATTTTTCTCTCTGCACCAGCAGCAGTTGCAACCACATGAATGGTTTGTTGGTTGCAGACGTCTGGCTTTCTTGCTACAGCATGAGCTTTTTCTCACCAGTCGCTCCCACACTACACTGTCTTGTGTCTCAAAGCGACAGTCACAGCATGGTCTAGCCTGGGAATCTGACAGTCTCTCCCTTGTCATTCAAAACAAACAGAGATGTAAAAAAGCTTCTCCGCAGCGTCCAGAGAGACGTGTGAACAAAGCAATGGAGAGATTAAGTGGGTGAAGTGCCAAGAAACCGAGATGTGGCCTACAGGAGTATAACAATAAATAAATAATGGTCATAGTGTGTGTATATATTTAACATCCTCTTTACACCCCACCAAGGGGCTTCGGAGGCCAAACACCACAATGGAAACAACCATGAGAGTAGAGTCCCAGCCTCTTAAAATACAACATATCAAAACAAACCAAGGGCCCCAGTTTTTAAAAATGCAACGAAAGGGACTGGAAGGCAAGGCAATAAATGTAGGTCAGTGGCGTGAGTTCAGACCCCCTCCAGTGCCAGGCTCACAGAGCAGACTGAGAATGAAGCTAGAGTTAACACCATTAAAGATTTTCCTTAAAGTCAATCCAGCCACTGTAGAAGAGCCAGGGCAGTTGTAAGAGAATCACAACACAGTAGCTCAGATCAGTGATCCCCCATGCTCCTGCACTCTGAGCATGCTGCACCACTCATCTTACCCTCAGTTCACACTACACACATGCTGTACCGAAGCCTCACTATAAGCAAACACAATGTTAAAATATGCCCTTGTCTGTGCACACCAGTTTTGCCACAAGAAGTGTATGAACGCAGGCAGGATCCACACTGGTTAGAAAATTTCCATTCCAGGCAACTGATCTGATGAGCTCACAGCCAGTCACTAGACACTGCGCTAGATATTTGCATTCATGCTGCAGGCAGAAATAATTGACTTTTCCACACTTTTCAGAACATCTGAAACTATGTCAGTAGGACGGGACAAAAATTAGCATTTATTCACACACAGAGTGGATATGCCTATGTCCACCCATTATATCACTGACCTTCCACCACACTGTGGATTGCAGAAGCACCAAACCGTAAGTCTGTTATGGAGGCAGCTCATGGAAAGCAGGAACCAAGTGAAAAGTATTGGTCAAGAATTCTTATCAGGCGCGGGTTAAGTGGAAGTGATCACATAAGGGAAGCTGGAGTTCGATAGCTGCAAGTGTGTGTGTGTGCACATGTAGATATACACATAGGTATGTGTACACACACCTCCACGTGGTTACATTTACACTCTTCCACATGACCATATACACATATATCCACCAGATGTGCATGCATGAGCAGGCACGCATACACACACACACATTTCCTGGAGACCAGCATTTTTAAACTACCCATTCAGTATTACATAGGTTTTAAATATGCCTTTCTAGCAGACAATTTCTCCACCACTGCCTTGAATGCATGAGATACAATCAAACAGGAAGAGACAGAAGTCCCAATCCCTAGGAGCCAGTTCTACTACCTCGACATAACTGTGTATTTTTCATTGATAATTACTGCAGCAGGATGAGGCCCATAAGGGGGTCATTTTCTTCTCCTGTATGGGAGAACCAACTTGAGACTTGTACACTACTGCACTACCTGAGCCACAGAATTCCTAGTCAGATTTCAAACTTCTACATTAAAAAGAAGTTCGGCGGGAGGTATGGGTCAGTGGTCTTGGTTTGGCTCATTACAGAGTTGGGGGCTGGACAAAGGTCAGGAGTGTTGAGATCCCAGGATTCGGGTTGGGACCATTTCTGCTATAAACATGGTTCCAATACTTCTGATTTTTCTGCCTCACTGTGTGTGAAATGTTGGAGGTCATGGAAATGATATATTTGTGATCAAATCAGGCGTGGCTTCTTCCGTATGGTAAATTTCCATCACCTGTTATCTTTAATAAACAGAATGCTGCTTTTTCCGCTGAGCTCTAAAACAGAGAAACTCTTGTCTTCTTTTATTATTTATTATTTTTCATTCTGTGAACATTTTCCCAGAGGGGAAAGCAGAAGTGACCTCCTGGAGAACCTCACTGGTGTGAAAGCATCATAAAAAGGAGAAATATCACCAGTTACCCTACAAAGCAAAAAAAGGGAGGATAACAATCACCTAAACCTCCCAGGGATGTTACATGCACCAAGACCAAAATTCCTATGCCTGGATGGCACCAGTTAAACACTTAAATATGGATCTAGGAGGGTAATATTGGGCACTCAAGTGTGAAGATGCTGGACTTCATCTCTGGGTTCTGTTTCAATCAATGAATTCCTGTTAAGATAGGAGCTTGGTGACAGTCACCTGGCTCTATAGTCCTGTTAAATGTGTTCTGTACTTTGTGTAATAAAATGCTCTTTAAGGTTGACTAGCTGGCTCAAGAGACTGTTAGTGGGATATTGTGTCTTTCATGTCTAGGTTGCCTGTGTGAGTCCAGTCCAGATACACAGGGGAGGTAAATCAGCTTTATTGCCACCCACTGGCTATTCAGTAACCCATATGAGGTGATTTTGAAGGATCTCAGTCCATGTCACAGCAGGCAGCATTTACATCACAAAAAAAAATATCCTCACAAGGTGCAGCATTGTTGGGTGTCTGCACAAAGGCCAAAGACTGATATTGGTTGCATGGATTCTGCTGTGTCTCAAATATAGGACCTTCAGGTCAGGGGTTAGTCACATCAGTGGGGCACCATGATGTACCAATCATGCCACACCTGTTAAATGGTGGTTCTCCATTCTCCAGAGCTGTCAGTCGAACACCTCTAATAGTAATGAGCTCGCTCACAAATTAAAACAGAACCACCAGTGATGTGGACTGAGAGTCACTCTCTGCTGACAATGATTATTATTTTTTCTCTTGCCTTGAAGAGGCAACTGTTGGAGCTTTGGTAAAAACAGGAGACCAAATACTCATCAGACTGCATGCTGCTTGTGCATGTACCTCGGACTCTTGTGCTGAAAGGTTCTTGCGTAACCACCTGTAGAATGCTTTTCCTTGGTGAATAGCAACAGATAACCCCTCCCTTCCTGTCTCCCTGGCAGCCATGCGCTAGGGAGTTAGACATCTTCATTCTCCAGCAGAAGAAGAACACTTACCAAACTTCACTAGTTGGCTACTCGAAGCAACAGATCCTCCACTTAGGGCAAACCACATGGAGGTTCCTTAGAAATGGAGCTGATATAGCTGAATGGGGGTGACTGCAAGAAGCCTTCATGCAGGGATCATGTAGGGTGTGCTTATCACCGAGATCAGCTGGCAGGTGTGAGCAGGACATGGTGGGCCAGAGGATAGATGGGGTCAGCCATCCTCCTCAGCCACATGATGTGGGACTGCTTAGAGGGCCATAATCAAGGCAGAAGACTTGCTTTATAAAGCACACTATCAAACAAGTGAAGTCTCTTTAGAATCCCTCCATGGCCAGGAACAAACCTGGCACCCAATCCCATGAGCACCCCACTTCCTAGCAGCAACAGAAGCTCCCACGCACAGCCTTGTGAGATCAGGCCATGGAGCATCAGATTTGGCCTGGAGATGGTGATGGTGTGGATCATTGAGTGAGGGTGACTGTTTCACTGACAGTGACAACTTCATGCCTGTGAGCACCACTCCAGAAACAGGACTGCTATTTTCTACATAACGGGAGGCTGAACTGCCCAGCAAATCATCGCACGGGCAGCTGGAATCTGTTTCATAGGGAGCTTAACACATGTTGGGAGGCTGGAATCAGAACTCAATAATCACTAAATATCCATCTTGGGAGAATTAAATGTTGGCTGACTGGTCAAGCTTGGCTCATGTGATCTTACAGGCCTGAGATGTTACCAGAACCCCCAACTGTGAGCAATTCTATTCGGACTTTACTGTTATCCAGAGTATCCCAACCACATGGCAGCAGGTTATAGGAGAAGTAAAATTAGATGATTCACCCATCCAGTCTGGGTACTTTGCCTTTTTATGTATATGATGCTGTATTATTACTTCTTTGTTACCATTCAATACAGAAACAAAGTATCAGTCACTTCACCTTAAATATGCATGGATTCTTGGTGCCTACAACCTTACTTAATCATCTAGCCAATGAAATGAATAATGACCATGCTACTTTGAAATCAGTTCTCTCTGCCCTCTAATAAAGAAAGACTTGACAAATCCTCTGTAATCATCTGTGCTTGACTGTCCTCGATTGTAAACAGATGCTGATGTCCATCATTTTCAACAGCACCAGCAGCATCTTGAGGTTTCCCCATTTGTACTAACACCTCTACTCTCTTCTGCTGTCATACTCTTCAGTTGATTATTCAACTGTTCAAAGAGCCCCTGAATCCTAGGTCAAGTTAGGTAACTGCCCTATGTGTTAGGTAGATCTGGTCCCAAATACACTGTTCTACTTGCCTATGTAGCTAATACTGATGCGCAGCAAATAGCTTCATTGGCCTGCTATGTTTTACAGGACAATTAAGGTCCTCACATGCGCCTGGAATAATTATACACAACAGGTCTAATTAAAGCTACATGCCCCAGTACTTCCTTTGACCACCTATGAGGGTCTGAGACCTTCAGGCTTCTCTGTAGACTCCTGCTTGCAGCAACAGGAAATTCAGAGGCTACAATCCTTTTTTAATGAAGTTCTTGTATCAGGTGATGCCATTGAAAGTCTCAGTAGTGAAGGCCTCTGTCCCCAGCACAAATACAGCACAGGCAGTGGCCTTACCAGCTTCTTCACCATGCTACCGCGTCTCACACCCGATCCAGAGAAACTAACTGCAGATCTGAGAGATCTACCTCCATGGCCCATTCAGCCCTTGGTCTCTCTGCTGGAATGCCAATGAGGGGGCAGTGTTATAATGGCACTTGCTCTGATGTGGAGAGCTACCCACTGGGGATTGGAATGAGACCATCAAGTCACTTTACACAGGCCACCTGTATCACATAGTAATAGCATACAGCCACTGCCAGCACTGGCTCTGCATCCCATGAGCATTCCTATGAGTCAGCCAATCCCTCTTCAAGAGCATTTCAAAGATATCTGTACATTAAGAAAAATCCCTGTAGGGATAGTTGGCTTTTATTCCCTGACTGGACTCTGCCGACCCAAATTGGACCCAAAAGATCATTGTTTGTCCCATCCCTAGAGCCGTATTTCACTGGCGTTTACAGGCAGGCTGCCGATGCTCCTCTCTTCTGTTCAGAAGCCGTTCGCCAACATTGTTTCAAAAAGGCCACTTCTGCTTTCCCATCTGGGAAAATTCTCACAGAAAGAAAAATAATAAATGAGAGACAACAAGAGTTTCTCTTTCTCTCTTTTTTTTTGGAGTGGGGGTGGGGGCAGAAATAGAGAGAAAAGCCAAGTTTTGTTTATTGAAGCTATCAAAGGTGATTTAAAATATATCCTGTGACAGACCCACAACGCCCTTCTAAAATAAACACCAATCACAGCCTTGTGGGTTGATGGCATCAGCTGATGAGCTCTCATGGGAAAAAACAGAGCAAAACAAGAACTCATCTTCTCCAACAGAGAGAAACTGAGCGAGTGAGAGGGAGCGATGGAGAACTGTTACTGAACTACACACAGAGAAGGCGCCTGGTGCGGCAGCTAGAGCCCATGTTGACGCCATCAGGCTGATTTCACCTTATGCCAATATTATCAAAGGGAAGAGAAACAATATCCATAGATTGTTTCCCTCCTAGCAACTCACACAGACTGGCAGCAAAAAATAAAAAGGCAGCCCTGACAAACCAGATTAGATTCTTTTCTTAGATGCATCCTCTGGAGATCACCCAAAGATACCCTGTCTCCTTCTATAGTCAAAAATGCAATCAACAATGTAGATGACCTATTTTTGCTTCCATTATTCCACTGTCTACCACCCTGATCACTCTCCTTTTGCTCTGTGGTCAATGGGTAACTCTCTGCACAGTTGTTGCCAATGCAGTTCTAAGAGCCAGTCTATGGAGGACACCATGGAACCTTTGTGTTTGCACCACTATCCCACAGGTCAACACAAAATCCACGGAAGATACTTGGCTTCCTTTGTCACTTGGTATGGAAGGTCATGTCCATTCCTGAGCTCCTACTCTGTAACAATTTCTGGCTGAGCCAAGGAGCCAGCTTGATATAGCATTTGGAATTACGTCTTGTTCAGCTGCCGGAATCCTAATGGTACTAGGCAGGATCTGCTCCTTATGTAAAAGACAGAACTGGCTAACCAATTTCTATGAGCCACACCAAATAGAGCATTATGTGGTAGCATGGTAGGATTGCTCAGGTTGTATATTAAATGCAGTTCAAATACTCTCAGCCACTGATCATCATTGATACAACACTAATAACAAGCCCACCACAATTATCCCAGAAACCGAGCATTAGAGATTTTGCAGGTAACTTCATGCAAATCTGGAATAGTTGCATGAAAACACGATCCTTGATGCTTATAATTCACTGGCGCCTACTGCCCAGGGAGTAGTTACCATCCTGTCTGTGATAGTGCATCACAGCTAGTTGCTGTGGGAATGATACTGACATCAGTGGATGACGGAAACATGGGGCAAGAGACATAGAAAAATTAATTTCTAAAAATCTGTTTTCATGCAAATATTCTGGTATTGTTTTAAAAAAAACACAGAGGCATGAATGAGACTCCATAATATTGGGGAAAATGCAGGAAAGACATTGTGCTATAGTCTCCCATTGAACAAATAGTACAAATGTAGACTCAGCCATAAAATCTGGATTATGGACCAGCTGCTCTAGCAACCCACTGTGAACTATCTCTGAACTTGTCACAGCTCAGATGTGGGTTACAATATGTGACAAAGACAAAAATGAAGGACATCAAAAATTATTCATGTAGAAAACTTAAAATGATATTAATTACTTTAGTATAAAGAACTTTCTATTAGATTTATGATTCCTTATTTCTGACCCAAATAATTTTTTACAATTAAAGTTAGGGGGACACCAAATGTGTGTAGAAAATAGGAACATAGGACATAGGCCTAGAAAGGTCCTCCTGGGTCACTCAGTCCAATGTCGCTGTTGCAGACAACCCTGTGATATCATCCTGTTCGTAAACGTATCACTTGAGGAATAGGTAAGAACTTTGGGATTAAAATGAGTGTCATCACTCAAAATGAGGTACCCTTGAAAGTTACGATTGTGAAATGTAATTTGCACTAGTCAGCCTGTTGCGAGGGGAGACTGGTACAAATTTGGTGTAGATTTCCAAATGGGAGGCTTTTTTTTTTTTTAATATTATTAAAGTTCCCTGCAAAGTCTCAGAAGGACCTAAAAGAAGTTAGGAATCTTTTTTTTTTTTTCATGGTTTGAAAAAGTTTTGCATCTCACTGCAAAGAAAAAGAATGAGACCTGCTGAATTAAAACCAGAGAAGATTACAGTCTGTAAAATAAAAAGGTGAGGAGTTCCCATCTGCAGTGAGAAATCATCATCATCTATCATGTAAGAGGAAGCTGGTTTGGTGGGAAAATGTTCAACTGTCAGAAGAGGAGAGAAATATTGGAACTAACCTTCTGAAACTGGAAGTCACTTTGGTGACAACTATAAACATTTCAATGAGGTCAAGTGAAAAAAGTCTGAGCCATGTTTGCTGTATCTGCACAAATGAGACCCCAAACCATCGAGTCTCCTAGTTACACCGAAGAGGAAGAGAACAGCTCTGTTTTCCTGCTGCACATTTTGGAGCCAAGAGCTCAGTTTCTGGTTCAGACACCTTTACAGCCTCCTCCTTCAAACACTACAGTGGAAACAGAATGATCCTGAAGGCCAATCCACAGGGCAATGGCAGTCCAAGCCACTCCAGTCACAGAATCATAGAAATATAGGGCTGGAAAGGACCTCATGAGGCCACTCCATCCCTCCATACTGAGCAGGATAAAGTAGATCTATTCTAGCCCATTCCTGACAGATGTTTCTCTCACCTTTTCAGGCGCAGAGGGACAGATAACAACAATAAGGGAATACTTTGACTGCTTCGGCATCATTGCCAGGAGAAAGCTAACAGTGTGATACTGCATCTTTCCAATTACAGTACCTGAACAACTCACTGCCCAATATTTCTTCCAGGTCCACTACCTTCCCAATCAAAGCTGCTACTCTGGCTTTACCAAGGGCACCAGTACAGCTGTTAGAACAACAGTCGTTTGAAGCAGTGCTTTATGCTGGTTACAAGGTGGATCTCAAATGGCGTGGGAGGGGTTTTAGTAGAGGCTGTTTTACACTAGCAGTGATATCAGCCTAGAGAAAGTATTATTTAGACACATGGCCTGATCCTCCTCTCAGGTTATGTCTACACAGGACCTGGGAATCTGTCTACCAGCTTGGGTAGACAGATGCACTAGCTCTACTCAAGCTAATGAGCTGAAAATAGCAGTATAGCCGGAGGTAGCATAGGCAGCAGCTTGGGTTACTGGCCTGAGTACACAGGGGGACCATACGGGTCTGTACTCTGATGGCTAGCCCGAGCTGCCGCCTGTGCTCCCTCAGCTACACTGCATTTAGTGCATTAGCTTGAACAGAGCTAGCCCAGCTGTCTACCTGTGCTGAGAAGCATGTTCCCAGCTGCAGTGTAGACAGAGCCTCAGAAACAAACAGAGCATTCCAAAGCATCTGATACCTTCCCTGCTAATAATCAAAAAGCCGTTTCCAACAATGAACACAGAGACGCATATTGGGGAGAATCAGACCCTCCCAACTGTATACCCATATGAGGTATAACATGCTCTGGGAATCCTCAGCTGACAGATGTTACAGAAATGAAAACCATTACTCCTTGTACTGAATTTCCTGGTTTTTGCCAGTTTTTGTCAAAATCCCCACACTATTGTTTTAATTTAATCGCATACACACACAGAGTTCCAATAAACTCAGTAATGTTGAAGGAATTTGATTTTTACCAACCCTTCTACCAAATCCATTGCGTGTACTTTGAGAAGGCAAAAGATGAAGAAGAATGTGTGGTTTGGGGAGGTGGAGAGACTTCACGTAGGTGTGGTTGAGAACAGCCCACACTGCAGCAGTGTTCTGATGGTTCCAGCTAAGATTTGACCAAACCAACAAAATATTCCCTTCCTCTTTGTAAAACACCCACCTTTCTTTGTTCTCTTTAACCATGGAACAGGGTAAACAGGGACTTTCTGGCTGCAGTGGAGTTGCAAAACAGGGAACATTTACAGCCTAATAGTTCACTTGGCTGGTAATGATCTCTGTTTTGTGCTATTTGTACTGGGTAGGACATGATGCCCCAACAGTCCTGCTGCTTTTCTGCTTGCTCCTGTAGTGAAGCCAAGATGCTGTGTTCATAGCATTAGTGTCTCCTCTGACTCTCAGGGATATCTGAGGTGTCACACACTGAACAGTGGGTGGGATTTTCAAAAGCACTCAGCACTGGCAAACTCAGCTCCCATTGGCTTGAACAGGAGCAATGCTAGACCAATGCTGATCACTTCTGAAAATCCAATCCTACATCTTCAAATGCAGAACCAAGTTAGAGAGAGAGAAAGAAAAAAAGGCTGATATCAGCATGGAGCTTCAAGAGTGAGTGAAACTGACTAAACAAAGAATTCCTCTGAATATGAAAGAAATATTACATATGGAAAAAAACATGAATGGACTGTATTGGGGCATCAGTCATGTCAATTAATTTTCCAGGGGATCTGTCATACAATTACCTCCAAATCCTTTCACAGGTAACAGTTCCAAAAAAGTGATTTCTTGTTATACATCTCTTGTGCATTAAAATTTAAATTCTCAATCAGGTCCAGCAGTTAACCCTCTGAATAAACTATTGCACTCCGGAGTGGATGATTCTGAACTGGACTTGCACTAAAGGTGAGTTATTAATAAAATAACAGTAATACTCTAAACTTACGTAGCAACTTTCATCCAAAGATCCCAGTGTGCTTTGCAAACACTGTCTCTTAATAACTTTGTGCAATAACCAATGTCATCTAATTTTACAGAAATGAGGCATGGAAGGGTGAAAAGACATATGAGGTCACACAGTGAGTCAATGGCAGAGCTTGGGCTAGAACTCATTAATCCTGAATCCCAGTATTCTGCTCTAACCCCAAGACTCAATTCAGTGATAGAAAGACTCATCAACACTGAATCTGAAATATTACAATTGCCTTTATGGAAAATAACAACCATTCCCCATATATGTGATCAAATATACTGCAAAGCTGTGAAAAACACGAGACACCTACAAAACATTATACTCTAAAGGTATCTAGAGTGTGTGGCCCTTGCTGAATGAGGGAGGGAACCGAAAATCATGGCGATCGGGGAGTCCCGGACGAATGAATGGACGGTAAGGTGGCAGGTATAAGTGGGGAGCCCCAAGGGTCGGTGCTGGGGCCGGTTTATCTAGTGTGAAGTTGGATAATCAACCTAATTAACATCTAAGGGCTAGACTTGCAAACTCTCACATAATCTATGTATTTAAAACCAGGAATTGGGTGCCCAGGTGTGGACAGCTTCCAGTTCTGCCAGGCAACATCAGACAAAGAGGTCAACTCTTAAGGATAGCCACATTTTATAACAAGTATATTAATGCCAGCAGAAAACCCCTGCTTCCTCCTTTAGCTGATGAAACACATATGGGGGAGTGGGGATGGGTTACAAGGAAGGGGAACCACACAGAGATCAGTAGACAATACCTCAGAGACCAAGGGCATACTTGTAGCAGTTGTAAATCGGTGAAATTCTACTGATTTTGATGGACAGATCTCAGTTTCCACCAGTTGAAGATCTGGCCCTGAATGTTTTAGGCCATGGTAATTGGATACAGAGTCTTCCATCTCTCTATCACTGGATCAAATATAACTGAGCTGTTGGCAACTAAAAATTACCATTTGACGAACATTCAGCAGTCAGAGTGAAATGAGCTTGGTTGTTTCCAGTCCGTTCGTAGTGGGCAACCATCTCTATTGCAAAGAACATTATGGCCCCCAGTGTTGGACGTCCCAGTACAGAGGCCAAGAGTTGGATGGCACTGGAAGCTCCAAGGCACTCAAAATCAGCTTTGGTTTAAGTTCAGCCTGCTATAGGGGTATCTGCAAATATTGTGCGGCGTCTCTCTGCCACCACATGGAGACTTTTCTCTGTGTTTATTGGAAAAGGCTTTCACATAAGGCAAGTCATGTAGGATTTTCCTGTATATCTGCTAGTGCCGGCTGGAGTTAGAGCAATCCAGAGAGCCGTAGGATGGATGATGGGCTAACGAGGGATTCATTCATGGGAGAATGAGGCTTTTCAAGCTTGTGGGACTGTGACTACACACAACCTCATCTCCAAAATGGAACATGCTGCAAACTCCTTTGGAACTGAAATGAAAAAGTTTGAGCAAACACAAATGGAGACTAAACCCAAATTATGGTAGACAAAAGGAATCTCTTCTCAGTGGACTGTTGTATGGGATGTGGCTGCTCCATATTTTCAGTTCACGTTCTGCCCGTATTTTTCTTATACCCTGGGAAAATTCTTCCCGACCCCCCAAATGGGGCGGTCAGCTGAACCCGAGCATGTTGTACAATTACCAGTGTGTGCATTTAATTGACCTATTGACTAAGCCCGTTATCTTTCCTTAGAGAAGGCAGTCCAGAATTGCACTCTCTGGATGGTTAACCCCTCGTCTAATTTCAAGCCTAAATTTCCTGATATGCCTGCATCTTTGCCATAATGAAGCAGTGGGCTTAAACTGCAGCAAGGGAGGTTTAGGTTGGACATTAGGAAAAAGTTCCTAACTGTCAGGATGGTTAAACACTGGAATAAATTGCCTAGGGAGGTTCTGGAATCTCCATCTCTGGAGATATTTAAGAGTAGGTTAGCTAAATGTCTATCAGGGGTGGTCTAGACAGTATTTGGTCCTGCCATGAGGGCAGGGGACTGGACTCGATGACCTCTCGAGGTCCCTTCCCATCCTAGAGTCTATGACTCTATGAATCTATAATATGCAAGTAGAGAAGATTTCAAATTAATTATAAGAACAGAGATTTGCGATATAAATGTGGCATCATATGGAGGAGATAGTTCCAAAAACCAGGGGCTAAGGATGCAGAGGGCTGGTCTTTGGAAATGGCCTACAATGGAGACAACATTACTAACAGTAAATTGGACAGCGAACAAAGAGGGAAAAGCAGAACACAGACATAAAGACACTGCAGTGTGAAGAACAGTGCTTTGCAGGCACAGCACCAAAGTCCCTGTAATTCTCAGGTGCACTGGAATCCTGGAGTGAGGAGTAACTTGAGAATGGTGGGAAGGGAAGGAATTAAGTCTGAGATTTTCAAAGCTGCGAGAGAGATTCAGATGCCTACATTAAAATTAATTGGAACTGTGTGCCCAAATCCCCTTGGCAGCTTTGAAAATCTCAGCCTAAATGCACACCAGAATTTTGACAGACTATTACCATATGGCAGACTCAGGGTGAGAGGCTGGCACAAAGGTCAAGGCAGGAAATGGGTACAGCAGGAATCAATCTCATCTTTTGCATGTGATTGCCTATGTATCTATGAAGCTTAAACAAATGATCCCCAGAAGGTTTCGCTAATGTCCCTAGACAATCGAGGAAAAAATATCAGAATCAAAATGTTGTATACACTGTTGTTGTAGCCGTGTTGGTCTGACAATATTACAGAGACAAGGTGGGTGCGGTAATATCTTTTATTGGACCAACTTTTTTGAGAGATAGAGACACACACAGAGAGCTGACCTGAAGACAAGTTGTGTGTGGCTCAAAAGCTTGTCTCTCTCACCAACAGAAGTTGGTCCAGTAACAGATATTACCTCACCCACCTTGTTTCTCTAGAATCAAAATGATCACCCAAGTAAGTGTCTAACCCAAAGGACAGGGAGTAGTTCATCTCAGTAAGAGTATCAAAACCATGACACTTTCTTCCTCTCTCTCCAACTACTTCTCATTTATGCATTTGCCTCAAATTTCTGACATTCGCTACCTTCACAGGAAGGCACAGGAGCCAGCAAACACAGCTGTAAACAGGGGAGTTTGAGTGGGAGTTCTGTTGGAGGAGAAGGTATTTGTATTATTTGTAGTTGTAGTTGTTTTTGTATGTGTGGAGGCTGGTAGAGGCAGTGTGCTGGGAGAGAAGCTGAGCCCTGATTAGGGGGTGGGGCTTCTCTGGCTAGGGGTCCTATAAAGGCAGCCAGCCAGTCAGGCAGCAGCCTAGACAGCTGAAACGGCACAGGAGCCAGCAAACAGAGCTGTAAATAGAGGAGTTTCAGTGGGAGTTTGGGAGAAGACTAAGGGTACGTCTATACTTACCGTCCGGGTCGGCGGCTAGCGTTCGACTTCTCGGAGTTCGATATATCTAGACGCGATATATCGAACTCCGAACGTGCTCCCGTCGACTCTGGAACTCCACCACCGCGAACGGCGGTGGCGGAGTCGACGGGGGAGTGGTGGACTTCGATCCCGCGGCGTCTGGATGGGTGAGTACTTCGAACTAAGGTAGTTCAAGTTCAGCTACGCTATTCGCGTAGCTGAACTTGCGTACCTTAGTTTGACCTCCCCCCCTTAGTGTAGACCATGCCTCAGAGAGGCAGACAGAGGAATACACAGGCTACTGAAGGGATTGTGCAGTGTTCTAGCAGTCTCTTGGTGATTGTTGGGGGTTTGTTTTGCTGTGGGTGGTGGTGTTTTGGGTTGGTTTGTGTTTCCCAGATATACAGGATTTAAGTGGGAAGCCTATGACAGATACAGAGGCAGCAGTTGTAGAGACCCAAGCAGTGGAAGACACAATGAGGATGACTGAATGTGGAAGCTGCGGCATGTACATGATCCTGGAGGGGGTACCTGAAAAGAGTTTTTTCTGCATGAAGTGCCGCATGATAGAGCTGATGGAAGAAAAGAATCAAGGATTGGAGATGCAGATGGAAACTCTGGTTGAGTTTAGAAGGGGGTTCGAGCGGATGATGGAGCAAAGACATGATGAGGCTGAAGGGAAAAGCTCAGACTTGCAGATGGAAGCAGGACCAAAGAACTCTGATGGGAGACCGCTGGGTGAGGAAAGTGAACGGTGGAAGCATGTGACTAAGTGAACCAGGCAGAGGAAAAGACGGGCCAGTGAAGGAGCAATAGAGCTCAGGAACAGGTTTGCAGAGTTGGAAAATGAAGAAGGGGCACAGCAGGTGGTCACTGAAGGTGAGAGGGCAAGGAAGAAGAGAAGAGCAGCTAGCCCTATAAGGAGAGGGGACGAGTCAATGGAGTTGACACCAAACATGAGCCCAGGAGGATATGGGATGGGCTGCAGAGGATTGCAAGGGTGAATAGGAATCGAGAGGACTTGCAGCCAGAGGGAACAGGGGATAGACCGGAGAATCGCACTATCACCAGGAAAAGGCAGGTCTACGTGATTGGGGACTCCTTACTGAGAAGAATAGACAGGCCTGTAACCAGAGCTGATCCAGAGAACAGAAGGGTGTGCTGTCTGCCGGGTGTTAAGATGCGGGATGTGGACCTGAGGCTGAAGAGGATCCTAACGGGAGCGGGAAAGAATCCGCTGATTGTCCTTCATGTGGGAACGAATGATATGGCTAGATTCTCACTGGAAAGTGTCAAAGGAGACTATGCCAGGCTGGGGAAGATGCTTAAGGAAATTGAGGCTCAGGTGATCTTCAGTGGGATTCTGCCTGTTCCTAGAGAAGGGCAACAAAGGTGTGACAAGATTATGGCGATCAACAGATGGCTCAGGCAGTGGTGGGGCTTTGGGATGTATGGCCACTGGGAAGCATTCATGGACAGAGGACTGTTCTCTCGGGATGGACTTCACCTGAGTAGGGAGGGAAATAGACTTCTAGGTTGGAGGCTGGCACAACTGATTAAGAGAGCTTTAAACTAGGAATTGGGGGGAGATGGTTGGGAGATGTCCAGGTAATCTTCACACCGGATTTTAACATTGAGAGGGAAGAAAACAAAGTAAGAAAGGATACTGTTGTGGGTAGGAGAATGGACATATGGAGGGAGGATACTGTAGATACAATTCTAATATGTGATACTGGCGGTAGAACGTCTGGGCCTAATCGGGTAAAGAATGTGAGTGAAGCCAAACAGCAAGAATTAAGATGTTTGTACACCAATGTGAGGAGCCTAGGTAACAAAATGGAGGAACTAGAGTTACTTGTGCAGGAAGTGAAACCGGATACTGTAACGCCTCACTTAAAGTCGTCCCACTTAACGTTGTTTCGTTGTTACGTTGCTGATCAATTAGGGAGCAGACTCATTTAAAGTTGTGCAATGTTCCTCTCTTACGTTGTTTGGCTGCCTGCTTTCTCCACAGCTGGCAGCCTCCCTACGGCTCCCTCTCCCCAGCGCCTCCTGCCCGCCAGCAGACTCTGCGGATCAGCCTTTCCCCTCCTCCCCCCGCCTCCTGCCTGCGGCAATCAGCTGGCTTGCGGCATTCGGGAGGCAGGGGAGGGAGGGGGGAAGTGCACCAAGTCCTCACTCCTCCCCCATCCCTCCTGCTCGGGGCAATTAGCTGGCTTGCCACGTTCTGGAGGCAGGGGAGGGAGGGGGAGCCTGCGCACCGAGTCCTCGCTTCTCCCCCCTCCCTCCTGCCTCCAAAACGCCACAAGCAAGCTGACTGCCCTGGGCTGTCTGGGCAAAAATCACATTGGGGAAGAAAGCTACTAGAGCCTCCCCTGAGATAGTGCTTGGGGTGCGCTACAGACCGCCGGGATCTGATTTGGATATGGATAGAGACCTTTTTAATGTTTTTAATGAAGTAAACACTAATGAGAATTGTGTGATCATGGGAGACTTTAACTTCCCAGATATAGACTGGAGGACAAGTGCTAGTAATAATAATAGGGCTCAGATTTTCCTAGATGCGATAGCTGATCGATTCCTTCACCAAGTAATTGCTGAACTGACAAGAGGGGATGCCATTTTAGATTTGGTTTTGGTGAGTAGTGAGGACCTCATAGAAGAAATGGTTGTAGGGGACAACCTTGGTTCGAGCGATCATGAGCTAATTCAGTTTAAACTAAATGGAAGGATTAACAAAAATAGATCTGTGAGTAGGGTTTTTGATTTCAAAAGGGCTAACTTTAAAGAATTAAGGAAATTAGTTAGGGAAGTGGATTGGACTGAAGAACTTGGGGATCTAAAGGTGGAGGAAGCCTGGAATTACTTCAAGTCAAAGTTGCAGAAACTATCAGAAGCCTGCATCCCAAGAAAGGGGAAAAAATTCATAGGCGGGAATTGTAGGCCAAGCTGGATGAGCAAGCATCTCAAAGAGGTGATTAAGAAAAAGCAGAAAGTCTACAAGGAATGGAAGATGGGAGTGAACAGCAAGGAAAGCTAATCTTCTTATTGAGGTCAGAACATGTAGGGATAAAGTTAGAAAGGCCAAAAGCCATGTAGAGTTGGACCTTGCAAAGGGAATTAAAACCAATAGGTTTTATAACCATAGGTTCTATAGCCATATAAATAAGAAGAAAACAAAGAAAGAAGAAGTGGGACCGCTAAACACTGAGGCTGGAATGGAGGTTAAGGATAATCTAGGCATAGCCCAATATCTAAACAAATACTTTGCCTCAGTCTTTAATGAGGCTAATGAGGAACTAGCCTCATAATGGTAGGATGACAAATGGGAATGAGGATATGGAGGTAGATATTACCACATCTGAGGTAGAAGCCAAACTCGAACAGCTTAATGGGACGAAATCAGGGGGCACAGATAATCTTCATCCAAGAATATTAAAGGAACTGGCACATGAAATTGCAAGCCCATTAGCAAGAATTTTTAATGAATCTGTAAACTCAGGGGTTGTACCGTATGACTGGAGAATTGCTAACATAGTTCTGATCTTCAAGAAAGGGGGAAAAAAGTGATCTGTGCAACTACAGGCCTGTCAGTTTGACATCTGTAGTATGTAAGGTCTTGGAAAAAATGTTGAAGGAAAAAGTAGTCAAGGACATTGAGGTCAATGGTAATTGGAACAAAATACAACATGGTTTTACAAAAGGTAGATCACGCCAAACCAACCTGATCTCCTTTGAGAAGGTAACAGATTTTTTAGACAAAGGAAATGCAGTGGATCTAATTTACCTCGATTTCAGTAAGGCATTTGATACGGTTCCACATGGGGAATTATTAGCTAAATTGGAAAAGATGGGGATCAATATGAAAATTGAAAGGTGGATAAAGAACTGGTTAAAGGGGAGACTACAATGGGTCATATTGAAAGGTGAATTGTCAGGCTGGAGGGAGGTTACTAGTGGAGTTCCTCAGGGATTGGTTTTGGGACCAATCTTATTTAATCTTTTTATTACTGACCTTGGCACAAAAAGTGGGAATGTGCTAATAAAGTTTGCGGAGGACACAAAGCTGGGAGGTATTGCCAATACAGAGAAGGACTGGGATATCATACAGGAAGATCTGGATGACCTTGTAAACTGGAGTAATAGTAATAGGATGAAATTTAATAGTGAAAAGTGCAAGGTCATGCATTTAGGGATTAATAACAAGAATTTTAGTTATAAATTGGGGACGCATCAGTTGGAAGTAACGGAGGAGGAGAAGGACCTCGGCGTATTGGTTGATCACAGGATGACTAAGCTACAAATGTGATATGGCTGTGAAAAAAGCTAATGCGGTCTTGGAATGCATCAGGCGAGGTATTTCCAGTAGAGATAATGAGGTGTTAGTACTGTTATACAAGGCACTGGTGAGACCTCATCTGGAATACTGTGTGCAGTTCTGGTCTCTCATGTTTAAGAAGGATGAATTCAAACTGGAACAGGTTCAGAGAAGGGCTACTAGGATGACCCGAGGAATGGAAAACTTGTCATATGAAAGGAGACTCAAAGAGCTTGGCTTGTTTAGCCTAACCAAAAGAAGGCTGAGGGGAGATATGATTTCTCTCTATAAATATACCAGAGGAATAAATACCAGGGAGGGAGAGGAATTATTTCAGCTCAGTACCAATGTGGTCACAAGAACAAATGGATATAAACTGGCTATCAGGAAGTTTAGACTTGAAATTAGACGAAGGTTTCTAACCATCAGAGGAGTGAAGTTCTGCAACAGCCTTCCAAGGGGAGTTGTGGGGGCAAAAGACATATCTGGCTTCAAGACTAAGCTTGATAAGTTTATGGAGGGGATGATATAATGGGATAGCCTAATTTTGGCAATTAATTCATCTTTGACTACTAGCGGTAAATGTGCCCAATGGCTTGTGATATGGTGAGATCTGAGTTACTACAGAGAATTCTTTCCTGGGTGTCTGGCTGGTGAGTCATGCCCACATGCTTAGGGTTTAGGTGATCACCGTATTTGGGGTTGGGAAGGAATTTTCCTCCAGGGCAGATTGGCAGAAGCCCTGCGGGGGGTTTGTCTTCCTCTGCAGCATGGGCACGGGTCACTTGCTGGAAGATTCTCTGCACCTTGAAGTCTTTAAACCATGATTTGAGGACTTCAATGACACAGGTCTGGTACAGGAATGGGTGGGTGAGATTCTGTGGCCTGCATTGTGCAGGAGGTCAGACTAGGTCATCATAATGGTTCCTTCTGACCATAAAATCTATGATTCTATGAAAGTCTATGATTCTATAATAGTCACTTTATATTGCTGGAACTTGGAAATGGAGTACTCTTCCCAGAGAGAGTGAATAGATACAAAGAGCTCCCTCCATAAGGATTATGGAAAAGTTAACTTGACCCCTTAGTGACAAATACCAACAGCATTTATGGTAATGGTTTGGACAACCTGTCGCTGTTGGCCATCCAGAGGTTATCTGTATCACTTGAATACAAACCCCATCAGAAAGGCAGTAGTGCCCAGTGGAGCTGGGGGAAAAATGGGACATTTTTTGCAAAACATTCATCCCCTTGTTTCCCCCGGGCACATACCCATGACATTTTTCATGGCAATTTTTACTTTTACAATTTTTCATCAACTCCAGAGCTGGATGAATTTTTCATGCAAACTGTGAAAAATTCATCATTTTTTTCCATTAAATGACCAAAAATTATGAAAAAGTGAAATACAGAATATTTTGATCAGCTCTGCTATTGGCATTTGTCAGTGAAACACAAGGGAAGTTTGCTACATCAGGAGACAACTGATCTCTTCTTTTTTGGGGTAATTTCTTAGTGAGATATGGCATTGTAGTTTTTACCTAGTTGAGGTAAATCCCAAGTAAAGGATATAGGGTTGATCTCAGCTGCCTACATCAAGGTAAAAACTACCTGTGATTTGTCTCCACTATGATTTTACCTCAAGATAGCTGTCTTAATGTAACACCACACCTTTCTTGCAGCGAGGACATAGCAGTGAGTTACTCTAATGTATATGCTATTTCTGGGTGGTCTCTCTTTCGTTTGAACACATCCTTGATCCTGCAAGAGCCTCCAGTAGGCCCTGCGCCTAAGCCCACTAAAGTCAAGAGAGCTCCATCCACACAGACCTTATTGTAGACTCCAAGCTTCAGTCTGGCCCTTGCTAAGAAAAACTTTCCTGGGGCCAGCATTACTCTGTGCTGGGTGCTTTGCAGTGCCACAACCTCCAGACACTTTTATAAAGTGCGATTAAAAAAACCAAAAATAAAGAATTGCTACAATGGGATTGGCATGGGAGTGTGAGCAGCATTGCAGTGATCAATCATCCCAAGGAAATGGTGCACTACAGAAGTGAGAGCAGACTTGCTGGTGACTCAAAGCACACTCAAGGCTGTACTGCAAACATCTCCGATTGCTTTTTTAATGTACAACTTGATGACCGTGTTCTCTATTCCAATGCAAAGAGAGCATGCTGTAAAACACCATATAGAATCACTGACTCATACGACCGGAAGGGACCTTGAGAGGTTTTCTAGTCCAGTCTCCTGCACTCAAGGCAGGACTAAGTATTATCTAGTCCATCTCTGACAGGTCATTGTCTAACCTGCTCTTAAAAACCTACAATTACATTCCACAACCTCCCGAGGCAATTTGTTCCTGTGCTTAACCACCCTGACAGTTAGGAAGTTTTTCCTAATGTCCAATTTAAACCTCCCTTGCTGCAATTTAATCCCAGTTTCTTGTCCTAGCCTCAGAGGTTAAGAAGAACAATCTTTCTCCCTCCTTCTTGTAACAACCTTTTATGTACTTCTCTTCTCCAGACTAAACACACTCATTTTTTTTCAATCTTTCCTCATAGATCATGTTTTCTAAACCTTTAATCATTTTTGTTGCTCTTCTCTGGACTTTCTCCAATTTGACCACATCTTTCCTGAAATGTGGTGCCCAGAACTGGACACAATACTCCAGTTGAGGCCATATCAGTGCAGAGTAAAGCAGAAGAATTAGTTCTCATGTCTTGTTTGAAACACTCCTGCTAATACATCCCAGAATGATGTTCGCCTTTTTTTTGCAACAGTGTTACACTGTTGACTCATATTTAGCTTGTGATCCACTATGCCCCTCAGATCCCTTGCTGCAATAGTCCTTCCTAGGCAGTCATTTCCCACTTTGTATGTGTGCAACTGATTGTTCCATCCTAAGTGGAGTCCTTTGCATTTGTCCTTATTGAATTTCATCCTATTTATTTTAGACCATTTCTCCAGTTTGTCTAGATCATTTTGAATTATAATCCTATCCTCCAAAGTACCTGAAACCCCTCCCAGCTTGGTATCATCCACAAACTTTATAAGTGTTCTCTCTATGCCATTATCTAAATCACTGATGAAGATATTGAACAGAACCGGACCCAGAACTGATCCCTGCAGGACCCCACTAGTCACCCCCTTCCAGCTTGACTGTGAACCACTGATAACTACTCTCTGGGAATGGTTTTCCAACCAGGTCTGCACCCACCTTACAGTAACTCCATCTAGGCTGTATTTCTGTATACAGGAGGCAAAAGGTATACATATGTTAGTGACTTCCACTCGGGGAGCGTGAAAATGACAGCACTGCGGAAGCATTGTGTGATGGGGGGGTACTCCGGAAGGAGCCATATGCTGGTCATCCCACATGAGAGTCATTACAACCATTCCACCCCAGCACAGCACCGGGGAGCGCGGGGGTACCGGACTCGATGGCCCAGCCGGTGCCGGAGTCAACGGTACTGCGCACGATCCGTGCACTGTCGTGGACGGTGCCGAAGCCGCCGCTGCTGGCTGCTGGACCGATGGCCTCGCTGTAGCAGTCTCGACAGCCTTGGGCTGAGGCTTCCGTTTCCCAGATGGCGAATGGGAACGGTGCCGGGGCTTCGGTGCCGGCTGCTTCTTAACAGTCTCGGTACCGGACCGGCCGGGGACCGCTGGAGCACTCCGCACGGAGGACGACGCCGGAGCCGGAGGAGTCGGCACCGCAGGGGTAAGCGCCGACTCCATAAGGAGCTGCCGCAACCTAATGTCCCGCTCCTTTTTAGTTCGCGGCTTGAACGACCTGCAAATGAGGCACTTGTCAGGTCGATGTCCCTCGCCGAGACAACGGAGGCAGGCGTCGTGGGGGTCCCCAACGGGCATATGCCGCTGGCAAGCCGCACAGGGCTTGAATCCCGGTGTCTTAGGCATACGCCCTCACCGGACGGGAAAAGAGGGGCTAAGCCCCCCTAATTCCCCTTAATCTACTACTAACTACTCAACTAACTCAGTTTAACAACTAACTATATACACTAAATACAAACTACAACCAAGGTGAGCTAGGTAAGTAGAGGACGACAAGCACTCCCCAGTTCCAACTGCCGTCACGGGCGGGAAGAAGGAACTGAGGAGCGGACGGGCCGGCTGGGGTATATAACTAGCGCTATAGCGGCGCCACTCCAGGGGGCGCCCAGCCGGCCCGCCGCAGTTGCTAGGCTAAAAATGTTCCGAAGAGCCGTGCACGCACGGCGCGCACACCTACATGGAATGCATAGGAGCAATCACTCGAAGAAGAATCCTGTGTTCTCTGGAGGCCACATCTTTCACAGTGTCACTATTGCAGAAGGGTCTAAGTTTTGAAAATGTTATTGGCATTCATTTTTGTATCCCTCCTCCAAGAAAGTTCCTGCAACCCCTGGAGTCCAACTATCCAGGCCTCACAAACCCTGTTTACACAAGGAGAAAAAGTGCTTTTAAAAATTAAATGAGCTCAATTGAGTTAGTTTAATAGGACTGGAAACTTCTCTTAGCAACATGTAGATATGGTTTAACACCTAACAATTCTAAGAGCTGGTCGTGTTCCCCTAATATTTCATAGCTACTGGAGGCATTGGGCTCTCAGCTGTGACTCCCTGAGCATGGCTGTATGAAGGGACCACAAACCCTATTTCAGCATAAGGGCCCAGACAATGAGACTAGGCAGTGTTACAATTAATGCACCAGCCATTCCACCAGAAGGGAAGGGAGGGCGAGACAGGCCATCTGCAATGAAGAGAAGGTTCTCAGCGTTATTTGGACACAATTATTTTGTACATTTCACGCATCACAGGAAAATCTTTCCCCGAAACAAACCGCGAGGTGCTCACTTTGTTCAAAACCCAGGAGGCCCAAGAACAGACAGTATTTCACTGGTCAGTCTCAGTGCAGTTAGCTCAGTGCTACTGTGGACACGAGGACAAACGGATATAAATTGTCAGTCAGGAAATTTAGGCTTGAAATTAGACGAAGGTTTCTAACCATCAGAGGAGTGCAATTCTGGAACAGCCTATCGAGGGAAACAGTGGGGGCGAAGGACCTCCATGACTTTAAGATTAAGCTGGATAAGTTTATGGAGGGGATGGTATGATAGGATAACGGGTTTAGTCAATAGGTCAATAACGTGCCACACTGGTAATTAGTACAAAGGGTCAATGTTGGGATACTGTTAGCCTTTTCCAGAGGGTCTCACTGGAGAGTCTTGCCCACATGCTCGGGGTTCAGCTGATCGCCATATTTGGGGTCGGGAAGGAATTTTCCTCCAGGGTAGATTGGCAGTGGCCCTGGAGGTTTTTCACCTTCCTCCGAAGCATGGGGCAGGGGTCTCTTGCTGGTGGATTATCTGCTACTTGAAGTCTTTAAATAATGATTTGGAGCATTCAACAGCAGAGTCAAGGGAGAGAATTAGTTCAGGAGTGGGTGGATCGGCTTATGTGGCCTGCATCTTGCAGGGGGTCAGACTAGATGATCATAATGGTCCCTTCTGATCTTGAATTCTATGATTCTATGATTCTTGGTGAGAGTTCCCATTGCCCAGCCTTCCCGGACACTGGGTGAGATCGGGGGATGGCACATCTACACACAAATCGCTTGAGTTAATGGGACAGCAGTTAGTTTTGGCCCAAAGGGAGTTCACACACTGTGTTGTTTTAGTAAATGACTGTAAATGGAGCTTGCGGTGCAGGGAACAGGATGGAGAGAGACGGATGGGAACCAATTCACTCAAGGTAGTGGGGGAAGAGCATCATGTTGCGCTGGTGTTAACAGGAAACCAACTGCTTCACATACATTAACACCTCATCGTAGTAACACTTCTATTGCCACCACATCCTTTAGCAGCCACATCACAGAGAGAGAGAGTGAGAGCGAGCGAGCGCGAGTGCCTCGGCTTTGCTGCAATAGTTCAACATGTCACCAAAGAAAGGGCCTTCTCCAGCACTGCAACACCACCAGTGAGAAGCAGCCCCCACTGGCACTGGGGGTGCTTCTAGATCTGTGCTGGGAAAGCAGGCTTCTGTGGTCCAAGCTTGCAGAGCTTTTATTTTATTTTAAATACCAAAGCTTTGGCATTATTGTCATTGGGACCCATCTGCTGACAACAATGGGCACCGCTTCTCTTGCCTGAGGAGTTTACAGAGCTTCATCACTTTAGTTAAGCCCCATCACACTCCTGAGGGGTAGGCCCATATTTTGCCCATGTTACAGATGGGGAAACTGAGGTACAGTGCAGGAAGTGACTTGCTCAAGGTTTCACAGAGGATCATTGGCAGATACAGAAATCCTGACTCCACATCACTTGCTCTCACCACTGGACCACACTCCTTCTCAGAGCTCAGAACAGAACCCAGCAGTCCTGACTCCCAGTCTCCTGCAGCAGTGCTCTAATAACAGGGAACAGATCTTTACAGTCTGGTCTCCTCCTACTCCTACAGTTTCCTTAAGCCTCAGTGCAAAAGTATGTTTCATGTTCCTATTTGGGAGCTCGCTGGAATGTTTTGGGCACAAAAGAGGGGCTGTTACAGTCCTCCAGAGCATCAGAGGTGGTCTACATCCTTGCCCAGAGCCGTAGGGCTCTGGATAGGCTGAGATGCAATACAAAGAGTTTCTTGACATCTGCATGTTTTTGGATGGAGTGATGACACTTGAAAGGAGTCCACTGAGAGGGGTTCTCAGTGCTAGGGGCGTACAAGAGGCGCAATGGCTGAAATGCTCTGACTGTGTCTCTGTACCACGGGATGCTGGGAATCTCATATACAAAAAGCACTTTAGTTGTGTAAATGCTAATTTCTAACCATGGGGGACACTCCGCTTGGTAAAAACAAGAACATTCAGAGTCCATCCCTAGCTCCCTTTGCACTGCCTGAAGACTGCCTCAGAACAGTGCTTCACATGTCTGTGACTGCAGGTCGAGCAGGGGTAAGTCAGGACAATCTCAGCCTTAAATCTGAATTTCCTTGCTTTTGTCAGTTTCAGTCAGGTAGCTAATGAGGTTTTATAGTGGGAATACTCACAAACCCTTCTTGGTAGCAGCATGGGAAGGTACAGCTATATCTGGAGAAGACAGCTCTAACACGACTGCATCTCCACACATTCTGCCAGGGCAAAAAGCCCAGCTCACTGGATCTCATCTCGCCTGATCTTACAGCATCTCCAGCTCCGGAGACGGCCAAACAAACATCCAGATGAAAGGAAATAGAAATGGTATCCTAAAGATCTTTTGGAACGCAGGCAGTGAAACTGCCCAGCATCTGGAGTGCAGGCAGCTCAGAAAGTAAATAACACATACAATTAAATAATCATCATCATAATTTACATGGGGGAGAGGAGATTGTGGGGCCGTGATGAGAGACAACACAGGTCTCTCCTTTGCGGAGCACCACAGTAATCGAGGAACTAACCACACATTTTAAATACTGCTGATGAGTACCCTGAACACTGCAGATGGGCATCTCCTCAATGTGTTTTTCAACAAGGAATGGCACTCAAGAAACTGAATGCTGCAGACGAAACCCTTTCTTTGGCTGTAGTGCCTCCCAGAATGTCTATTACATAACAAACCCGGATGCCAAACCCACGATCTTTTCATTTAAGTGTCTGTTGTGTTTTAAATCTGAACCAGTAGGTGAAGGGGGAAAGGCCATAGGTACAAATAGCACCCAACTCCCCTTGGAAATCAATGCATCTGACTGCCACATGTGCCTTTGAAAATCTCCCTCAAAGCCAAATAAATAAACAAACAAATAAATAAAAACAAACAAACAAATAAATAAAGCTCCCTAGCTCTTCTCTAGCACTTTGCACCGGTAGATCTCAAGGTGCTTCACAAAGGAGATCATGAATATTATCCCCATTTACAGTTGGGGAAACTAAGGCACAGAGCAATGAAGTGACTTGCCCGAGGTCACCCAGTAGGTTATGGGCAGATCCAGGAGTAGAACCCTCGTCTTCTGACTCCTAGTCTAGTGTGCTATCCCTTAGGCGACACTGCCTAAAATTGGGGGCATTACACTGGGTTGGAACAGCAAGTCAATTACCACAATGTCATTACTTGTTAAAGTTGGTCCAGTCGTAGCTTATTTAGTATGGAGATAGATGCCAGTCACTGCTCCATAGTGAAGGCTGCATGTATCCTGGGGCACTAACTCACACATATGCATGTGCCTCCCTTCTCCACAGTGTCGCCAACTGTCATGATTTTATCAGGAGGCTCAACGTTGGGTTTCTATTAGAGCTCAGCTGCTGCAATCATGTTATTACCCGAGAATCTCAGCCTCCATTTAAAAATAGCTTCTAGCCCTCACCACTCGAGAGAAAAACGTCAAACATGAACCGTAAACATTCCAGCACCAGAAGGCAACGACGAAGAACAAAACATTTCATATTTTTTAAATCTTATGATTTTTGGGGCGCTGATTTACAACTTTTTAACATTTGGAGTCTGTCTGTTATATCTGTCTGTCCCACAACTAGCCTCTTGTCTCCCTTCCTACCACTTGGGCAAAGCGCCCTGGGCATCTCCCCACCTAGCACATGAGGGGGCGAGAGACTTGTCTAATGCCACCCCCTGGGGAAAGGCACTACAGAGATACTGTGAAGCTCCTGCCACCAGCCAGACAGCTTCCCCAGGGCAGGCCCAGGTGCATGCTCACCCCAGGGAGTGAGAAGGGCCTTGTCTCCCCTACACATTCACTGGGGCTCCCTGAGCAGGGGCTGCTTTGATCCTCAGGAGTTGGTGGGGTAATGCAGGGGACAGGGAACGCATGAGAGAGAGTCTGGGGAAGAGGGTGAGGCTCAGAACCTCACACTGCCCCTTTTCCCCCATGGAGACCCCCCAGCCTCAGGTGGAAGAACTCCCTACCATTCTCACCGCCCCCCCATCCCATACTGGCCAATGCTCTGCACCTCTCAGCCCGCCCACCAATACCAGGTACCAGCCCAGGCCCTGGGCTCCGTGTCCCACAGATCCCACCCTCCCCAGTATCCGGTACCAGCCCAGGCCCCAGGGCTCCGTGTCCCACAGATCCCACCCTCCCCAGTACCTGGTACCAGCCCAGGCCCCAGGGCTCCGTGTCCCACAGATCCCACCCTCCCCAGTATCTGGTACCAGCCCAGGCCCCAGAGCTCCGTGTCCCACAGATCCCATCCTCCCCAGTAACTGGTACCAGCCCAGGTCCCAGGGCTCTGTGTCCCACAGATCCCATCCTCCCCAGTATCCGGTACCAGCCCAGGCCCCAGGGCTCCATGTCCCACAGATCCCATCCTCCCCAGTATCCTGTACCAGCCCAGGCCCCAGGGCTCCGTGTCCCACAGATCCCATCCTCCCCAGTATCCGGTACCAGCCCAGGCCCCAGGGCTCCGTGTCCCACAGATCCCACCCTCCCCAGTATCGAGTACCAGCCCAGGCCCCAGGGCTTCGTGTCCCATAGATCCCATCCTCCCCAGTATCTGGTACCAGCCCAGGTCCCAGGGCTCCATGTCCCACAGATCCCACCCTCCCCAGTATCCGGTACCAGCCCAGGCCCCAGGGCTCCGTGTCCCACAGATCCCACCCTCCCCAGTATTCGGTACCAGCCCAGGGCTCCATGTCCCATAGATCCCATCCTCCCCAGTATCCGGTACTAGCCCAGGCCCCAGGGCTCCATGTCCCATAGATCCCACCCTCCCCAGTATTCGGTACCAGCCCAGGGCTCCGTGTCCCATAGATCCCATCCTCCCCAGTATCCGGTACCAGCCCAGGCCCCAGGGCTCCGTGTCCCACAGATCCCACCCTCCCCAGTACCTGGTACCAGCCCAGGTCCCAGGGCTCCGTGTCCCACAGATCCCACCCTCCCCAGTATCCGGTACCAGCGCAGGTCCCAGGGCTCCGTGTCCTGCAGATCCCACCCTCCCCAGTATCCGGTACCAGCGCAGGTCCCAGGGCTCCGTGTCCTGCAGATCCTACCCTCCCCAGTATCCGGTACCAGCCCAGGCCCCAGGGCTCCGTGTCCCACAGATCCCACCCTCCCCAGTATCCGGTACCAGCCCAGGCCCCAGGGCTCCGTGTCCCACAGATCCCACCCTCCCCAGTACCTGGTACCAGCCCAGGTCCCAGGGCTCCGTGTCCCACAGATCCCATCCTCCCCAGTATCCGGTACCAGCCCAGGCCCCAGGGCTCTGTGTCCCATAGATCCCATCCTCCCCAGTATCCAGTACCAGCCCAGGCCCCAGGGCTCCGTGTCCCACAGATCCCACCCTCCCCAGTATCCGGTACCAGCCCAGGCCCCAGAGCTCCGTGTCCCACAGATCCCATCCTCCCCAGTACCTGGTACCAGCCCAGGTCCCAGGGCTCTGTGTCCCACAGATCCCATCCTCCCCAGTATCCGGTACCAGCCCAGGCCCCAGGGCTCCATGTCCCACAGATCCCATCCTCCCCAGTATCCAGTACCAGCCCAGGCCCCAGGGCTCCGTGTCCCACAGATCCCATCCTCCCCAGTATCCGGTACCAGCCCAGGCCCCAGGGCTCCGTGTCCCACAGATCCCACCCTCCCCAGTATCTGGTACCAGCCCAGGTCCCAGGGCTCCATGTCCCACAGATCCCACCCTCCCCAGTATCCGGTACCAGCCCAGGCCCCAGGGCTCCGTGTCCCATAGATCCCACCCTCCCCAGTATTCGGTACCAGCCCAGGGCTCCATGTCCCATAGATCCCATCCTCCCCAGTATCCGGTACCAGCCCAGGCCCCAGGGCTCCGTGTCCCATAGATCCCACCCTCCCCAGTATTCGGTCACCAGCCCAGGGCTCCGTGTCCCATAGATCCCATCCTCCCCAGTATCCGGTACCAGCCCAGGCCCCAGGGCTCCGTGTCCCATAGATCCCATCCTCCCCAGTATCCGGTACCAGCCCAGACCCCAGGGCTCCATGTCCCACAGATTCCACCCTCCCCAGTATCCAGTACCAGCGCAGGTCCCAGGGCTCCATGTCCTGCAGATCCCACCCTCCCCAGTATCCGGTACCAGCGCAGGTCCCAGGGCTCCGTGTCCTGCAGATCCTACCCTCCCCAGTATCCGGTACCAGCCCAGGCCCCAGGGCTCCGTGTCCCACAGATCCCACCCTCCCCAGTATCCGGTACCAGCCCAGGCCCCAGGGCTCCGTGTCCTGCAGATCCCACCCTCCCCAGTATCTGGTACCAGCGCAGGTCCCAGGGCTCCGTGTCCCGCAGATCCCACCCTCCCCAGTATCCGGTACCAGCCCAGGCCCCAGGGCTCCGTGTCCCGCAGATCCCACCCTCCCCAGTATCCGGTACCAGCCCAGCCCCAGGGCTCTGTGTCCTGCAGATCCCACCCTCCCCAGTATCTGGTACCAGCCCAGCCCCAGGGCTCTGTGTCCTGCAGATCCCACCCTCCCCAGTACCTAATGGGCTGGAGGCACCAAGCAGCAGGGCAGTGAGGAACCTGTTTGTTTTATAGAATACAATGATCCAGGTGCAAATCAACATGTGTCACTCCATGTTCCTGTTTTACCCACGTAGGCATGGGAAACAGGAGCCCTCTGATAAGCAGGGCCAGCCCCAATGTAATAGCTGCCCCGGTCGGTGGAGGGGGCTGAGGATAAATACACTAAAGCGTGTGAGGGGCTCAGATACAATGGTGAGGGGGGGCCATGACAGATAGGCAGGTAGATAAGTGTGTTTGGAGGTGAATGGATAACGTGCCCACCCTCTGACCCAGCAGAGTACACCATCCAGTGATGCTATGAGAGCAGAAACCCAGAGCGGATGCTCTGTAAGAAGCAGATTACAGGGGCTCAGCACGGGCCTGCTGATGCTAGCAAGGCTCCACACAGGCACAGAGGCCCTCCCACCTGGATCAGTTGGCCGGATTGAGGCCTACCTGGCTATATTTTAATCTGTGAGGCAGGGCAGTGCTATGACCTCCATTTTACTGATGGGGAACTGAGGCACAGAGAGACCAAGTGACTTGCCCAAGGTCACACAGTAAGTCAGTGGCAGAGAAGGGACCTGAATCAGGGTCTTGAATCCTAGGCTAGATCCCTAAGCATGCGGCCAACCTGCCTCTCTTCAGATCTGATTGCCAGAAGCACTCAATGACTGTTTATGATTTGTTTCAGAGTAGCAGCCGTGTTAGTCTGTATCCGCAAAAAGAACAGGAGTACTTGTGGCACCTTAAAGACTAACAAATTTATTTGAGCATGAGCTTTCGTGTTCTCCAGGCTTATAAGCTAGACCCTGTATATTTTATCCTGGTGATGTACTGCAGTAATGCCAAGAACCCTGGCTCCACTGTGCCCTCGAGGTGCTGTACACACAGAATGAAAAGATATGCCCTGTCCAAAGAGCTCACAATCTCAGTCTGAGACCAGAGACAACATGTGGACATGGCAAACAGACGAGGGGAGCACAACAAACCCGTGAGCCTGTTATGGTTAGCGGGATACGCAGAGATCACGCTGTACCAGCTGCCTAATCAGCAAGTGTGCTGTAGGCATCATGGCATAGGCAGGCTGTAAGAAGAGATTGTAATGACATGATGCATAATAACAAAGGTGCTTATTGGAAAATTTGACAAATGGGCAACTGAAGCCAGCATCGCTGGCAGAGATGGACATAAAAATCCACCTAGCCCTGCCCAATGGGAGACTGGCGCTTTAAAATCAGCCCAGCAATGCTACCAGGGCTGGGTTCTGGCAGGTGCCAGTTCTGACTGCCACTGGCTCTTCTGAATGACAGCGAGATGTTTTGGAGCTGAGAGAGAGAGAACGAGGCAGGGTTAGCTGCCTGGCAAAGAGAAAACAAAATAAAGCAAAATACAGCATTCCCTCTGTGGGGCGTGATATGAAAACAAGCCCTTGAGTGAAATAGTCACCTTGGGCAACGCCCCAGCCGCCAAGATCCAGGAGCCTAAAAGCCTTTTTCACACCAGATTTCAACCCTTTGGAAAGTGCCTGGGCGAGTTTGCAAAGGGGGCATATTCCCAGGCTCACACTCTGCTCCCTCTTTATTACTGATCCAGCTGCCTTGAAATAGGGACTTCGGGAATTCTGGTATAACTAGACTGAAATCCTGTCTGCAGCTTCTGTAGCGTGAATCAGGGAAGGGGCCTGTTTTGACACAGATGGCACTTAAAAGGCAGATCTAAATATGAGAGGACGGGCAGGTTTATGTTTAAGGGGCTATGGGCTTGATCCCGCTTCCACTCAACTCAATGGAAAAACTCCCATTGATGTGAATGGTGCAGGATCAAGCCTTGAATGAGGACTCAGGAGAGCTGAGATCAACTTTCTGCTCCGCCACAGATGCCCTGTGTGACCTTGGTCAAGTCATTTAAGGTATATTGACATGGCAAAACCACGCTGGCAACAGTGAGTCTCAGAGCCCAAGTCTACAGACTTGATCTTGTGCTACTGTGCTAAAAATAGCCATGCAGACATTGGAGGGGTGAAACCAATCAGCCTCACACCACCACTGCGCTTCCGAGCCTGCGCTCCAGCCCAAGCCCATGGCTATCTCTAGGGCTGTAGTGCAAGACCCAGGAGCCCAAGTGTGTAGACCGGCGCTCTGAGACTCACTGTCATGGGGGTTTTTTTTTGCTGTGTAGATGTACCCAAAGGGTCTGTCCTCACTGCAGAATTAACTCAGAAGCTGCTCCTAAGTTCCCTCTCATCCACACACAAACCGTTTCACCTGAGTTTGGTGGTGATCTCATAGAATCATAGAACTTAAGATCAGAAGGACCATTATGATCATCCAGTCTGACCTCCCGCAAAATGCAGGCCACAAAAGCTGACCCACCCACTCCTGAAATAATTCTCTCCCTTGACTCAGCTGTTGAAGTCCCCAAATCCTGATTTAAAGACTTCAAGTAGCAGATAATCCTCCAGCCAGCGACCCCTGCCCCATGCTGCGGAGGAAGGCGAAAAACCTCCAGGGCCACTGCCAATCTACCCTGGAGGAAAATTCCTTCCCGACCCCAAATATGGCGATCAGCTGAACCCCGAGCATGCGGGCAAGACTCTCCAGCCTGACACTCGGGAAAAAGACTTTCAATATCCCAACATTGACCCTCGGTACTAATTACCAGTGGTGGCACATTATTGACCTATTGACTAAATCGCATTATCCTATCAAACCATTCCCTCCATAAACTTATCAAGCTTAATCTTAAAGCCAGAGAGGTCCTTCGCCCCCACTGTTTCCCTCGGTAGGCTGTTCCAGAATTTCACTCCCCTGATGGTTAGAAACTTTTGTCTAATTTCAAGCCTAAACTTCCCGACTGCCAATTTATATCCATTTGTTCTCGTGTCCACATTAGTACTGAGCTGAAATAATTCCTCTCCCTCCCTGGTATTTATCCCTCTGATATATTTAAAGAGAGCAATCATATCTCCTCTCAACCTTCTTTTGGTTAAGGAAAACAAACCGAGCTCCTCAAGTCTCCTTTCATACGACAGGCTTTCCATTCCTCGGATCATTCTAGTGGCCCTTCTTTGTACCCAAGCTAGCTGGTCTGGCCTTCGGATACAGGTTAGCGCTTGGGTGCAGTTTTCACTCAGACTAGCACCCAGTGAGGATGCAGGCTAACCCACTCCAGTGCAGAGGGTCCCCCCATGTGTCTCCCACAATTAACTGGGAAAGAATCATAGAGTGACACAGCTCACTGCATCATAAAGACCCATGGGATATCCCCCATACATCCTAGCAGCATAAACAGGGAGCACAGCACCAATGAGGACAAAGTAATTCAGAGAGGGATTTGCAGTGTGGCTGCTCACATCTGGCCTAGGCCAACCCAATCACCTGAGTGAAGTTTGCATTGAAGGCATATCCTTAGCATCTCTGCGCCTCAGCTCCCCATCTTCATTTCTCCCACCCTTTGCCTGTCTTTTCTACTCAGACTGTGAGCTCAGAGCTGCACAATGGAGCCTTCATCTTGGTCTGGACCTGAAAGTGCCGTGGTAATACAAATAATAGTAATGAGCAACAATATAGTGATGGGAAGGTTTAGTTTTCCTTAGCGAGATCATGCTCAGGCCGCCTTGCTTTGCCCTGGCAGAATTAGCCAATACGATACTTATTCAGAGATATGCCTTTTCCCTAAGCTGGACCTCAGCGCAAGTCGACAGAAAGAGTAGAACTGGGGGAAAGCTTGAAGCGCTAGGAGAAGGCAGCTTTTGTTAGAGTAACCGTCTCAGGAAACCAGGCCTCTTGTTTGCTATGGCCATACACCCGTGGAGCTTTCTCCTGCGGAACACATACGCATGCAAATCCCTACTTTCACTTACAAAGTACAGTGCATGTCCTATGCACTGAGAACCCTCATGCATGCAAATATCACTGGACCGATGCACAAAGTGCCACTGTGCTGGTGCAGTTCAGGAGGCCAGTTCTGGCTGCATGCAGAGTCAAACTGAACTCAAACATTTGTGCAAGCTCAGTACAATCCTTCTGCAGCATGTCGAGCCAGCCTTAGACATGGACATGTCCTTCTAGGATGCCTGGTGTGATAATTGTATCTCGGTGATCGTTGCCGAAGATTCACGAGCAGAGTCCATTCATTCCCAGTATTATGGGAGGTTTGAAAGGAATTGGCTTTATCTGTTTCCCCCCCACCCGTCATGGATCTGCTGCTCTCTGATTATTGCCATGGGGACAGTGGGTCACCTTCGATGGATGAACTCCTCAAACCTTCCTTTTATTTGAGATACAAATCCTGAAAACATGGTGTCTGTAGACCCATAAAAACCTCCCTGGGGGAAAGATAAGAGCTGAAAGCAAATGACCTTAATGATGCTGAGAGGGATTTATGGGATCATCTTAAAAGGATTTATTGGGGATTCTTTTTTAATGAGAAAATAATTAGTAGTTTTATTTCTGCTTTTAGCAGCATTTACAGTTTTACTACCTTAAGCAAAAGGGTCGTGTGGGCTTTTGAATACAATAGTGACTTAGCCCTACCAGACAATCCTTTTCCTGCAAGGGAAAATGCATTTTAAAAAGCCCTTTGCAGGGTAGAATACACAACAGAGCCCTTGAGCAGATGGCATTGGTTAGGGCTATAACACCGAGCTGTTAACTAGCTAGTGCAAGTGTGTGTCTCAACTGCACTAAACTATTCTTCTCCTACCTATGGAGAGTGCGGAGCCCCAGTGGGCAAGTCTCAGAGTAGCAGCCGTGTTAGTCTGTATCCGCAAAAAGAACAGGAGTCCTTGTGGCACCTTAAAGACTAACAAATTTATTGTAGCATGAGCTTTCGTGAGCTACAGCTCACTTCTTCGGATGCATAGAATGGAACACACAGACAGGAGATATTTATACATACAGAGAACATGAAAAGGTGGAACACCTTGTATAAATATCTCCTGTCTGTGTGTTCCATTCTAGGCATCTGAAGAAGTGAGCTGCAGCCCACGAAAGCTCATGCTAAAATAAATGTGTTAGTCTTTAAGTGGGCAAGTCTGTATTCCACCCTGGTCCCACAGCCCCCTGGGGATATTAGTTGGCGTCTCCTTCACAGAGCGGTGGGCACGGGCATGTACCTGGCACGGTTCATCCCCCTTCCTGACACTTGCACCTTTTGCAGTGGGAGGGAGACCCTGGCACACATTTATATCGAGTGCACCAGGCTGCAGCCCCTTTTCCGGCTCCTCCAGAACCTTTCCCTTAGGTTCTGGCTGCACTTTTCCCCACACCTCCTGATCTACGCTCATTCCATCCGTGGCCCCACGAAGTCACAAGACCTCCTCATAAGCCCTCTCCTGGCACTGGCCAAAGTGGTCATCCACCATATCAGGAGGAGGATGCTGGATGGGGAGATGCTCTGTGACTGTGGGGCCTACAGTAACTCCTCACTTAACGTTGTAGTTCTGTTCCTGAAAAATGTGACTTTAAGCGAAATGATGTTAAGCAAATCCAATTTCCCCATAAGAATTAATATAAACGGGGGAGGGGGGGTGTTAGGTTCTGGGGAAATGTTTTTCACCAGACAAAAAACTATATTATATATACACACACACACACGCACACACAGTATACGTTTTAAACAAACAGTTTAATACTGTTCACAGCTATGATGACTGTGAAGCTTGGTTGAGGGAGTTAGAGGGTGGAAGAGGGTGGGATATTTCCCAGGGAATGTCTTGCTGCTAAATCAGTGGTTCTCAAACTTTTGTACTGGTGACCCCTTTCACACAGCAAGCCTCTGAGTGCCCCCCCATATAAATTAAAAATACTTTTTTATATATTTAACACCATTATAAATTCTGGAGGCAAAGCAAGGTCTGGGGTGGAGGCTGACAGCTTGCAACCCCCATGTAATAACCTCATGATCCCCTGAGGGGTCCTGACCCCCAGTTTGAGAACCCCTGTGCTAAATGATGAACTAGCCCTCAAGGGTTAATACATTGTTGTTAATGCAGCCTCACATTCTACAAGGTGCAGGAATGGAGGGGAGGGGAGACAGCACAGCATACAGAGACAGAGAGAAATGCACCCTGCCCCTTTAAGGAAGCTGACCCACTCTTAAGTGCATTGTCTTTTTAAGTGGATCAGGAAGTTGAGAGAGCAGCTGCTGCCCCAGGCGCTCTCCTCTGTGTCCCCACCCAGCTCTATATGGAGAAGGGGTAAGCGGGGTGTAGGAGCAGGGGGGAGGGGGACACCCTGACATTAGCCCCCCTTCCCCTCCCTCACCCAGCAAGCAGGAGGCTGGGGGAGCAGCTCCAAGGCAGAGGCCAGGAGCAGCACATGGCAGTGGGGGAGGGACAGCTGCTATTGCTAGCCTGCTGGCAGCTGCTGCACAGGGAACTTAGGGGAGTGGGGAGCTGATGGCTGCCGGTCCACCCTGGTTCCAAGCCCCCACCAGCTAGCTCCAACGGGCTGCTCTTCCTGCAAGCAGTGGACAAAGCAGGCGGCTGCCAAACAACTGAGGGAGCATTGCACAACTTTAAATGAGCATGTTCCCTAACTGATCAGCCACCTAACAAGGAAACAACTTTAACTGGGAGGACTTTAAGTGAGGAGTTACTGTATTTCTGTTCCTCCCTCAGGTCACGTATCTGGGCAGAGTTCTTCTGGGCCGCATCCACTAGCTTCCTGGATGCCTTTAAGGAGCAGTAGGCACTGTCCAGGGTTCTCTGCTTGGTGTCCCGCTCTGGCTCCCAGATTTTGACCCTATGACCTCACTTCTGTCTCTGTTTTTCATTAGCTGTCCCCTGACTTCATCTGAGCTCTGGACTCAGTGGCTCCTCCGCTTAGGCTGGAGAAGGGGCCTTTAGATGTGAGCAGGCTTCCAGCCACCCACTTCCCAGGAACTCAATAAGAGATGACAGGTCTGTATGCTGTGCATGGCATGTGCCCATTCCTGCTCACAGCACTGGGGTGCAATGGGGTATGTTCTGCAGGACCTGTGCTGGGGTGCAGTCCCATCACTCTCTGTTTTTGCATGCAGCACCAGCACAGCTAGTGGATCACATCACAGCCTGACACAGGGATCTGACCAGTTGTGGCAGTTCCAACACACGCTGGCCCTCAGTGAACCGAATCGTTTCCCAGTGTCAGTGACCTTCACACTGAATGCAATGGGATTGCTAACGGGCTGCTTCACCAAACCATCCCTTCCCAGAGCTCCTATGGCTCTGTAACAGGAAGAGGAGGTTGTTTCCTTACCAGGCATTTGCTGAACCATTACTGATGCTAGTGAAATTGGCCATCTGGGTTCTGGGTTGGTCTAGGTATACTTAATCCTGCCTCAGCGTAGTGGGGTTGGACTAGATGATCTCTTGAGGTCCCTTCCAGACTTACATTTCTCTGATTCTCTGATTTAAATGTATGGTTCCAACAGCAGGATACACAGTGTCTAGCACTATGATCTTTCAAGGAGCAGGATCTTGGGGATTTCTCTTTTTTCATTACAATAAAAGAGAGCTCCCAAGTCTGACATTCCAGGCCTATGTCATTAAAACACGGATGGTATCCTAGGATACTACTGGGTACTGGAAAAATTCCCCAAGCTTCCATGGGGCCAGATTGTGATCTGTCCTTCTGGGGGTGTGCGGAGGAGGGAGTAGAGGAGAGGAGGGAAATGTAAGAAATTTCTCTCCACTTGCCACAGCCAATACAAGGCCAGGGCATAGTAGCCGTCTCTGTGAGCAAGGACTGCTTGGTCTTTGCTTGCTCTGAGGGGCAACTCATCCAGCAAAGGGCAGGGAGAGTTCAAAGCACTGTCACTAGCGTCAGCAAAGCTGACTCTGGATACATATATGCAGCTGCCTCCTGGAGAAGGGGTGATTTTTCATAGGAGAACGGCACTTTCAGTTCCCTGAGGTCTCTGGCCTCTCCCTTAGCAACGTCAGTTCTTGTGAAGGAAACTTCCCTTCCAACTTGTCTGTTTGCCAAAAGGTCTCTTTTCTTCACCAGTTTCCAGAGTCCCTATGCCAGACTCAGCAGGTCACCAGTCAGGCTGAGCTGGCCTTCCTCACATCTGTCACAGTAACCTTTCCAGACCCTGGAGCTCCAGAGCTCCACATTGATTTTTATGCTGAAAAAACAACAGTCTCTAGTGCATGTTAGTGCTGGATAACAGTGCCTGACTGTCAGCTCTGGGTAGGGAGTTGACTTCATTTCTGTACAGATCAGATATAGCCTAAGTGTTGGCACAGCAAGCTTCTCCCAAGCTTCTCCCTTGCTGCTCCACTAACGACCTGGAACTCTGGAGCTCCCTGGCTTAGGCCCTTAGTCCCAGGTGGGACTGAGCTGGGCTGAGCCCTTGTTCTCATGCCCAAAGATGGATCAGACCCTTGGGAACTCTCTTTTATTGTAATGAAAAAAGAGAAATCCCCGGGAACCTGCTCCTCGAATGATTATATAGTATTTGCTTTACAGATGCTCTAGAGACACCCCTCTGGGATCAGCATCTCATAGTGCTAGACAGTGTGTATCCAGTCACTGCCCCAAGGAGCTTGCAAATTTAGCATATGTCGAGTGACAAAATTAAGAGCTCACCTCATTCTTATGTTGGAAAGTCTCTAGGGAAGGTGCCAACTTTTTGTGAAGTGTATGTACAGCAGAGTGAGGCCCTAAAACTGAGCAATGATCAGGTTTTGGCTGATTACTGTGAAATTCATAGCAGTTAGAGAGAGAAAAGACCCATTACCCCATCATATCCATCCCGTGGCCGGAGATCATAGTAGATTCAACTGGACTACACTGGAGCGTTGATAAAAGGCCAAAGAGAAGGTATAAGTCCCTAGATGATCTACCCAATATCTCAACTTGGGAAAAGTCAAGGGACGAAGGACATTACAGGATAAGTAGCTGACAGGGATAGGAGGAAGATGATACCTTCCCATAAGAAGGAACCAGACCCTGTTAGGAGGAGTCAGCCATGGATGAGAGGAGGGTTCACGCAGCTTGTATTTGAACCAGGGCTGTCTATTATTTGCAGGTAACTCACGCGATTAACTCAAAAAATTAATTGTGATTAAAAAAAATTAATCGCAGTTTTAATCACACTGTTAAACAATTGAAATGTATTAAATATTTTAGCTGTTTTAATACATTATCAAATATATTTATTTCAATTACAACACAGAATACAAATGTACAGAGCTCACTTTATATTATTTTTATTTCAAATATTTGCACTGTAAAAATGGTAAAAGAAATAGTATTTTTCAATTCTCCTCATACAAGTACTGTAGTGCAATCTCTTTACTGTGAAAGTGTAACTTACGAATGTAGTAGATTCTTTTTGTTACATAACTGCACTCAAAAACAAAACAATCTAAAACTTCAGAGCCTACAAGTCCACTCAGTCCTACTTCTTATGCAGCCAATTGCTAAGACAAACAAGTTTGTTTACATTTGCAGGAGATAATGCTGCCTGCTTCTTATTTACAATGTCACCTGAAAGTGAGAACAGACGTTCCCATGCCACTTTTGTAGCTGGCATTGCAAGGTATTTACATGCCAGATATACTAAACATTCGCATGCTCCTTCGTGCTTTGGCCACCATTCCAGAGGACATGCTTCCATGCCAATGATGTTCGTTAAAAAAAAGGCATTACTTAAATTTGTGACTGAACTCCTTTGGGGAGAATTGTATGTCTCCTGCTCTGTGGTTTTACCTGCATTCTGCCATATATTTCATGTTACAGCAGTCTCAAATTATGACCCAGCATGTTGTTCGTTTTAAGAACACTTTCACTGCAGATTTGACAAAATGCAAAGAAGGTACCAATGTGCGATTTCTAAAGATAGCTACAGCACTCCACCCAAGGTTTAAGAATCTGAAGTGCCTTCCAAAATCTGAGAGACGAGGTGTGGAGAATGCTTTCAGAAGTCTTAAAAGAGCAACTCTCTGATGCGGAAACTACAGAACCCGAACCACCAAAAAAAAAAAAAAAATCAATCTTCTGCTGGTGATATCTGACTCAGATGATGAAAATGAACATGCGTCGGTCTGCACTGCTTTGGGTTGTTATTGAGCAGAACCTGTCATCAGCATGGACTAATGTCCTCAGGAATGGTGGTTGAAGCATTAAGAGACATATGAATCTTTAGTGCATCTGGCACATAAATATCTTGCAATGCCGGTTACAACAGTGCCATGCCAACTCCTGTTCTCACTTTCAGGTGACACTGTAAACAAGAAGTGGGCAGCGTTATCTCCTCCAAATGTAAACAAACTTGTTTGTCTGAGCGATTGGCTGAACAAGAAGTAGGACTGGGTGGACTTGTAGGCGCTGAAGTTTTACATTGTTTTATTTTTGAATGCAGTTATTTTTTGTAAATAGCTATACATTTGTAAGTTCAACTTTCATGATAAAGAGATTACACTATAAATCTCTTTTATAGATTACGTTTATTAAATTAATTGAAAAATATTATTTCTTTTATTTTTACAGTACAAATATTTATAATAAAAATAAATATAAAGTGAGCAGTGTACACTTTGTATGCTGTGGTTGTAACTGAAATCAATAGATTTGAAAATGTGGAAAACATTCAAAAATATTTATATAAATGGTGTTCTATTATTGTTTAACAATGTGATTAATTTTTTTAATCATTTGACATCCCTACTTTGAACAATAAAGGCCTGAATCTGGAACTTTAATCAGAATCAGTAGCATCCTGGTCCCCCCCCTGACTTCAATGGGACTATTCAGAAAGAAAAATGATGTTCAACCTGAGTTAGAGCATCAGAATCTGGCCTTAAATGGATCGAATGCCCCGCCCCACCTCCCAGCACTGTGGCTTTCTGTGGGAATTCTGACATTTCACCAAGAGCTGGAATTAATACTAGAACTTTGAAAGCAACAACCAAGGAGCAACATTCTCTGTTATTCATAAACAATATATTTTAACTATTAAAGAGACGAACAGACACACCCAGCTGCCGTTACCCCTTGCCTGAGCGAGTTCAACACCAGATGCAAGCAGCCCAGTCTAAAGACCTACATTCCTCATTTCCTTTGATGTTTAATGAAGAAAAATCTAACTCCCATCAGAGGAGATGATGCAATTGGTTCTCCAGGTCTGGTTTGATTTAATATGGACCAGCCTTTCTGGTGAAGCTCTTTGGGAGCTTACAGACAAATCTCAGCAGCTCTACTCCAGGAAAGTTCCCTGCCTTCAGTAGCAGGATGCCCGACAGTCCCAACAGCTGCCCTTTCCCTTCTGAAATGGTTCAGATTCCACCAATGTATTTCTACTGGGCGAGATCATCAAGTGTCTTTCCTTTGCCAATGAATGGCGGCTGAAAGGAAAATATCAGCAGAGTTCATGGGGCCTGTGAGAATACTCAGAAGCCCAAGCTGCATATGCTGTGTCTTTACTGGCTTTTGCTGCTAATTGGGCACGCACTGCCAATCTGGACCGATTCCAGTCCAAAAAAGAATAGTTCCTTCTGGCTTCTTTCAAACAAGTCAAAGGTGAGATACCTTTAAACTCTGTACAACTGCTTAAAGATTTCTGCATTGTTGCACTTAAAAGCTCTAACATGGTGGGATAAAAAGGGCAGAAAAAACCACTCTCTTAGTAAAGCTCTCCCCTTGTAAAATCAGGCCACTAGAACCCGATTCCTCCCCAACCAAATCCTCATTGGCTTAGAATCATAGAATCTCAGGGTTGGAAGGGACCTCAGGAGGTATCTAGTCCAACCCCCTGCTCAAAGCAGGACCAAACCCAACTAAATCATCCCAGCCAGGGCTTTGTCAAGCCGGGCCTTAAAAACCTCTAAGGAAGGAGATTCCACCACCTCCCTAGGTAACCCATTCCAGTGCTTCACCACCCTAAAAGCTAACTCAGTTACAGTGACAATCCTTCCATTGTGGGGCTCACTGGTATGACACCTTTGCACTTCTGAGCATAGTTCAGGGTTAATTCTGCACAGCTCACGGCAGACTGGTCAATCCTTGAGCTGTTTATCTGAACCTCCTCCCCAGGACCATTAGACGTTCAGATAAAATCGAACCTGGATTCAAAGTGCCCTGGGATTTACAAAACCAACCCCTGTCTGTTGAGGTTTTACAACACAAAACGCACCCTGTTTTTTTGCCCATTTCTGCTGTTAACTGTCACTGGGCTGAGAAGTGACAACAAACAACAACGGTCCCGGCTAAGGTACAGTTACATACTGCCGGGACAGGATAATAGTGAAGATGAAAATAAATAATTTCTGATGGCTTTACACAGAAAATACATGCCCTCCATTTTTGTGACAGATAACAAATCATGCATTCTGGGTTTGTCCAGTTACTGCAACCGAGCAAAACAGCAAGCCCCAGGGTTATTCAGTATTGTCAACCCTTGTAATTTTATCACAAGTCTTGTAATATTTGGTGACTTTCTTAAAGCCCCAGCTCCTGGAGTCAGGTAACTAACCACCTGAGAATCTCAGCTTCCATTGAAAATTAAAAGTATGGTTCTAGTCGTTGTGGATGCAGAGAAAAGCCTGAGAAAATGACTCACGTGCGTCCTAAAGGGTCAGCAACCAGAAGGAAAAAAAAATCAACCTTTTAAAAAAAATCTTATGATTTTTAAGCCCATCTCATGATTTTTTGAGCCCCGACTCATGACATTGGAATGCACGGGTTTGGCAATGCTGGTTATGCATTAGGATAATGTAGAGGTGTCATTGCTGTTACTGTTGCATGAAAAGTCAGAGACAGAAGAGAATGAAAACAGATCAAACCAATTCAATGAAATGACTTTATAGTGTCTTTTAGCCAGCAGGATGCTGGTATTTTCCAGCGTGTCAGCCAGCAAAAGGCTTTAAGAGGCTGTAGGCCAGATTCTGAGCTCAATTATGTTAGTGTACATTTGAGTAGCTGAACTGGAGTCCATGGAGTTACTCTGGACTTTGACTTGTGTAGAAACTGGCTGTATGTGTGTCTCTCCTCAGCATCCAGAGGATGACGTAAAAAGCAAAACAAGGAGGGATCTGATTCTTAGAATTCCCAGCAAGCAGATGAAATAACAGAGCCATAGCACCTGCTAAACAGCTTGGGGGACACTGAAGTGTTTTTCAGATGCAGCCTTTCCAAACTGGCTAGCTAGAGCCCTAGGTGAGAGTGCTAATGCACTGTGCCCGATCACTCCTTAGCCCTCTTGCATTCTTCTCTTGGGCTCCTATTTTTGCTGTGCATGTAGGGGAAACTTTCAAAGCCCTGCATGAGGAATTTTGTGAGCAAGCCGGGTGAGTGATTTCAGTGGGAGCTGTGGCCCTAACTCTCTGTATGACACGTTGACTTTTAACCCTTCAGGGTTCACACGGCCAGAGCCTGTGCTGGTTTCTTAGCATCCCCACTCCACATACAAAATGGGGCTGCAGTGAAAACAGATGCAGAAGAGTCCTCCACATTTTGTGGGACTCCGACTCTCCAGCTCCATGTTTTATATTCACTGCCGAGCAGATAAGAATACCAGGTTGTTGTGGGAAACAGGAAGAATTTCTCTCTCATCCCATGCAGCTAGCATAGCCTCTCTTTTTTTCCATTGGCTTGTTTGATATAAAAAGATACACATTAGGCTGAGGTGGCTTTGTGTTTGTGCATTGTGATTGAGCCTCTGATAGCTCCTTCTGTATGAAGTGTCTGGATCTCGCTAGAGTAAACGTATAGGCAGCTTTACAAACATCTCTTAAAAGCCCAGAGATATTTGCATCCAGACTGTAAGGGGCTGTCCATACATTTCAGCTCCCCATCCTTTTGTGGAGGTGGGAGGCAAGCCTAGGTAATGACGGGGGATAGCAATCAGTTTTTGACCAGTTAATAAACCATTTTAATACCTGCTAATAAATAAACTGAATTATAGTCCATCAGGACTGTAAACCCTGCTTATATTCCCAAACAAAAATTGTTAACATACCTAAGACTGTTACAGTAAGTACTATCAGCATTTCATTACAGGCTAAAAAAGCCACCAAAACGTAACCATTAAGAAGAATGCAAATGCTAAATAAAGGTTATGTGTATAATGATTTGAATATCCTTACAAGTTCATAAATTTGCTAACAAAAATCTAGACATGTGAACACTAATATTAGATGTCCAAAAACAACCTTAATTCTGACTCCCTTTGTCCTTTATGTGCCACAGTTGCTGAGTCTTCTAATAGCTATTTCATAGAACAGAAAGTCAGTTGCATAAGGATGATTCATAATGTAAGTACAGAGCTGTATTTTAGGTATTATGGCCAAAGTTTTCAAATTTCAGTATCTAAAGTCAGGCATCTAAATCCATATTTAATCACCCATAGCTTCCATTGAAGTCAATTTTAACTGCAGGCACTAAGCACCTTAAAATGAGACCATTCTAATTAAGGTGTCTGGATATTAATTTATTATTATTACTACTGTGGTAGCACCTAGGAGCCCTGGTCATGGACAAAGACCCTAGTGTGCTAGGTGCTGTACAAATACAGAACAAAAAGATGGCCCCTGCCTCAGAGCACTTACAACCTAAGTGTAAGTAATGGGTGCCTAACTCTTCTAAGAATCCCAGCGTTAGAGCCCTAATTTTGGACAGCCAAGGTTGCAAGTTTGGACTGAAGATTCCCTGAAGGAACATGTCTTAGCTGCGTATCAGGGTTAGATCTCTAACAGCATTCTTTGTGTTTGAGCACATGTAATTCAACAGTCAGAATGTTAGTAATCTGCAGCGAGGTGTGTGCGCACTAGGCCTGGGTATTGTTTACACCTTCTGATGCAAGGCAGTTCTAGTTACAGTCGCAGGGTACGGGATTGTGTTTCAAGTCTTTTCCTTTTAGCTCAAGAGAGACTCAAGCCATATTTTGGTTCAGATCAGGACCCCACTGTATCCAACCCCCAAATTCGGCATGATTGTGCGCTCAGATAAACCCAGACTCAGAGGTAGTGGACAGGCCAGAGTGGGTAGGGTTGGTTTAGTAAAATATAAACCCTACCCACTCTGGCCTGTCCACTACCTCTGAGTCTGGGTTTATCTGAGCGCACAATCAAGTAAAGGGTGGTTCAGGGCATTTCATCCAGGCCAGCAAAATACAGGGAGAGACGTTCAGCTAGCAGGTTCTGGCTTGGGCCCAGCTGTGATTTCAGCATTTATCCAGTGAGGGGGATTACTTTGTTCTGCTGGCTTGTTGGCTGCGTGCACATCCTTCGGAAATTAACACCACAGAACAAGAATTTCTCATAAAAATAACAAATCATGCACAGTACCACTGCTACAGAAATGAGTGCTCTGGTGATAAGCAGCCCCAATCAATGCTGGACAACAATCAGGGATGGTTAATGCACACAGGGCTGGTTAACTGTATGGTTAATTCTAGCAAGGGCTGGTTAACCAGTCTGCATGAATATTTGTCTATACAAATATAGATGATGTAACATATGATATGGTTCTCATGCATTTGCTGGGTTTCTGTTTATGTCTTCCATCTTATGGGGCTTAGAAATCCCTTTGAGTGTGTATGTACAACTCATGTTAACAATATATACACATCTGACATGCATCTGACGAAGTGGGTATTCACCACGAAAGCTTATGCTCCAAAACGTCTGTTAGTCTATAAGGTGCCACAGGACTCTCTGTCAATATCTACACACACATCCCACAGAAGAGCAGAACCCTGAATTCACAGCAGCATCTTTAAAGTTCAGACAACACTTTATGGCGCCTGCCTCCCAGGAAGGTGCTACTCTGTGGGGAGGATGGAGACATCTGGACTTTGGGTCTGAACTTCAAAACCACCAAAAGGAACAGAGTCACTGAGGGGGAAAAAGATGATAAACACCCTGACCTGGAAGAGGAGAGGGGAGGGGAATTAAAGGGAGGGATTAGCTAGGGAGAAATTGAAGGTCATCTTCAGTGAGAAAGAAATGAGGTAACGCCAGCAGAGCCAGCTTTAAAAAAAAATTCTTGTGCTCCTCCCCATCACCCCTCCTCTTCCCTCCCCCAAAGTCCGATGAGCACAGCAGCTCTTTTTGTGTCTCCTGTGACCCAGTAATGATGAGTGTGGGAACGAGGTCTACCAGGGTACCCTGCACTGTTCTTTGGGCCTCGGTATCTGACAAAAGAGAGAACAAGTCTGGGGGGAAAAAAGCCAATGTGAAAACAGTTCAAGCTTGAGTTTTTTGAAAGGAGGAGCGGGGCTGGGGAGACAGAGGGGTTGCTGGAATATTGCTTTGCTTGTAGCTCCTTCCTCTCACTTGCTTTTCCATTTGGGGCAGAGATCAGAATTACAAATAGCAGAAATAGAGATGGGGTTTCCCTCCCCCTTGAAACATCCCAACAGAAGTCATTCCCATAAGGTCTGACACGGCTCACCTCTCCTGGCACACCCATTAAACATGGCCAGCATAACTCAGACAAATTTCAAAGACAGTTTTGCTCTACAACTCATTGTACACTTGAAATACAATTAAATGCATAGTTATGGCATAAAATAGTAAACAAAAGGACATATTAAGTCAGAGAATCAAAGATGAGTATAATCATATCCCAGTAACGCCAGGGAAGTCTGAGGAATACATATAAATACAAAATGCTCCTCATGGTAGTTGCTATGGTCACTAGGGTTGTCAACTTTCTAATCCCACAAAACCGAACACCCTTACCCCACCCCTGCCCCTTCTACGAGGCCTCACTCACTCCATCCCCCTTCCCTCAGTTACTCACAGGAGGGGGTGTGAGTTCCAGCTGGGGGTGCGGGGTGGGGCCAGAAATGAGGGGCTCAGGGTGCAGGAAGGGGCTGTGGGCTGGGGCAGACGGCAGACTATGGGGTGGGCCAGGGATGAGGGGTTTGGGGTGCAGGAGGGGGCTCCAGGTTGGGGGGTGGAGTGTGGGAGGCAGCTGGGGTGTGAGAGGGGGTACAGGCTCTGGGCTGCAGGTATGGGCTCCGGGGTGGGGCCAGAAATGAGTGGTTCAGGGTGCAGGAGGGGGTTCCAGGCTGGGCCAGGAGGTTGGGGCATGGGGGGAGGGGGAGGTGCAGGCTCCAGGAGGGAGTTTGGGTGCGGGAGGGGGCTCACGGCAGGGAAGGGGTGCAGGAGAGGGTGAGGGGTGCAGGCTCCAGGCTTACCTTGAGGGGCTCTCCGGAAGCTACAACATGTCCCTCAGCTCCTAGGTGGAGGCGCAGCCAAGCGGCTCTGCCTGCTGCCTCTGCCCACAGGTGCTGCCCCCGCAGCTCCCATTGGTCGTGGTTCCTGGCCAATGGGAGCTGCGGAGCCGGAACTTGGGGTGGGGACAGCGCACAGAGCCCTCTTGGCTGCGCCTCCACCTAGGAACAGGTCACTGCTTTCAAGGAACCACACAGAGCCAGGTAGGGAGCCTGCCAGCCCCACCAACTGGACTTTTAATGGCCTAGGGTCCGATTGAAAACTGGACACCTGGCAACCCTAATGGTCACTCTGGCTGACAATTCTGAAAGTGCTTACAGGATTAGGACACCCAACTCCCATTCATTTGGCTTTGATAATCTCAGTCTCTCTCTGATAACTTCTAAAATGTAGCACATATAATACAAGGACCGTGATTCTTCTTGAAGCTGCCCACAATCTTAGGCCTTGATCCCACTCAGATTTGTGTCCTGTGCTACTTTGTACATGTGAGCAGGCTCACTGAAGTCAAAGGCCTCACTCATGTGCACAAAGTTAACTTGGTATTTTTGCAGGAATGTGGCCCTAACGGTGAAACAGAATTTTACCACTGAAGACCTCAGTACCACAATGCAAAATCTGAACTAAAACCTTTCCTATCACACTCAATGAAGTTTGACTTTGACACTTAGTAAAGAAGCCAACTGCTGAAATTTAGTGAACATCCCAATTAAATACACCACATAACAAAACAACATTTTACATTTAGATACTGGTGCTAACATTTCCAAAAGCATCTTCATGATGTAGGAGCCCAAATCCCATTTCCAAAAATGACCTAAGCAATTAGGAACCTCATTTAAAGCCAATGGGACTTAGAAGCCTCAGGCCCAGATTCTCAATGGGAATTAGGTGCCTAAATACCTTTGAGGATCTGGGTCCTAGGGCCAGATTTTCAAAGGTATCTAGGAGTGTAAAGATGCAGACAGCTGTCTAGTGGAATTTTCAAAAAGGACCTCAGCAAGTTCGGCACCTAACTCCCATCCTATCTTCATCTAAATACCCTTGAAAATCTAGCTTTAAGTTATTTCTGCAAATGAGATTTAGGCTCTGTCTCTTTTATCCAAAAGGACCTAAGGGCGTCAGAACCAGCTGGAAGGTCAGAGTTAAGGCTGCCACCAGTGGTGAGCTGGAGCCAGTTCGTACCAGTTCGCGTGAACCAATTGTTACATTTTGAAGCAGTTTTAGAACCAGTTGTTAACCTGCTTCCCTGTGAGGGGGCGCTGCAACTTTGATGGGCTCTGGCTGGGAAGTGATGTAATTCCTCCTCTGGCCACCGGGGGCGCTGCGCTGTGGGAGCCATGTGGGCACGGGCCTTGTTGCTGCTGCTGCTCCCCTGACCCTGGGGCTCCCACTGCTGCCTGGTGGGTCCCTGGCTGCTCTGCTGGGCCTGGGCTGCATCCTGCTGCTTGGGCTGCTCCAAGCTGCTCTCCCCATGAGTACCTGCCACCCTGCCCGCAGCCAGCCCGTCTCCAGCCAGCCCCGCACTCCCTGCCTGCAGCCAGCCCCTGCCACACCCCCTGCCCTGTCCTAGGATGACCTGATTACATGAACAAAATATCAGGACACATGGGGGGGAAGGTCCGGAGCGCTGCCTAAGGGAAGAAAAAAAAAAGCCGAGCCAGAGCGCCGCACCCCCTGCCCTGCCTGCAGCCAGCCCCACACCCCCTGCCCTGTCTCCAGCCAAGCCCTGCCGCACCCCCCTGCCCTGCCTCCAGCCAGCCCCACGCCCCCTTGCCTCCAGCCAACCCTGCACCCTCCTGTCTCCAGCCCGCTCCACACCCCCTGCCCTGCCTGCAGCCAGCCCCGCACCCCCTGCCTCCAGCTAGCCCTGCCCCACGCCCCTGTGTGCAGCTGGCCCCACATCTACTGGTGCCCTGCAGTTCCCAGGGCAATAACCCTGCACACCTACTTCAATGAGGGGGGCAGGGAGCAACTGAGACCCACACATGTGCACACCCTAGGATGACCAGACAGCAAGTGTGAAAAATCGGGACAGGGGGTGGTGGGTAATAGGAGCCTATATAAGAAAAAGACCCCAAAATCAAGACATTTGGTCACCCTAGCACACCCCCAAGGAGTGGTGGGGACCCACACACGTGAAACGGAGCTCATTTCTAGATCAGGCCCATCTTTTTAAAAAAGAAATGTAGGTGGGGTTAACATACAGCTGTATTCTCCCGGACATGTCAGGCTTCTCGGTTCTTAAATCGCCATCCAGGAGGAATTTTTAAATTCGGAAAATACAGATGTATGGTAACCCTATTGGTACAAAAAATACATACTGTGGCACATCCCTTAAATCAGAACTTTTAATAGGCAACTGGTTGTTAAGATTTTGGCAGCTCATCACTGGTTGCCACTGGAATATGCTGAATGTGAGTTTTCACAGGTCTGCATTTTTAAAGAGAATGCAGGAGCTGCAAAGGCATGAGAAACTTTGGGGAGGATTTTCAGAAGGGTTCAGCACTGGCCTAACTCTGATTGACTCCAATGGGCGCACAGTTAGGCCAACCCTGTATTTATATAGTTTTAATTGGTCATTTCCATATTTTTAATGCTTTGGATTTATCAGATATAGCATTCATAGCATGTATTATTTTCTAGTGGGTAGATTACTTATTCTAATATACTTACTACTAAATTAAGTAATTTTTTGGTCTAGAAAATGCCTTTAAAAATACTAGTGTAAAGGTATATTAAAAGCAAAACAGACTCCTGCAAGCACTGGACTTTATCATATAAAACTGTATGCAGTGAAGTGTCCCAGTCTAGCTCTCACTCCATCCAGGTGAAACCCAGCATACTTTCTTTTCCCATCTCCTCTCAGGAGACCCAGATGTGTGATGCTTCTTTGGGTGTGTCTGCATGTTGACTTTAGGGTGTAAATCCCAGCTTGAGACAGACCTGTGGATGAGCTAACTGCCTTGACTACCCACCCATCTGAGATGCTAAGCACAGTCTCAGGCAGCTACCCCCTGACATTGCTCTATTTTTAGTGCATTAGCTCAATCAGAGCTAGCACAGACCTGTCTCCTCAGCAAAAAGTGTAGATTTACCCAGCTATGGCTCACAGACTGAGGGATGGGATTTTGAAGTGCATTAGCCCCAGCTGCATCTAGGAGATGCAGATCATAGAATATCAGGGTTGGAAGGGACCTCAGGAGATCATCTAGTCCAACCCCCTGCTCAAAGCGGGACCAATCCCCAGACAGATTTTTGCCCCAGATCCCTAAATGGCCCCCTCAAGGATTAAGCTCACAACCCTAGGTTTAGCAGGCCAATGCTCAAACCGCTGAGCTATTCCTCCTTAGAACTCTTCTTTGCCATGTTGCCTCCATAAAACCTTGACCATGGTTGGGCTGCTGGTGTGCAGAGGCCATTTCCTGCCTCATTGTTTATTTGCATTCCCCCATCTGTCTCATAGAATCATAGAATCTCAGGGTTGGAAAGGACCTCAGGAGGTCATCTAGTCCAACCCCCTGCTCAAAGCAGGACCAAACCCAACTAAATCATCCCAGCCAGGGCTTTGTCAAGCCTGACCTTAAAAACCTCTAAGGAAGGAGATTCCACTACCTCCCTAGGTAACCCATTCCAGTTCTTCACCACCCTACTAGTGAAAAAGTTTTTCCTAATATCCAACCTAAACCTCCCCCTCTGCAACTTGAGACCTTGTTCTGTCGTCATCTACCACTGAGAACAGTCTAGATCCATCCTCTTTGGAACCCCCTTTCAGGTAGTTGAAAGCAGCTATCAAATCCCCCCTCATTCTTCTCTTCTGCAGACTAAACAATCCCAGTTCCCTCAGCCTCTCCTCATAAGTCATGTGCTCCAGCCCCCTAATCATTTTTGTTGCCCTCCACTGGACTCTCTCCAATTTATCCACATCCTTCTTGTAGTGTGGGGCCCAAAACTGGACACAGTACTCCAAATGAGGCCTCACCAGTGCTGAGTAGAGGGGAATGATCACATCCCTCGATCTGCTGGAAATGCCCCTACTTATACAACCCAAAATGCCATTGGCCTTCTTGGCAACAAGGGCACACTGTTGACTCATATTCAGCTTTTCATCCACCATAACCCCTAGGTCCTTTTCTGCAGAACTGCTGCCCAGCCATTCGGTCCCTAGTCTGTAGCAGTGCATGGGATTCTTCCGTCCTAAGTGCAGGACTCTGCACTTGTCCTTGTTGAACCTCATCATATTTCTTTTGGCCCAATCCTCTAATTTGTCTAGGTCCCTCTGTATCCTATCCCTACCCTCCAGCGTATCAACCACTCCTCCCAGTTTAGTGTCATCTGCAAACTTGCTAAGGGTGCAGTCCACACCATCCTCCAGATCGTTAATGAAGATATTGAACAAAACCGGCCCCAGCACCGACCCTTGGTGTCCATCTGGTGTCTCTTGTCCTATACTTAGACTATGAGCCCCGGTGGGCAGGGACTGTCCCTTTGTACTGTACTGCCCCGATGGGGCACTGGGCCATGCCTAGGTCTCCTAGCTGGTACAGCAATAACAATAATAAATGTGTTGGGTGCTGTACAGACACAGAGTGAGAGACTGTCCCTGCCCTAAAGAGCTTTCAGTCTAAGCAGACAAAGGGCAGGAGGATAAACAGCAGCACCAAGGGGTAAAGTGATTTGCCCAAGGTCACACAGCAGATCAGCCACACAGCAGGGAAGAGGGCTGATGCAACGCCCTCCACATCTTAAGCTCTGCATAGGACCTATTCTGGCAATGGCCATGACAGCCTCATGTAGGCTAGTGTTAAAAAAACCTTAATGTTCCAGGGGTGTTCCAGAGGTGGACATGGAGAGGGGTTTAAATCCAGATTTATGTGGATCCAGTGACCCAGGAACTGATACAATCTGCTTGAAGGGGCTGTACCTACTCTTCCATCCCACAGCCTGGAAACAGTTGTAGGGGATGGCCTGTGCCTGGCGCCTGAGAAGTTTCACTTCTTCAAATGCCCTGCACTTCCCTAGCATAGACAGCAAATGCGGGTGAAGTTAATTTCACCCTAACAGCGAATTTGCTAATTTTTCCTATGTTTAAACAGCTTCCTTGGTTCATACCAGACTTTGTACAGGAGATTGTGATGGAGATCCCCACGTCAAATTTCATTGCACTAGAAATGTGGAGAGATGCAAAGGCCTTTTGATCATTGACACTTTCTGAAGGAGGACTGATCTGTCAGTTTGCAGTTCTGTAGGCCTGTCCTGCCACCAACTGGAGGAAAATCTCCATCCTGACACCTAACCTTCAAAATCTGGCAGTAGAGAGAGATGCATTTCATGGAGAACAAAGGGAGTTAAAATCACCACATGATGCAAACCAGTTGCAGCCTTAACTGTGCAGAAGCTCTGGGTCTGTCCATAATGCTTGCGAGTGTTAGTTCTCAGTGAATTACCTCTATGCCATGTAAGAAAAGCTAACATATAATTAATGACTAATTAGGAAATGTTTGTTGCTATTATTATTGTAATAATCCTGGTAAGGAAGGGTCCCAAACTCAGAAATATTGTTACTTTACTGTTCTGTATGGATGTCATTTCAAGTAGCCGGCAAACCTAACAATTCACAGTAGGAAAATTCAGACTTTTGTAAAAACAAACAGTCTCCTAATGTGCATGAGGTTGTTTTGTTTTGTTTTTAAATAATCTGATGCTAATGTAGTCATCCTTCATAAAATTCCATAAAATACAGGCCTCAGCAGAATTGGAGGGAAGGTTCCAAAAATCCGATTGCGATGGTTTTAGTAGCTGGCTTCTTTATAAAGAAATGGAAGCTACACTTTTCAATGCTACTGAAAGCCCCTGGTCCTCTCTAGTTCATCATTACAGCACCACAAGCTGGCCAAAACCCACCACAGATCTTCCATTCTAAAAAACAGAAGACAAAGCCATTTGGAATGGAGCTGACAAACTTCTCCATAATCAATGGATTTATTCTTCTCCTTTCCACTGGATTTTGCCAATAGATATTTGGGGTATTCATTGAAAAACTGCATTCACTTAACTCTCCTTTGACTTGCCTAAACATTGTTTTATTATGTTTCCAAAGTAACAGCCAATGCCAAAATTAGAATAAGTGCCCTAATTGGATAGTAAGTTGTTTAATTTAGCATTTCAGCAAATGGGAACCATTCTTTATTAAAGCTCTTTGGATAGTAGGAGAGTCATGTAACAGACCTAGGTGGTTAAATTAAAAACATCATCATCATATTTTAAATTCAACAGACGCTCTCTAGATCCCCCCAAATACATTACAGATGTTATCCAAAAGCAACTCTGAAGGCTTTGGGAGTGTATACACACCACTTTAATGCTTTCCATGAACTTCCATTAACTTCAAGGGACCCATAAAATAGATTGCTGATGTTTGTACTGTGCGCTGACAATGTAACATACTGTGTAAGTGGTAGGTATTATTTATTATTATTATTACTACTATCATGGGGGTATGGATCCGTGCTCAGGTTGTACTCCCCTTCAGTACCCAGCCCGTGCCGGGGAAGCTAATGACCCAACCAGCAGACCAAATTTGGTGATGAATCCTGGTCATGTGCCACCTGAGGGACATTGCACATATGCTCAAGAAGTTACTATCATTATTGTTATTGGGGAACTACGGTTTGCACGTCAAGGAAAAAATTGCTGAATATTTTACAGCCAAGACATCAGCCAGCTAACCTTTCTTCTGTCCAGCAAAAACTGCAGATACAGACCTAGCAACACAATTAGATAATTGCATACATTAATATGGCAGTTAAGTATAATCAGAAGAAACTCAGTCGCCAGAAAGTTTGGGGGAAAGTTACTAAGTAATCTGCAGTTCCAAAGTAGTTACTTGTTTTAAAGTGAATGGTATTTGGACATTTGCAACATTTCTAGTTAGTAGTGTCAAAGTTAGACTCAGGACTCACAGTTTGTCAGACCACTCTGTTTTATTTTATTTTTTGCTGCTAATATAACACCCAGATAAGAATATGAGCCCCATGCAGACAACACAACTACTTTTTTATATACAGAAAAAAGATGAGAAAAACAATATAACAAAAGGACAAGAGACAGAGACAAGTTTACCTGGGCTGGGCATTATTTTATTCCTTAACTACTACTACTATCTTCTCTTGTTGTGTTTGCATTTATAGCACCATTTTTTATATAATGTTTTTTTTTTCCTGGCACCTGTATTTCAACATTTCTTATTTCTGCTTAAAGGTACATACAACATTTCTTTAATCCATTCTTATTTTTACAATATAATTCATTCTACTTTCACAGTAGGTAGAACAGTTAGTGCATCACCTGCTTCTGCAACATGGGCATAGCCCAGGGCAGCACACAGCTCCAATCTGATCTCACAGGAGCACAGAGTCTGTGGGCCTTATTGCACACAATTCATGACTTGGAATTTAATTCTTCTCTAAAGCCCACCCTTTCCTACCGGTGTCCTACCATGTGGGACCTGCCATTCAGGAGTAGTCAGCTTTGGCATTCACCTATTCTGAAACTTGAAATCTGGCCTTTTTTCCCCATTCACATAAACAGCATGGGGGAGAGCGCAGTTCACTGGCCTGCTTCTCCCATCAAATCTTTGGGCTTTCTTCTGCGCTGGTCTTTACACATGAGACACCTTCCGTGAACTAATCCACATGGGCACTCCCCTCTCTTTTTGTTCTTGGTCACTTCATGTACCTTGCTACAAACTATGTTGCAAGTATTTTGGGGACAGACTGTTTCTTCTTGTGTCTGCACAGCACCCAGCACAACCAGTGCTATCACTGGTCATTTTAAAATCATGATGGGCAGGACTGGCTCCAGGCACCAGCTAAGGAAGCAGGTGCTTGGGCCGGCCAATACGAAGGGGCAACACTCCCTCAGGTATTGGGGCGGCATGTCCAGGTCTTTGGCGGGAATTCGGCAGCGGGTGCCTCAGTCCTTCTGTTCCTCTTTGTGCTGCCGCCGAAGAGGAAGAGAGGGAGTGAAGGACCCACTGCCGAACTGCTGCCGATCGGCCTTTTATTTTTTCCCCCGCTGCTTGGGGCGGCAGAAAACCTGGAGCCAGCCGTGACGATGGGATGTTTTTCTAAAAGATCTGCTCTAAATCAAACAGGAATTATTTCAGGAAAGTTCCCTGGCCTGTGCTATGCAGGTCAAACTAGATGATCACCGTGGTCCCTTCTGGAATCTAGGAATCTATCTTGGAGCTTGGGTATCGTGGCTACACAAACAAAAGTAACAGTAATAAATGTCTTCCAGATTTCTGTCTGTAACAGACTGGCACAGACATGGCCTTTCTCTATCCCAGTGGCCATAATTAGAAGAGCAGACTCTAAGGAAACTCAGCCATAGTCCATCTTGCTTTTTCTGTAGTAAATCTATGTGGCTCTCAGTGTTTTCCCACCATGACTTTCAATTCCCTGGAAGAGTTAACTTCATGCTCATTTGAAAGCCATGAACTATCTGTTTACTTCATTTCATAGATGGTGACTAATTCCATCATTCTAAGAGTTGACCATGATGAGAACAAGTGGAACGATCAAGAAGCAAATTAAAAATAGCCAGCATGTGGCACCGTGTCAAGGGTTCATGTTTAGATTTTTTTTTATTCCAAGTTTCTTTGATAAAATATTTTCCCATGCTGAAAAACACTTGGAATGTCCCCTTCACAATGGCATTCCTGATGGATGATCCAGGCTCCCAACAGATTGCATGCCAGCAGAACTGTATTCCCCATGCTCCAGAATTCTCACTCCCACATGCACACCTTAGAGCCGAGAAACTCGTATATTAATATGTACTAGATAAGAGGGATACGTCTTATGGTAAGAATGCCATTTTGGAAATAAATGGTGAAGAAAGGATGATGGTCTTGTAGTTAAGGCACTGGACTGAGACCCAGAAGATCTGAGTTCTAGTCTTGCCTCCACCACTGACTTCTAGCTGGCTTAAGGAGAGATTTTCAACAGCACAAATGCCTTTCAGTGGAAGTTGGATGCTTAATTGTCCTTTCTCCCTTTCAAAATATCCACCTCAATTTCTCTGTACCACAGTTTCCAATTTTCTGTTTGTATGTTGTATTCCTTTCTCCCATCCTTTGTCTGCCTTGTCTGCTTAGACTGTAAGTTCTTTGGGGTAGGGCTCTCCCTTCCTGTGTGGCTTTACAGCACCCAGCACAATGGGATCCCATATTGGTTGGGGCCAAAGCTGGTAAAAAAAAAAATTCTGTGAAAAATGTTGAAAATAGCTTCATTTGAAATTTTGTATTTTTCAAGGGGAAATTTTGAAACAAAACAAAAGTTGGATTTTGACTCCTTTGAAATAATTTTTTTTAAAAGAAAACTGATTTTTTTATTCTGAATTTGTTTCCATCCCTTTTCCCCCCTAGAATAAATGATGTCTAGGGCTCAGCTTTTTCAACCTACTTTTTCTTTTTTTCATCTTTCCTTTTCCCACTCAGTAACTTTTCAACACTTCTGCAACTTGGGAAAAGTTACAGAGTGGCAAAGTGATAGCATTTCACTTTGAAAAGTTACTGAGTGGGAAAAGGAAAAATTAAAACAAGAAAAAAGTGGGGAAAACATCTGCAATCCTAAAGACTGGATGTCATTCATTCTACTGTGTTCAGTAACAAATAAGGAAAAAAGAGGGGAAAACACATTCAAAATTTCTAAATGTAGAAAAAATTGGTTTAAAAACCCAAAATAAAAAGAAAATTTCATTTGAAATTAAATGAAACAAAAATTTTGTTTTGCTTTGTTTAGCAATTTCCCATAGGTGAAAAAAATGTCAGTTTCCTATGGAAAAAGTTTTTCATGAAACCCCATTTTTCAGCAGGAAAACATTTTGGTCAAAACATTTTAACCACTTCTACCAGGGCCAGTAGTTACGGTAATACAAATAGCAAATAATAAGCCATAAAGCAATGCTCCTCTTCTGTAACAGAGCGAATACACTTCCTTTACAAGAACCCTTCTTTTTGTTCCTGTTGGTGCAGATCCTTTTGACATAATTCAACCTCATTATTTACTAGGCTTTTTCTTTATTTTCTAATATTTTCATACAAGGATTGCCATTGAAAATCCAGCTCTTCCTAACAGTTGTCACTTAGTAGTTTGTGAAAAACTGCAGATTCCCCCTACACTGAGACCGGAAAATAGCTGTGGTCTCTCAGACATCACTGTGCAGCAGTTGTAGGTGAACTGACTTTTTAATGGTGACCACTGTGATTTTAAGTGAATTTAGTGCTGGATTGACAGGTCTTATTGTCACACCATTCTCTCTCTCTCCCCATCTCCCTCTGCTATCACTGTCCTATTTCTGTCCCTGTGATGTGACATTCCATATTCCTTATGAAAATATGGTTATGATATGAATATGACATAACTGAGATGTACTTTATGCAAGATGGCTCATGTGAGATATCATTGGAAAGGTTATGATTTACTGAATGTGATTATCCAATTTGTATGCACGTATCATTTCTGTATCTGAAATTAGGAATATTGACTATGTGTCTGTATTTCAACGATGCTACTTTGGGTGATGACCACTGCTCACACTTCAGGTAAAACAATGGAAAAGACAGACAGGGCTGATGGCCCATCAGTGAGGACAACAGCCTGTGAAAAGCTTGGCCTTCCTGTGGGCTCTCCATACTGCCAATGACTCATGGACGCTGTGATACTACAGAGTCAGGTGGTCTTGTCACCTGACACTAAACATTACCTGGGACTTCTTGTAACTTTCCATTGAAACGAGGGGTGTGAAGGATTCCTGCCTTATGTAAATCCTAGTGAAGGGTGGGAAGGAAGGCCTCTCTATGGCCTGTCTGCCCAAGAAGAAAGACTGCAAAAGCCACCTGAAGGCAAGGCAAGGGGGGAGTCCAGACTGAGACAGCGGGCCAGTCTGAAAAGGAATAGAACTGGAACTCTGAACCACAGCAACTTTGCAACCTGCCTGCAACAATATCTAGGTGAGAAATACTATCGGAAACCAATTTCTTTAGTGAAACTAGCTTAGTTTGCGTGTTTGATTCCATTGGCTTAGTAATCTGCTTTGTTCTGTTTGTTATCCCTTTTACTACTTAAAATCTGCGCCTTTTATAGTTAATACAATTTGTTTTGTTTATTATTAAACCCAGTTTCTGTAATTTCTAACTGGGGGCAGGGGTAAGAAGTGTGCACACCTCTCTCCACATTGAGGGAAAGAGCAAATTTCATAAAATCTTTGAGTTTGTACCCCTTAAAAGGAGTGAGCACCAGAGTGTTGGAGCAAGTCCCTCAGGATGAATCTTCCCAGAGCTGATCTGCAGCTGGGTGTGGCCCTGCCTGTGTGTGTGTTAGAGGAGGCTTTAATATAGGGCTTTGGTGCTGTGCTCCGGCTCCGCTCCAGCTCCAGGCAAAAACCTGCAGCTCCGCTGCTCCGGAGCTGCTCCGGGCTCCAGCTCCGGGCTCCGCTCCAAAGCCCTGCTTTAATAGCCTGGTTCAGCAAGACAGGTTACAGGGGGCCCATGCTGGCAGAACAGATAGACTCAGTGGTATCTCAGCACATCAGGTGGCTTCCTAAGGGACATAACCTGTCACAGTCCCCTTCTCCTCCCTGTCTCAAATCTCTGTCTCAGTCATATTCTCCCTGCATAGTCTCCTGTCTTCCATGTGAACCACAGCAAATATTTCCCCTACTTCTCTCTCCTGCCCCCTTATGCTCCCTCCTGCATCCCTTTACATTATTCTACACTCCTACACATATTCCCCCCCCCCCCATGTATTCACTTATTCTTTACAGTGCCTTTCTCTGCCTCCTGACAGCATCAAGGCTGCCATCTTCCCTTGGCTTCACTTCCGCGGGGACATTAAGAGATGGAGGCCATCTTTGCTAAGGGCAGCCTAAATGTCCTTCAGTCCAGGTTGTAGGGAAATGACAATGATGCAGACAGCCTCACTCTGCATTAGTTTCTGAGGAGAAGATTTTATGCCTCCACTTTGCTGCATGCAAAACAGTGTGTTGTGAAGAATGGCAAAAATCATGCTTAATCATAAATATTTCTTTTTTAAAAAGTCATTGTATTAGAGCTATCCAAGATTTGCCTCTGCAGAGCATGTTGTATTAAAGGAACATGGCAATAAAACATGAGAAAGCTTGATGAATACCAGCCAGACACCAATACCAAACACTTCCAATTAAACATTTTTAACACCAAAACAAACAAAAATGACAGAGGAAACTCGGAGGCTTGAAAACTAAAACAGTGTGAAAGTTCATGCTCAAAAATGTGATTTACATGATTTATATTCCATTCTAAGCTAACTTTGGAACACAACTTTAAGTATGTAGCCATGACTAGACCCTCCAAATATACCCACACATGCATGGGTGTGTGCATGTATGTGCGTAAGATTTTCCTTTTCTGTGGGACATGGTAAGCAACCAATTCTAGATGGCAACTTGCGCTTCTAATAGTAAACCCCTGGTTCCTCTACAAACTGCCCTCCTTCCCTCAACCACCCACACCCAGAAACAAATGTCCTCATTCAGTTGGCCTGTTACCATGACAGAGATAACTCTTACAGGCAGAGCTGGCATTTATCTTGAACAGAAAGGGTCAAATTCTATGCTCATTTCCATTTGTTCAGACACCACTGAACTGTGGCAGAATCTGGCCCTAAGTTAGAGCAGCCTGAGGGTCTGCGCCAGCCTTGGAGAAAGACTCTTTCAGGAGAAAAGCAATCCTCCCACTGGAGAGATTTATGCTTCTTTTGTCATGGGACATGTTACCATTAACCCACCCCCCCCAGAAAAAAAAGGAGGGGGGGAAGTTAGCCTTTCTGGTGGGAACACTGTACGAGCTCAGTAAGTTTCCCTTAGGGAATGGCACTAAAATATCAGAGGAAGGGGCGGGGGGGGAGAGGAAGAATCAAAAGTAAAAATGCTGCATAATTCTCCTAGGAAAAGAGCTCTTTCAACTACATTTGTGAGCTAGTCCATCTGATTGTCACAGTTCAGAGTAGTTCAGATGAACATGCAGGGGGAAGAGCAAACTGCTTCCACAGTATTTCTATCACAGCCTTATTTAAAAAATAAGTGGAAGTTCGGAGCCTGGACTGAGGGCAGGGGATGGCCTTTGAAGGAAGAAAGGCTATGGTAATGGCCAAAGGTTCAGAGTCCTCTCCAGTGTGTGAGCATGCACGGCTGTGCGTCTTAGAAAAACAGCTCCTGCTTTCACATACAGATTCTAGGCATTACACACAGGGCCCTACTTGCAGTTTGCCTTCCATGTTTTAGAATTCAGTGCTCCCAAAGACAAGTGTTTCAAAAAGCACTGAGGACATGGCAGACCTGGGAACAGAACCTTGGAATCTGGACCCCAAGCCTCGTGTTGTAATCATTGGACAAAACTCCCTGCATTTACATTGCACTTTTTGTTGCATTTCTCAGAGAACTGCATTGTAAGTGCAAGGCCCTTAGGGGACATTCCAAGACACAAGTATGGAGGGACAAAATTAGAAAGGCCAAGGCACAAAATGAGATTAATCTAGCTAGAGATATAAAGGGTAACAAGAAAACATTCTACAAATACATTAGAAGCAAGAGGAGGACCAAGGACAGGGTAGGCCCGTTACTCAATTGGGGAGGCGGGGGGCGGGGGGCAGGGGGGTATAACAACAGAAAATATGGAAATGGCAGAAGTGCTTAATGACTTTTTTGTTTCAGTTTTCACCAAAAAGGTCAGTAGCGATTGGACTTTTAACATAGTGAAGGCCAGTGAAAATGAGGTAGGCTCTGAGGCTAAAATAGGGAAAGAACAAGTTAAAAATTACTTAGACAAGTTAGATGTCTTCAAGTCACAGAGCCTGATGAAATACATCCTAGAATACTCAAGGAGCAGAATGAGGAGAGCTACTGAGCCATTAGCAATTATCTTAGAAAAGTCATGGATGATGGGAGAGATTCCAGAGGGCTGGAAAAGGGCAAATATAGTGCCCATCACACAAAAAGGGGAATAAGGACAATCCAGGAATTACAGACCAGTCATCTTAACTTCAGTACCTAGAAAGATAATGGAGCAAAAAATTAAGCAATTTGAATGCACCTAGAAGATAATAAGGTGATAAGTAACAGTGAGCATGGATTTGTCAAGAACAAATCGTGTCAAACCGACCTAATAGCTTTCTCTGACAGGGTAACAAGCCTCGTGGAGAGGGGGGAAGCAGTAGGTGTGTTATATCTTGACTTTAGTAAGGCTTTTGATACTGTTTAGGAGGAGTTGTAAGTGCTTTGGACGATAGGATTAAAATTCAAAATGATCTGAACAAACTGGAGAAATGGTCTGAAGTAAATAGGATGAAATTCAATAAGGACAAATGCAAAGTACTCCACTTCGGAAGGAACAATCAGTTGCATACATACAAAATGGGAAATGACTGCCTAGGAAGGAGTACTGCAGAAAGGGATCTGGGAATCACAGTGGATCACACTGTTGAAAAAAAAAGCAAACCACTCTGAGATGTATTAGTACAGTGGTTCTCAAACTTTTGTACTGGTGACCCCTTTCACATAGCAAGCCTCTGAGTGCGATCCCCGTAATAAATTAAAAACACTTTTTAATATATTTAACACCGTTATAAATGCTAGAGGCAAAGCAGGATTTGGGGTGGAGGCTGACAGCTCGTGACCCCCCAGATAATAACTCCTCACCCCCCGTTTGAGAACCCCTGTATTAGTAGGAGTGTTGTAAGCAAGACATGAGATGTAATTGCTCCATTCTACTCCATGCTGATTAGGCCTCAACTGGAGTATTGTGTCCAGTTCTGAGCTCCACATTTCAGGAAAGATGTGGACAAATAGGAGAAAGTCTCCATCATTGGAGATTTTTAAGAGCATACCTGTCAGGAATGGTCTAGATAATACTTAGTCCTGCCATGAGTGCAGGAGACTGGACTAGATGACCTCACAAGGTTCCTTCTAGCCTTATGACTGTGCTCTGCTGTACGTGATGTGTGTACATGAGCATGTGTGTAAACTTTTTGACTTGTGCTGCAATCAGCTGATGAACTGAAACATGAGAACTGAGTATACTAATCTTAGACTTCATAGATACTAATGTAATCATGGACGAGAAAATGATGCATCTGCTTTTAAAATATCTAAATGAGGAGAGGTTCCATTCTTTGTTCCACAACTTCAAGGAGTGATTCTGGGATGTAGTCTGAGAGACTAGGTGTAGCTTGGATCATGCAGAGAAGAGCATCAGAGTCTTACTGAATTCCTGTAGACTCACAAACAAGGACAAAGCCTCCCTTTTCTCTGGGATGCTTTTCCTCCCTTCCCACAGGCCTTCCCCAGTAGTGGGACTCGCACACAGCTCAGCCTTTCCTCTCATCCTCCTGAATTCAATTTTTCCATAAAGAAATGTTTCCCTAGGTGTGGAAGGAAAGTCTAATGGCACTGACAATCATAGAACCACAGAATCGTAGGACTGGAAGGGACCTCGAGAGGTCTTCTAGTCCAGTTCCTTGCACTCAAGGCAAGACTAAGTTTTATCTAGACCATCCCTGACAGGTGTTTGTCTAACCTGCTCTTAAAAATCTCCAGTGATGGAGATTCCACAACCTCCCTTGGCAATTTATTCCAGAACTTCACCACCCTGACAGTTAGGAAGTTTTTCCTAATGTCTAATCTACACCGCCCTTGCTGCAATTTAAGCTCCTTGCTTCTTCGACTATCCTCAGAGGCTAAGGAGAAAATTTTTTCTCCCTCCTCCTTGTAACAACCTTTTATGTATTTGAAAACTTATGTGTCCTCTCAGTCTTCTCTTCTCCAAACTAAACAAACCTATTTTTTTTTAATCTTCTCTCATAGGTCGTGTTTTTTAGACCTTTAATCATTTTGTTGCTCTTCTCTGGACTTTCTACAATTTGTCTACATCTTTCCTGAAATGTGGTGCCCAGAACTGGACACACTACTACAGTTGAGGTCTAATCAGCATGGAGTAGAGAAGAAGAATTACTTCACAGATTCAAAGGCCAATGACAGAAATTGCACTGACTGCCTTCTGTCTTTCCCTTTCTTCCTCCCTCTATCCACTACACCTTCTCAGGGAAGCACAACACATCTCAATGTCAATGTTCTGTTTTCAGCACTCAGCTCTGCATTCATAAATAGAGGAATGTTGTGACAAACAGGGCAACCTACTGCAATCTCCTGGACAAACTGTATTGAATTAAGTTAAGCCTTACTGAATTAAGTGTAAGTATTTAGGAGTTCACTGTATTACAAATGCAAATGTTTACGTATTCGTGCGGGATTGCATGGAACTTCTTTAGGAGGAACACATGATTAATGCAATCTCTGGGAAGCATTATTAACTTCAAAGAACTGCTTGGGACAACACGTGTGAAGTGAGTTTCCTAGGAGACACTTGGCAGGCCTTTAGAAGCTAAGCCCTGGAGAGAGAAACCCATTGTCTACTGATTACCTGCTCTTGGAAACTCTGGATCAAAGACCGCCCAAAATGTATAAAGGATGGACTAAACTTTGTAATGAGAGTTCTTGTTCTGAGAAAAGGGTTTTATGAACTTGAAACCAGTGGAAAACCCCTATGTGGGATTTGAAGGACTGCTCACCTGTCGGAGCCCATGCTGGAGTTGGGGTGATCTTTGGTAAACTTATTATCACGTGTGTAGGTTCTTTTATTGATTTTATGATGGTTTTCTCTGTATTGTTTTTACCTTACGAATAAAACATGCTTGCTTAGAAAGAGCTGTGTGGTAGATTAATTGTGGTAATTACACGGTTAACTATCTCTGAAGAGAAGTCAAAACAAGCCTGCTTAGGCTGCCTGTCTTTTGCTGGGGATATCACAGTGTAGGCAGAGAGTTGTGCAACCTGGAAATATCTTGGTCAAGAGGGAGAAAGATGTGTGTTTTAGCCCAGGAGAGGTGAGGCTGAGAAGCCAGAGCCTAGAGTGGGTGCCCTTGCTGGACAACAGAGGGGGAATTCAGGTGCAGTTGCTCTGAACTGTGACAAATGTATTGGAGTCAAGATAAAGCATGTGATTCTTAGAGAAGAATGATGCTGTGTTTCTATCCTTGTCAGTTAGGATGATCACTTAATTCTCATGTGCAATGAGATGAACCTAGGAGTTGGTTGAGTAGGGTTACTGCCGATGAATGGATGAGTGAATGGAGATTCGTATATTTAGTGTAGTCCCATGATTAGTCTCAGTTTACTTATACCTAATCAAGGAGTGAGCCTGCGGCCTCCTTTTTAAGAGTTGTTTTTTGTTTGTTTGTAATAAAAATAATGTGGGTGTGGATTGAGGAGACGGGAGTCACATTTTGCACAGAAAACTACAGCCAATGGAATGGATTGTCCTCTCATTCAGCACCGTGTACATCAGAAGGGCCTCTAGTGGGTCTGATTCTCCTCTGTGTAACAGTGGTGTACACCAGGAGTGACTCCGTTGAAGTCACCAGTGGGAGGAGAGGAGAATCAGGCCCACCAAGCCTAGTCTGGAGAAACAACAAGCTAGGGTTGGGCTGGTCTGTGAGTGATACTGCACACACTGTACAAACAGACAGGGCAAGCGGCACTGGGGAGCCCTTCTGGAATGCCCTTTCATCTCTGCCTGGCACATTGCATCGACTGTAAGTGCTATCTGAGAGCCCTCTACTCAAAAGCAAGGCTCTCTACAATGACAAAGAGTTAAGAAGCTCTCAGAGGCAGTTCTGTGAGAACATTTCTCAGAGGGCAGTGCACTTTATTTGAAACAATTTTCCATTCCATTTATATCTATATAATAGGAGGTGGCGCTGGGGTCCCAGTTTTCCACAAGACCCAGACTTCATTTCTCTGGCTGTGGATGACCCCCGGTCAGCTGCCCTAAGAATAACAGAGGAAAGTTCAATGGGAGAAAAAGAGCCGCTCTTTATGATGTAAACTCCCAAATGCTGTTTCATGATGCTGATGGCATAGAATTAGCACTTGGAAATTACTCAGACCTTATTTAAATGGATCCTAATATAATGAATAATAAATCAATCACATAATATAAATAGATATATCTCCCCAGAAATGTACTTCTGAGAGAATACTAGGGTTGGAAGGGATCTCAAATGGTGTTCTCCGGTTTTATCCCAGAAAGATAATTATTCATCAGTGATAAATATTGTGTTACCCAAAACTTCTTGGGAAATTATTTTTTTTCTGTTTGAAATATTTTGACAAAAATTATATATTTTTTCATTTTTGTTTATAGTTTTCCTCACAATGTTTTGAGGTATTGTCAAAAAACTACAATAGAAAGTACTTATTTTTTCAGTTTTAGGGTTCTGGTTTTTTGATGACAACCCACATTTTTAGACAAAAAATTTTTTTCACAAAAATCTCCATGTCAAAAAGCTGTTTTACACAGAAAGAGGAAGTTACTTACCTTGGGGTAAGTGGAGGTTCTTTGAGTTCTGTGTTCCACTGTGGGTGCATACATGCCCTCCAGGCACACAGTCGGAGAATTCTTGCAAAGAGTGTCTGATGGGCCATGTGTGTACCCTTGCCCACATCGTGTTTACAACTGAGGGCAAACAGAGCAAAGTGGACCAATCCTAGTTCCTTTGCTACCCACAAATCCAGTAAAGGTCTGAAACAGAGGAGAAATACAGCTAGGGACACACATCTCAAAAGGACCTCCACTGACCACAAGGCAAGTAACTTCCTCTTCTTTGAATACCAGTCCCTGTGTGTATTCCACTGTGGGTGACTGACAAGCAGTTTTCATGTAGGAGGATGCAGATGGAAGAGCCATTTGGAGGACTGCTGTACCAAACGACACATCAGTGCTGGAGTTCTGCACTGGAGCATAATGTCTCATGAACATGTGGGTGAAATTCCACTGTAGCTGCCCTGAAAAGGTCCAGTAAAGGTACTTCCTGAAGCAATGCCACTGAATTGCTTGGGCTTTTGTAGAATAAGCCATCACTCCATGAGGTGGAGGAAGACGCAACAACTGGTACAAGAGCAGGTGTGACAGGGTGCTGGGCAAAGGGTACAGGGATTCAGCCCTCTGTCAAGCCAGCTCCCATTTAGGGAAATAAATTGGCTGGAGATAATCTGGCCCTAATTGGGGAAGTAGAGACAGTTGCCATCTAATTAGCCTGGGGCTGTATAAAAGCCTCAGGAGAAGGAAGCCAAGGGGGAGCGGAAAGAAAGGGAAAAGGCAAGGAGGGAGCTAGCTCTTCCTTTCCTCCTGCCTGCAGATGGTGAAGGACCAACTGTATATAGTTCAATGGTGACTTTGTGAACGTAGCAGAGGCAGGGGCCACGGAGGCCCTGCCAAGCTCTGCTACAGCAAGATACAGTCCGAGATCCATTTAGAGATCCTCTGGGAGTAAACAGCTTGACCTTGAACTCATTCTGCTACAGCGTGAAAGTCTTGGTGATTTTCTGAGTGGTCTTGTCCTCTGTAGATAGAAGGTGAGATCATGTCGCATGCTGAGGGAATGAAGTCTCTTCTCCTTAGATGCATGTGGCTTTGTGAAAAAAAAACAGGTAAGTGGATAGGCTGGGTTATGTGAAAATCTGAAACTACTTCGGGGATGAATTTTGGATGTAGTGATATAGAGACTTTGTCCTTATGGAATATAGTGTATGGCAGATCTACCACTAGGGCACCCAGCTCACCTTCTCTGCTGGTTGATGTAATGGCCAGGAGGAATAAAACTTTCACTGATAAGTGAGACATGGAACATGTAGCTAATAGTATGAAGGGAAGGTTAGTGAACGCAAAAGTACAAGGATTAAGTCTGATGGTGGATGGCATGCACTGATGGCTGCGAGGTAGACATATAGAACTAAGGGAAAGCCCAGTCATTTTGTGAGAAAGAAGCAGCCCAAAACAAAAGCAATATTATAGAATCATAGAATCTCAGGGTTGGAAGGGACCTCAGGAGGTCATCTAGTCCAACCCCCTGCTCAAAGCAGGACCAATCCCCAACTAAATCATCCCAGCCAGGGCTTTGTCAAGCCTGACCTTAAAAACCTCTAAGGAAGGTGTCATAAACAGTTAGTTAAGGGTTAAGGTCTCTTTTACCTGTAAAGGGTTAACAAGCAGTACCTGATAAACACCTGACCAGAGGACCAATCAGGGACAAGATAATTTCAAATCTCTGTGGAGGGAAGTTTTTTTTCTGTGTTTTTTTGTTTGAGTTGAGTCTCTCTTGGGAGCTAAGGGAGTCCAGACATCTTAATCAAGTCCTCCCAGGTTTCTGCAGTATTTTTCATCTATTCAGTCTAGTGAGTATTAGAAAGGCGTACTAGTATTATAAGTTTATTTTTACATTTGCAATTGTGTGTTTTGCTGAAGGAATCTCTTTATTTCTGTTGCTGTTACTTTGCTTTTACTGAGAAAGAAAGGGGGAGCGGGAATTCTCTCCAGGTTATAAGTTAGACTCTGTGTATTGTTCCATCCTGGTATTACAGAGATAGTGTACTTTCTTTTTGTTCTTTTAATAAACTATTTTCTTTTTAGGACTTGATTGATTCTTCTCTTGTTTGCATTTTCAAAGGAAGGGGAGGGGGAGGTGAGTCCCTCTTTGTGTTGAGTCAAGGATTTGACTCGGTGTGTAATCTCTCCAGAGCAGGCTGGAGAGAGGGAAGGGGGGGAGGGGAACTGGCTGTTTCTCTCTCTCTGGTGAGATTCAAGGGGTTTGAATCTGGGTTCCCCAGGGGAAGTTTGGGGGACAGGCAGTGTGTTACCCATTTTAAACTTAACTGGTGGCAGCAGAACTGGATCTAGACTAAGGGCTAGTCTACTCTTACCAGCCGGGTCGACGCGGTGAGTTCGACTTCTCGGAGTTCGAACTATCACGTCTAATCTGGACGCGATAGTTCGAACTCCGGAAGCGCCGGGGTCGACTTCGGTACTCCACCACTGCAAAAGGCGGTGGCGGAGTCGACCTTGGAGCCGCGGACTTCGATTCCGCGGCGTCTGGACGGGTGAGTAGTTCGAACTAGGGTACTTCGAATTCAGCTACGCTATTCACGTAGCTGAACTTGCGTACCCTAGTTCGACACCCGCTCTTAGTGTAGACCTGCCCTAAGATTAGTTTAGAGGAGTCCATGCAGGTCCCCATCTTGGAACCCAAAAGCTCCAAGTGGGGGAGAAGACCTATGACATGGTGAGCAGCGGTGACGGATTTTTAAGAACCAGGAGTCATTGAGAGCTGTTTCTCCTACAGCAGGAATGCAGGCTAGAAGGGAGAGATAACCTGAAGGCAAACAGACAAGGTTTTTCTAACAAGGGATTGTTAGAAGGAATTTTCAGCTAGGCTGGCTGGAGGGAATGAGGTTTTTCTAACAAGGCTTTTGTTAGAAGAGACCCCTACTGAGAGGTACTTAGAATTTGCAAGAGGCACTTGCTAGACCGGTTTGTCTAGTTCTTGTGATTTAGTTTAGTACCCTCGGATGCAGCGCATCCGGCCCCATGGACTTGTGCTCGTCCAGCTTTTTGAAATAGTCCTGAACCACTTCTTTCTCCATAGAGGGCTGGTTATCTCCTTCGCATACTGTGTTGCCCAATGCAGCAGTCTGGGAGCAGACCTTGTTCGTGTAGACAGAGGCAAAAAAAGCATTGAGTACATTAGCTTTTTCCACATCCTCTGTCACGAGGTTGCCTCCCCCATTCAGCAAGGGGCCCACACTTTCCTTGACCTTCTTCTTATTGCTAACATACCTATAGAAACCCTTCTTGTTACTCTGCACATCCCTTGCTAGCTGGACTCCTTTCCCCCTCATGTTATTCTCCCAGGGGATCCTGCCCATCAGTTCTCTGAGGAAGTCAAAGTCTGCTTTTCTGAAGTCCAAGGAATATGAGTGGACTCAGGAGATACATGTTGCTACTGTGCCCAGATGGAAAAATGCTTCCACTTGGCTGAATAGCATTTCCTAGTGGAAACTTTTCTGCTATTATTAAGGATGATTTGTATGGTTTCAGAGCAGGAATGTTCTAGTCTTGATGCTCATCCAAAAACCAAGCCATGAGATAAAGCTCTTTGAGGTTGCCATGCTTGATCTTACCCTTCTCCTGGATCAAGAGATTGGGAAAGGGGTGGATGCTGATCAGAGGATGAGATGACAGTAATAGGAGATCTGGGAATCAAAACTGTCTGTACCAACTGGGGGTGATGAGGATGACTCATAGACTCAAAGATCAGAAGGGTCAATCGCAAAATCTAGTCTGACCTCCTGCACATTGCAGACCACAGAACCTCACTGTGACACAGGGCCAGAAAGGGGTACACAACTAGCAGGCTAATTGACCCAGATTCAACCTTTAGAGACATATTGATAGATAATGCTTGTGGTTTTGTGTGTTTACATATATATTGTTAAAGCTTGACAATGTAACCAAACAGTTCCTGTATTCTGTTAATTCAGAGATCAAAAGATGTTAACATTTAGATGAACTGTGAATGCAGGAACATCCCTGTCTTGATTTCTCTTTAAGTTAGTAGTAAACTATGTGTAAATGGCTGAAGATGGGTAATAACCTTATGCTAATCAATGTAGCTAATTATCGGTGATGCTTAGGTCTACTTCAAAGCCATAATGCTTCACCTGTTCTCACCCAAGGACTGCATACTGTCAAGAGGCTGCAAGAGAGCTATTAAAAGGACTCCTGGGCCCTGATCTTTTTTTACCTCAGATCTGCTTAAGCATCATCAGGGGAAGTTTGAGTCGCAAGACTGTGGTCTCCAGTTCCATTCTGGTTCGCCCGGCTATTGGATATTTGGACATAGGACTATAATCTAGTGAACTGATTCTGGGAAGAACTCTTTGCAACTCTAAAGTTCACCATCTCTACTTTGAAACTGACCTAAGAACTCTATTCATATTTGTATGTATAATGATCTTTTAAACAATACTCCCTCTCTTTTCTTTTTTAATAAATCTTAGTTTAGTTAATAAGAATTGGCTATAAATGTGTATTTGGGTAAGATCTGAGACATTCATTAACCCGGTGGGTAATGTGTCCAATTCTTTGGGATTGGTAGAACTTTTTATATGATGAACAAGATTTTCCGTAATCCTCATCATATTTGACTTGGCTGTCTGGCTGGAAGCCCAAGGCTGGGTTGCTTTGAGGGAACTGTATTCCTGGCTTCTGGGTAGCCAGTAAGGTATTGTGGATGCTGTTTTGTTGCTTACTTGGTGAATCTAAGTATTAGAATAACCACCAGTTTTGGGGATTGTCTGCCCCATTCTTTGAAAACAGTGTTGATGGTTGTTGCTGACCAAGCAGGAATGGGGGCAGGACACACAATGGGTACCAGGAGGGTGAGGCAGGGTTCCCTGAGGCAGAGACTCTATCTAACAAGGAAAACACTGCTAAAACCTTTTATATTATTAAAAACATACTAACTATAAAGAACTATATACAAAATGCACTAAAGGCAATCTTTGAAATATCAGATCTGGAGACTGGAGGTTCTGACCCAGGGCATGTGGTGGTAAGAAGGGACTGGAGAGGCTGCCCTTTATGCCCACAGTTGGAAACAAGAGGAGGGCAAGGACACATGTATGGACCAACGGACACTCCTTTCAAGAAGTCTCCGACTCTGGGTGCATGGAGCATGTGTGCACATCCACAGTGGAATACATATATGGACCTGCACTCAAAGAAAAAAAAAAGTTTTGATGGAAAATTTTTGAGCAGCGCCGGTGATCTCTAACTCAACAGTCTGTCCTGCCTCTGTTACATGCTTTTAAGTGACTCCTCTTATGCCAAGGGGACTGTGACTGGTGCTAATGGACACACTCCCAGGAAGGAGCCCATTGCACAATCACCTTGGGAAGGCCATTTTCAGACATGCCTTCTGAACATTAGAGTGCGATATTTTTCTTAATCTAACCACTGCCTTTCCTGGAGAAAACTTTCCCTTTCTGCAGCCTCCAAGCCTTACAAAATCACCTGGGTTCTTCATCTCACACAGAACACCACAGAATGCAAATGATTGCTTTAAGAACCACAGGGCATTTTGGTTTGTGAAATCTGAACAGGAACTTGTACATTTTGGTGGATTTCATCTAAAAGGCAGGAATTCTCAATACCACAATCAAAACCTGGAAGCAGAGGACCCAAACTAAACTGTGTAGAAGACTTTTGTGCTTACAAGTCTGAAATAATAATAGATCAAAATTACAGGAAAATCGCTTAGGGTGGAGTTTTCAAATACAGTCATTGTTGGTCTAACTCATCTCCACTGAAGTCAATGGAAGGTTTACCACTCTTAGCTTCCATTTCACTAGTATCTGTCTGGCAAGAGATGCTAAACAGCCCTTGCTCTCCACTCACTTCAGGCTTCTTTACAGGCTAAGGCTCCATGTAAAAATCTCACCTACACATCATATTCACTGTCATCCTCCTTGAGGGCTTGAAGGGCATGGGCTACATTTAACCAAAATGGCTTACATTAAAGTCTTGAGAAATAAAGCATCTAATGAGCACAACTGCTATTCTTGGCCACAGCGCTGTGAATATATCGCTTTCAGCTGGCAGGTTTTTAGTCATGAATGAATGCATTTTGGAGTCCCACCTTTGAAAACACCAGAAAAGATTCCAGTTGCACCGCAACGTGTGTTGCTTTGGTACTTGCCATTCGGGTCAATTAGCTGACTCTTTCTTTTCTTTCCCATAACCCTCTACAGCTGTCTCCAGTTTGTCTCCAAGAAGTTCTCAGAGAATGGAAACAGAATTGAGTTAATACGTCCTTCCCAGTGAACAGCCGGGAATGAAAAACAACTGTCCCTGGAAAACTACTCATCCAGGCACGTTTTATCCTCCTGATAATTTTCCTGAATTAAAACCAATTTTCTCACTAAGAAACACAGCACCTGACATTAGAAAACTTAGATTTATCACATTAAATCTGTTACACGCTTTATTAACAATTGTGTCTCACTCTTCCCCGTGTCAGCCAGGGTCCCTTCAATTCTGGACTCACTGAGCTAGGAAAGAGTCCCATCTGACCCTTCTAAGCGGAAAGGCATGGGTATTTATAGTGTGCATATACAGAGCACTTTACAAATACTTTATTCATTCTACTCTAGCTTTTCACTCATATGGGAAAATTTACTTTCATTCTACACAAACCTGGTGGAATCTCACATTTGTCACTCTGTCACGGACGCCAAAACTGCTGATTTTTGACTAGGGTAGGTCCATTTGGTTTTTGTAAGCAGCAGTAAGAATGTCTGATTCTGCTTAGGAGAAATTGTGAAAGGTAGAGTAGGAGAGAGAAAAACAAACAGAGTGAGGGTAAGAGGAAAAAAGGAGCAAAAATGGGGGAAAGAGAGAAAGTGAATGCAACACATAGACTATATGCTTTAAGACAGCCACGTGTCCCAACCAAAGGTTAGGTTTCCACTATCTTGATTACACAGCACAGGCTGTCCTCTTGCGTGAATATTTTGTTTAATTTAATCACTCTTGAAATTAACCATGTCATTAAAACACTTATTTTATGTATTAAAAATAGAGACATTAGCAAAACTTCCAACTCCACAAGATTTCTCCATCTTCTGATTGTGCAGATAATAAATTAAGTGTTGCCAATTCCAAAGCCACTTACTGGAAATACATTTCATAGAAAGGATTCTCAAAAAGGCAGAACTATACCCCAAATCATAGAATCATAGAAGATCAGGGTTGGAAGAGACCTCAGGAGGTCATCTAGTCCAACCCCCTGCTCAAAGCAGGATCAATCCCAACTAAATCATCCCAGCCAGGGCTTTGTCAAGCCAGATCCTTAAAAACTTCAAGGATGGAGATTCCACCATAGAATCATAGAATCTCACGGTTGGAAGGGACCTCAGGAGGTCATCTAGTCCAACCCCCTGCTCAAAGCAGGACCAAACCCAACTAAATCATCCAAGCCAGGGCTTTGTCAAGCCTGACCTTAAAAACCTCTAAGGAAGGAGATTCCACTACCTCCCTAGGTAACCCATTCCAGTTCTTCACCACCCTACTAGTGAAAAAGTTTTTCCTAATATCCAGCCTAAACCTCCCCCTCTGCAACTTGAGACCATTACTCCTTGTTCTGTCATCTTCTACCACTGAGAACAGTCTAGATCCATCCTCTTTGGAACCCCCTTTCAGGTAGTTGAAAGCAGCTATCAAATCCCCCCTCATTCTTCTCTTCTGCAGACTAAACAATCCCAGTTCCCTCAGCCTCTCCTCATAAGTCATGTGCTCCAGCCCCCTAATCATTTTTGTTGCCCTCCGCTGGACTCTCTCCAATTTATCCACATCCTTCTTGTAGTGTGGGGCCCAAAACTGGACACAGTACTCCAAATGAGGCCTCACCAGTGCTGAGTAGAGGGGAATGATCACATCCCTCGATCTGCTGGAAATGCCCCTACTTATACAACCCAAAATGCCATTAGCCTTCTTGGCAACAAGGGCAACCATCTCCCTAGGGAACCCATTCCAGTGCTTCACCACCCTCCTAGTGAAAAAGTTTTTCCTAATACCCAGCCTAGACCTCCCGCACTGCAACTTGAGACCATTACTCCTTGTTCTGTCATCTGGTACCATTGAAAACAGCCTAGCTCCATCCTCTGTGGAACCCTCCTTCAGGTAGCTGATGGCTCCTATCAAATCCCCCCTCACTCTTCTCTTCTGCAGACTAAATAACCCCAGTTCTCTCAGCCTCTCCTCATAAGTCATGTGTTTATCCCCCTAATCATTTTAGTTTCTCTCTGTTGGACTCTCTTCAATTTGTCCACATCCTTTCTGTAGTGGGGCGGTGGCCCAAAACTGGATGCAATACTACACATGTGGCCTCACCAGTGCCTAATAGAGGGGAATAATCACTTTCCTCGATCGGCTGGCAATGCTCCTCCTAATGCATCCCAATATGCCATTAGCCTTCTTGGCAACAAGGGCACACTGACTCATATCCAGCTTCTTGTCCACTGTAATCTCCAGGTCTTTTTCTGCAGAACTTGCACTTAGCCAGTTGGTCCCCAGCCTGTAGCAGTGTATGGGATTCCTCCATTCTAAGTGCAGGACTCTGCACTTGTCCTTGTTGAACCTCACCAGATTTCTTTTGGCCTAATCCTCCAACCTGTCTAGGTCAATCTGGACCCTATCCCTATCCTCCAGCTTATATACCTCTCCCCTGAGCTTAGTGTCATCTGCAAACTTGCTGAGGGTGCAATCCATCCCATTATCCAGATCATTAATGAAGTTGTTGAACAAAACCGGCCCCAGGACCGACCCCTGGGGCTCTCCGCTTGATACCGGCTGCCAACTAGACATCAAGCCGTTGATCACTACGCGTTGAGACTGACGATCTAGCCAACTTTCTACCCACCTTATAGTCAATTCATCCAATCCATACTTCTTTAACTTGCTGGCAAGAATACTGTGGGAGACCGTATCAAAAGCTTTACTCAAGTCAAAGTATATCATGTCCACCACTTTCCCCATATCCACAGAGCCAGTTATCTCATCATAGAAGATAATCAGGTTGGTCAGGTATGACTTGCCTTTGGTGAACCCATGCTGACTGTTCCTGATCACCTTCCTCTCCTCTAAGTGCTTCATAATGGGTTCCTTGAGGACCTTCTCTATAATTTTTCTGGGGACTGAGGTGAGGCTGACTGGCCTGTAGTTCCCCGGATATTCCTCCTTCCCTTTATACTCCTCCCTAGTCATCTGTTCAAGTTTCCACTTCTTGTAAGCTTCCTTTTTGTGTTTAAGCTCACCTAAGATTTCTCTGTTATGCCAAGCTGGTCATCTGCCATATTTGCTACTCTTTCTGCACATCGGGATGGTTTGTTCCTGCGCCCTCAATAAGGCTTCTTTAAAGTACAGCCAGCTCTCCTGGACTTCTCGTATTCTGCTGCTCTCCTTTCTTCCTTTTGTCAGGATCCTAAACTCAACCATCTCATGGTCACTGCTGCCCAGGTTGCCACCCACTTCTACTTCCCCTACCAATTCTTCCGTTTGTGAGCAGCAGTTCAAGAGGTGCATGGCCACTAGTTGGTTCCTCCAGCACTTGCACCAGAAAGTTTTCCCCAACACTCATCAAAAACTTCCTGGATTATCTGTGCACCGCTTTATTGCTCTCCCAGCAGACATCAGGGTGATGAAGTCCCCCATGAGAACCATGGCCTGTGATCTGGAAATTTCTGTTAGTTGTCTAAAGAAAGCCTTGTCTGCCTCATCCTCCTGGTCTAGTGGTCTATAGCACACGGCCACCATGACATCACCCTTGTTGCTCTCGTCTCTAAACTTAACCCAAAGACTCTCAACAGGCTTTTCTCCAGTTTCATACTGGAGCTCTGAGCAATCATACAGTAGAACTCGTCCACCTTTTCTCCCCCACTTGTCCTTCCTGAAAAGTTTATACTCATCCATGACAGCGCTCCAATCATGTGAGTTACCCCACCAAGTCTCTATTATTCCAATCACAATAGCCTTAATGTAAAGCAAACATTGTATAGAACAGATTGTAACAATTTGGTTTTGTACTGGTAAGGTTAGTTTTCATTTATAAGATTCTATGGGCTGATCCAGCTCCAGTGAGATCAATGGGAGTCTTTCTATTGTTCTTCAATGGGTATTGGGCCCAGTCCTTTATCAGCACTTGAGAATTCTCCTTGATCAATATGTTTGTTTCTCAGTGAGTAGAGGAAAGGATCCAAGCCCATATATGTCTGCAGATTCCCTTAACTTCTTTTTAGCTTTGTAATGAGTTATTTGTATTACGACAGTGCTCATATGTGCTAGGTACTATATAGATATATATAGTATATATATCTATATACTATAGATATATAGTCGGCAACCTTTCATAAGTGGTGTGCTGAGTCTTCATTTATTCACTCTAATTTAAGGTTTTGCATGCCAGTCATACATGTTAACGTTTTTAGAAGCTCTCTTTCTGTAAGTCTATAATGTATAACTAAACTAGTGTTGTATGTAAAGTAAATAAGGCTTTTAAAATGTTTAAGAAGCTTCATTTAAAATTAAATTAAAATGCAGAGCCTCCCAAACCAGTGGCCAGGACCCAGGCAGTGTGAGTGTCACTGAAAATCAGCTTGTGTGCCGCCTTCGGCACGTGTGCCATAGGCTGCCTACCCCTGATATATATAAAGATACAGTACATGCTCTGAAGCACGTAAAGTCTCTTTCCCTGCTCCAAAGAAATAATAGTCATTAAATCCTACATCTCACGTAGTTTTGGAGAAGCCTCTGGTTTCCAGTGTGTTGTTCATTATTTTTCTTTGCAACTGTAGGAATGTATCTTTTCTGCAAGGTTGTCAATATGTACAACAAATATAGGTTGGAAGAGAAAGCAGGATTTATTCATTTAATGCTGAATTTCAAAAGTGAGGTTGCAGAAAATGTTATACAGCATTTTTTGCACCATTAGTTTGGAAACGGATGTAGATAAATCTGTGCATGTCCTTAGTATAGCCACAGTTATATGCATATAAAGGTGCTTGTATAGCTATAGCTTATTACTTTAACGTAAGCTATGGCAGGTTAGTACTAATAGCTATGGTGACTGGTGGGTCCGACAGCAGTTACTTATTTGGTATTTGCTGCAATTCTGCGGAGCTCACAAAATGGATGATAAAAAGGTCAGGGTTCAGGGATATCGATGAAGTACTGTGGGGAATCTTGCAGAGCAGCTGCCCATGCTATAGCTGTTGTGTAGAATGTGTTCAGTCTTCGTGGTCCAGCAGCAAATTCACTTGGGGAACAGATAATTCTGAGCCTGTGTACATGGGGACATCCAGGAAAATTAATCGAAATTAACTAAAGGTGTGAATTCATTCAGAATTAAAGTTAAATTCCAACATGAATTAAATTAAACTGAATTAAGGCCCCTTTAATTCTGATCCAGACAGGGACTTAATGAGGATTAAGTAAAACACTTCAAATTCACATCTTAATTTGGATTAACTTTCCTGGATGTTGCCATATAGACAAGCCCTCTGTTACATGATGTAAAGGATGCATGAAACTGTTGCCTTAGGTAGGGGGCAGAGCTGCAAACAATTTCTGGGTTTCTCATTTTATGGTATCAAGTTGGCAAGAAAAGAAAAACATTCCGTAAAATGCTGTGAATTTTGTGAAAATATTTGCAGGACCAAATTCTGCCAAATCCATACAACATTCCACAGTGCACACACATACGCTTGCTGGCTGGCATGCTCTCTGTAATGATATTTATTAAACATTTGTGGATTTCCTGATTAAAAAACACGCGAAAGAGCAATGCCAAAGAGTGACTCTTGGGTGAAATTGACAAGATGCCAGAATTTGGAGAAACAGAGAGACTGCACATCCATTCCTTTGTTACCACGGCAATCCCTCCAAGTCAGGACTGAAATGCATTTGTGGGGGAAACTTACACTGACACTGCCAGCACCTATTCTAGAGATAAAGAGAGTCCTTTAGTCCTGCACTCAAGAACATTTCACCAGCACCAAATTAATATAAAACACTTCCCATGTATGTATTTTTTTTCTTTAAAATGGAATTGCTATGGTCTCTAATTTTCTCTAGACTGTAATCGTAACTGTGCAATGCTTCACAGCTGTTGAAATAGTGTGTTATGCATGGAAATGGGCTGACTTGTAGCTATAGTCCTGGTATATTTCCAGCACATACTGGAGTCATGCCATGATGCAACCAGAACACTTAAGAGCCTAGCCAGCTCTTAGATAAGGAACCCTGGTATCAGTATGTGCCTCAAAGAACTGACCCCACTTCTGCATAATGAGACATTACAAGTTTGTGTGACCCTATGCTGCATACAACCCTATAACCTCTTATATACATCCGCATGGGGTAGTGACCATTGCACCAATCTGTGTGTAGGAGGGCAGCAGTTTATAGCAGCATAATCCTTAATTTATTTCCAGACTCAGCTATCACACTTTAATGAAGGTTTTCTAATGAGCTGTTTAAATAGTAATTAGAGGCCAACACTGAAGAGGGAGATAAAGTCTGCGGGTATCTAACTCTGCAGGGAAGGACCTGATAAGAAAGAACTGAATGATTTTTCTTCTGGGATCAAATCCAAACAGCAATTATCCCCTTGATATCATGCTGCTTGAACAGGAACAGATTGAAAAAATATTTTACAGTGGCTGGTGATGAATGGGCTACTTTCCCATCATTTTACTAGAAAATGACTGTTTTTTTCACCAGAACCTTAGATACCGAATGTTTTTTCTGCATGCAATCAAACACTGCTTTTATGCTTACAAGAAGTGGAAATTTGGACAGATGACTAGCGAGGAGTAAAAAAATGCTGCTAGAGCATGCAGAGGTATAATCAGGAAGGCCAAGGCACAATTGGAGTTGCAGTTAGCAAGGGATGTGAAGGGTAGCAAGAAGGGTTTCTCCAGGTACGTTAGCAACAAGAAAGTGGTCAAGGAAAGTGTGGGACCCTTACTGAATGGGAGAGGCAAAATAGAGACAGAGGATGTGGAAAAAGCTGAAGTACTCAATGCTTTTTTTGCCTTGGTCTTCACAGACTCCCAGACTGCTGCACTAGGCAACATGGTATGGGGAGGAGGTGAGCAGCCCTCAGTGGTGAAAGAACAGGTTAAGGACTATTTAGAAAAGCTGGACATGCATGAGTCTATAGGTCCAGATCTAATGCATCTAAGGATGCTGAGGGAGTTGGCTGATGTGATGGCAGAGCCATTGGCCATTATCTTTGAAAATTTGTGGTGATTGGGGGAGGTCCCAGATGATTGGAAAAGGGCAAATATAGTGCCCATATTTAAAAAAGGGAAGAAAGAGAACCCAAGGAAGTACAGTCTCTGGCAAAATCATGGAGCAGGTTCTCAAGGAATCCATTTTGAAGCACTTGGGGGAGAGGGAGGTGATCAGGAACAGTCAACATGGAGTCACCAAAGGCAAGTCAGGCCTGACCAACCTGATTGCCTTCTATGATGAGATAACTGGCTCTGTGGATATGGGGAAAGCGGTGGATGTGATATACCTTGACTTTAGCAAAGCTTTTGATACGGGTTCCCACAGTATTCTTGCCAGCAAGTTAAAGAAGTATGGATTGGATGAATGGAGTATAAGGTGGAGAGAAAGCTGGCTAGATTGTCGGGCTCAACGGGCAGTGATCAACGGCTTGATGTCTAGTTGGCAGCTGGTATCAAGCGGAGTGCCCCAGAGGTCTATCCTGGCACCAGTTTTGTTGAACATCTTTATTAATGATCTGGATGATGCGATTAATTGCACCCTCAGCCATAGGCGCAGACTTCCACTCTACTGGTGGGTGCTCAATGTTCCCCCCGCCCCCGCCCCGTCCCGCCTCTTCTCACACCTGCACCACCCTCGCCCTGCCCCCATTCCACCCCCTTCCCCCAAGTTCCCACCCTCTCTGCCTCCTCCCCTGAGCGCAACGTGTCCACGCTCCTCCTCCCCCTCCCCCTGGGAAACTCCTAAGCTCCATCAAACAGCGGTAAGGCGGCAAGGAGGCAGAAAGTGCTGGGATGGAGGGGGAGGAGCGGGGACACAGCTTGCTTGGGAGGGGGGGTGGAGGCGAGGCCGGGGGAGCTTGGCTGACGGTGGGTGCTGAGCACCCGCTAATTTTTCCCCGTGGACGCTCCAGCCCGGAGCCTATGCCTTCAGCACGTCCGCAGATGACACTAAGCTGGAGGGAGAGAGAGATACGCTATAGGGTAGGGATAGGGTCCAGAGTGACCTAGACAAATTGGAGGTTTGGTCCAAAAGAAATCTGATGAGGTTCAACAAGGACAAGTGCAGAGGAAGGAAGAACCCCATGCACCACTACAGGCTGGGGACCAACTGGCTAAGCAGCAGTTCTGCAGAATAGGACCTGGGGATTGAGTCAGCAGTGGATCCTTGTTTTCAAGAAGGCCAATGGCATATTGGGCTGCATTAGTAGGAGCATTGCCAGCAGATTAAGGGAAGTGATTATTCCCCTCTATTAGGCACTGGTGAGGCCACACCTGGAGTACTGTGTCCAGTTTTGGTCCCCCCACTATAGAAGGGATGTGGACAAATGGGAGAGAGTCCAGCGGAAAATGACCAGGGGACTGGGGCACATGACTTATGAGGCGAGGCTGAGGGAACTGGGCTTGTTTAGTCTGCAGAAGAGAAGAGTGAGAGGGGATTTGATAGCAGCCTTCAATCCCTAAAGGGGGGTTCCAAAGAGAATGGAGCTCAGCTGTTCTCAGTGGTGACAGATGACAGAACAAGGAGCAATGGTCTCAAGTTGCAGTGGAGGTGGTCTAGGTTGGATAATAGGAAACACTATTTCACTAGGAGGGTGGTGAAGCACTGGAATGGGTTCCCTAGGGAGGTGGTGGAATCTCCATCCTCAGAGGTTTTTAAGGCCCGACTTGACAAAGCCCTGGCTGGGATGATTTAGTTGGGGTTGGTCCTGCTTTGAGCAGGGGGTTGGACTAGATACCTCCTGAGATCTCTTCCAACCCTAATATTCTATGATTCTATGTTTAGGATCAAGTGGCTTGACTTGGGTTACTAACACTCTCAGATCAGAGGTTGCCAGGTCACTGACCCTTCGCTGTTTTAAGTAAGAAGCATTAAACTTCACTAAAAATGAGTCTCTTTCCCCTAATTATCTCGACATTGTTCCCATCAAACACTGCTGCAATGAGCTGTGACATCCATGCAGGATGACATGACTCAGTCCTAAGACTCCCTCTCTGTCATCTGAAGTTGACTGTAAGTTAAATAAGCTTGAACATTTTAATCAGCAGATTTTCTCACCATTCTTCAGCCTCAGGTGATCCACTGTGCTGCAATACAAAATCATAATTTATGGCAGTGTCAAACTTGGGACGCTGCTTGTGTAGGGAAAGCCCCTGGCAGGCCAGGCCGGGGTGTTTACCTGCCCTGTCCACAGGTCCGGCCCATCGCGGCTCCCACTGGCCGCAGTTCGCTGCTCCAGGCCAATGGGGGTTGCTGGAAGCGGCGGCCAGCACATCCCTCGGCCCGCGCCGCTTCCAGCAGCTCCCATTGGCCTGGAGCAGCGAACCGCGGCCAGTGGGAGCCACGATGGGCCGGACCTGTGGACGCGGCAGGTAAACAAACCGGCCCTGCCTGCCAGGGGCTTTCCCTACATAAGCGGCGTCCCAAGTTTGGGAAACACTGCTTTATAGGATTATTCACAGTAAACAAAACAAAACAAAACAAAAAACAAAAAAAGGGAAAATGATCAAACTGACAATTTTCTACCATACTATGACAGCTCCGGGAGCTGCTAGGGGCTTGGCGCAAACTACTATTAAATTAAGCAAATCACGAAACAGTGTTCAATATAATATTCAGGGCAGATTTTCTTAGACATTTTATTACTTGTACCACGATAATGCCTTGGAGTCCCAATGGTCAGGAACCCATTGTGCTCAGTGCTGTATAGACACAGGACAAGAAGTCAGTTGCTGCCTCAAAGAGCTTCCAGTCTCAGTAATGCACAAATTCACAGAAATGTGCTAGTAGCCTCTGTGTCTGCAGAAGCCCACACACGCATGCAGCAAACATGGAATCACAAGCTTAAGGCTGTAACTCAAATAAGAAGACAAAAGAAAATTTGGAATCAAGGCACTCTCTCCATCCATCAGGGATGTCATTCCATGCCCATCGCTATTGTATCTGAGCACCTGTGTTCTCCCCATGGTGTTCAAACGTTGCAGGGGTTTCAGATGCTAGATATCACATGTGCTATGATGCCTTGACTCACAAAAGCAAAGTTAAAGACACTGGACAAAGATCATTCACCATTATCTAGTATTTGGTGGTAACACACATGAAATCAATATCCTCCATATCACTTCTGCTAACATACTAACCAGTCTATGGCTTGTACAGATCCTTGAGGTTCTGCAATACAGCCATTTTCATTGGATGGAGGGGGATGCTCCTGAGTTAGCATAATTCCCTTGATCCTGGTGATGAGGCCAATGACGTCAGCAATACTATCTCCTTTTGGCCCCCGGAGTGTGAGACTAGGGTTATGCCTACACTGCAATTAAAAACCCACAGCTTGCCCATGCCAGCTGACTTGGGTCACAGGACTCGGGCGGTGGGGCTGTTCAATTGCAGTTCTGGCTCAGGCTGAGGCCTGAGCTCTGGGACCCTCACAAGGTCTTAGAGCCTGGGCTTAAGCCTGAGCCCGAATGTCTACACAGCAATTAAACAGCCCCTTAGCCTGAGCCCTGTGAGCCTGAGTCAGCTGGCATAGGAATCTTGCAGCAGGAATCTGTTCTTGCATTAGCATGACTTGTCTGGAGGAAGGGTGTGCAGAGTGCCAACCGCTCAAGCTAATACAAGGACCATGGCAGGTCAGAGGGTGCCAGAGGGTTACACACTACAATTCCTTCTCTGGCTCACAGATTCAAAGGCTCATCCTGAGTAGTGTGCAAAGAATGGGTGCCAGGATTCAGGACCTGTTAACTCTGCAAAAGGTCACTCCCGGGAACATCTTTTAGAATCCATTGCCTTAGAACAGTTATTCCTTATAGCAGTAACACATCACAGAAACTTATTAGTCAGCTATACCACCGTCTAATAGTGTTGGCCAGAGGATGCTGGATGGGGCCCCAGGACTCAGTACTTTGCTACCTTGGAAGATTTGCAGTGAAGGGGAGAAAAGGAAAGTGTGCGCTTCAGAAAAAGACATAAAACACCCCAACCCTTGGAAACTGTCCAGCCTTCGCTGGGAAGTTGAGCCATGCCTTGGAGGGGATGGGAGTCCCCTTGGAAGATATTCAGAAATTTCAAGTCTCTGCTACTTCCTTTCACTTACAATGACAGCTAAATCCGAGAGCCGGTCCCTCACTCCCTGCATGTGACAGAGATTCCGTGCCAGCGGCTGGGAACCAGGGCTAGAGGAAGCAGTCAGAGCTGGGGAGCTCAGAGGAGAAGAGGGTGGGGAGAAGAATGGCATCCTCAAACAGTGTGTGAAATAGAAACATGTTGGATGTGTGGCAGATATTGGGAGTGCTTCCAAACTCCCACTGCAGCCAAGAACAGTCCAGTCCAATGTAACAATAGAGGGATTTCATTTCCTGAGGGCTGTTCCATCTTAGGAGGGGCACATTCCAGGTGCTACTGACATACTGGAGCAAAACCAGCCTTGGAAGCAGACTCACTTTCCAAGGTGAGTCTGCCTGTTAGCAAAATGTTTACTTTGTAAGTAACCTAGTCTGTGCATTTCACCTTGCAGTTCAGCTAGGAGTACCCAATCTCAGTGGCCTTTGAGGTAGTTTGACCCTAAACAGGTAGCTCGGCTGAGCAAGACTGCTATTCTGCAGCACTCTAAGGGAGAATTCACAAGTATTGGCGGGAAATAACTCGAAAGTCTGACAATATACTATTTTTATTGTGATGATTATGCAAAGCAATAGGGCTCACCCTCTGAGTAAACAGCTATGGTCTAATGGGTAAAGCACAGAATCAACAGTGAAGAGATACTGGTTGTAACCTTGACACTGCTAAAGACCTGGGACATTATCTCAGATCATTTAAGTGGTACATGCCTCACTTTTCCCCATTCTAAAATGAGGATTATACAGAATCATGTGCTTCACAGGGGTGTTGTGAGTGTTGACTTATTAATGTTAGAAAGGGCTTTGAGATCCTCGAATGGAAAGTACCAGAGAAGGGCAAGGGATTGCTATATGATAAGGTTTGGCATCAATGATTAGCTAAGAACGGAATTTAAATTCCTGTAGTTAACACTTGGCACAGTAAACAATGTGCCAGATAAGTATACTTTGGAATGGCGCTCACACTACAGCTGTGTTTTCTCTGGATTTTCCCTAATCCCATGGCTCTGTAATCAGGGGAACAATATGTAAGGAAATGTGTGAAGAGGATGAGAGGGACTCAGACCAGCAGCATATTTTCCTGGCCCAGCCACAGGAGGTTTCAAGCTCCGCTCACCGCTCCTGTTAGGAGATGACTTCCAGCTAATTGGCTGGTTAAGCATGGATGAGTAGACAAGGGACTGAAATCCAATGCAATTAAAGATCTAAACAGCACAACCTGAAAGCTGCTTTGACACTGACATTCCTCCCTTAATATCCCCATCAAAGGAACTAGAATGCTCACCCCCATAAACACACACACGCGCACCTCTCCCACCACAATGGATCACATAGAAACCTGTTTGTTTACTACTAGTCACGTCACTGTCTGCCCATTCCAATCAGCAGAGTAAGAAGACCCAGTGTGCTGTGTCCCTGAGTTGTTAGTAAGCAGTTAGACATGCGAATCTGTGCAAACGTGTGCACGTTGCAACAAGACGGAAACTGCCTGGCAGAGAACTGTGAAGCCTTTTATGAGTAGATTCAGAAGACAAGGTCAATGCACCTCCATGAAAAACAAGTGTCTCCAGGTGTTCATTTAAATTTCACATGCCTGGCAAGATTCCCAGCAAAACACACATGGCTTGGACTTGATGGGCCCAGAAGGTGGGACTCAGACACAGATCCAGGTAAGGCTGAACTTTGGGATGTCTCAGAGCTACAGATTCCGGTTTGACCAGACTGCTGAAAAAACCGCAGGGATCAGCCATTCTCACTCACAGTATTTCTGCTACATGAATGGCTGCTCTCGTGAGGCATCAGCTGCATGCACACCACTCCAAGCAGAACTCAGACTGGACCGAAACCACAGCAGTGAATCTGAAGCTGTTCTTTGCCCTTGCAACGTGAAGACTTTGAGAATATGGTTGTGGCTGCTCCCCAGCAGAAAGGAAGGCTGCCTGCTACAGCTCAAAGGGCACCCTACAGTCCCTTGACAGCTGGCCATTCTCTGGAGAAGCACTTTCAGGATTCTGGGTGGAGTTTTTTTCTGTCTTTCATTCAAATTGTTTCTTGCAATGATGCTAAACAGAAATACAATAGACACAGCTGAGGGCTCAGGGCTTTGGGTCACAGATGGCAGAGTCCTTCACTGTCTCTAAGCCACCAAGTCAAATAAGGGCCAGACATTTTGGGACCAAAAGCTTTGCTGTATGATGGTCTATGTGTAATGAGAAAATGGATCTTGGAAATTACCACTGATTAACAGATTTTAAGGCTAGAAGGGACTATTATGATCATCTAATCTGATCTCCTGCAGAATACATAACGAAGTATTTCACCCAATGATTCCTGAATTAAGTCCATAACTTCCAGATGAGCTAGAGTAGATCTTATAGAAAGAGACATCCAGTTTTGATATGAAGACATCAAATGATGAAGAATCCACGACATCCATAGGTAAGTAGTTCCAATAGTTAACTTCCCTCACTGTTAAAAAGAGAAAATTACTTACCCTATAGTAACTGGAGGTAGTCCAAAATAAGAGGAATATCCACAGCTCTGCCCAGACAAATACCTCCACTTGGCTAACATCCTGTTCTAGTGGATTTCTTTGTACTATTGGTAAAAATGTTTCATACAGCTTCAGAACATGACCATTCTAAGGTTGATGCTCATCCAAAAATCACTCAAAAATCACACAAAAAAACACAAAAGGAGATGGAGTGGTTAGGGATTGGGATGTCTGATTCTTCCCCTGATTCTTCCCCCAGGAAATTGGAAAAGGGTTGAATGATGATGGATCACTTGATGATTATCTGTTCTGTTCATTCCCTCTGGGGCACCTGACACTGGCCACTGTCAGAAGACAGGATACTGGGCTATATGAACCTTTGGTCTGACCCAGTATGGCCCTTCTTATGATCGGTGGTCATGATGCTATGCGGAAGTGGCTCATGAACCAAAACTGCCTAGGCCAGTTGGGGCGATGTGGATGACTCACGCCCTGTCCTGAGGAATATTCTGTAAGACCCGAGGTAGGAGTGGTTATGGATGGAAGGCATAGTTCAGATGGTCTGAGCATGGAATAAGTAGGGTATTGTCCTGAGAGTGGTGTCCTAGGTCTCCTCTGGAGCAGAATATGCTGCATTTTCTATTTGTCCGAGAGGTGAACAGGTCCCTTGTGGGGGTCCTCTATAGGGCAAAGACATTGTTCATGACAAGGTTGTATAACTCTCACTCGCGGTCGATAGCAAAGTGGCTACAGAGGGAACCCACTAGCAAGTTCTGGTTCCCTGGAAGTTAAACTGCCAACAGGTGATTTGATTGCTGATGCAGAATTCCATAGACTAACCACTTCTGCACCCGGGATGGATCTGATATTGAAGGTGGTCATGATATTGTCTGACATTATGAGGGTATGGTGACGGGAGAAAGGCCTTGCAAGCTTTTCAGACTGCCTGCAATTCCAAAATATTGACGTGAATCCTGGACTCTCGAGATGTCCAAGTACGCTGTGCTGTGCAGTTGTCCATGTGAGCTCCCTACCTAGAAGGGAGTTGTCTGTAATGACTGCCTTGTTCGGTGTGGAGGAAAGAGAGGGAACGCCTAAGCACTCCAGGTGAGGATCTTTCCACCATAGCAGAGAGGATATTTCTTTGGTGTGAACAATTACTGACACAGTTTGAAGCCACACTTGTAGGCAATGAAGATGGAGTCTGGGCAAGTGGTGTGATGCAAGTGCATGAAAACATATGATCCAGGAGGGAAACACAGATACTGACACGTGCTCAAGGGTTTCTTATGACTTGGTCTATGAGGTCGTTCTTCACCTGGAACTTGTCCATTGGCAGATAAGCTCTTGCCTTGATTTAATTTAGGGACTCTCCAATGAAATCTAAAATCTGCAGAGGTAAGGATGGACCAACAGACACTGCTTTCAAAATACTCTGGCTCTGGGTGCAGGGAGCACATGCATGCCCACAGCGGAATACACACAGGGACCAGCACTCGAAGAAGAATGGGCGCCTTACTTCTAGTTGAATTTGTCTATCTTTAGTTTCCAGCCATTAGATCCTGGATGCCCCCAGACCCTGCAACCTGGCAGTTCCATGCGGTCAGGGTTGCGGCACTGCATGGAGCAGGCAGTGCCTAGTCATGAGGGGGAAATCCCTCTAGCATAGTGAAATTCCACAGGAAAAGCTGCTTAAATGGGAGAACCACCTACATATGTCAATAGCAAAGCCCAAACACAAAACAAATCCCTTTAATATGTTTGGCAGAATCAGAGTTCAGTTTTTACCACAAGATTTCCTTTGGCCATGCTGGACATCTCAGCCATGGGGAGAACAACCCAGCCCCTTCTGTGAACAACAATCCACAGGCTGCTGTGGATACCCTGACACAACAGTGCTCAGCAGCCTACCCAGCGCCCACTTCAGAGGTGGATTCTGAGCTGTCCTTGGCTGCTCAGGTGCCAGCTTTTCTGGGCTGATAATTTTGAGAGACATTTCTATGGCACCCACCCTCGTGGTATCTCGTATCCTTCAGTAGCAGACTCCAGAGCTGAAGCCCTAATTCTAAGCCTGCATCATGTTTACAGAGGAATGTGAAGTGGCCAAACAGCTTCTCACACAACTAGCAGTGACAGGAGAGAGAAGTGACATGAGCAGGAAACGAGAAGGTAAGCATGGCATAATGGACTTGTCTTCAAGGAAAGCCTGGAAAAATCTGAGGAAATAAAAAGAGACAAGACACTGGGAATATGGAGCCAACCAACCACTCTTTTCCACTAAGACGTGAAACCCAAGTGAGGTGCAAGGGGAATCTAAAGTAAACTTACCATCAGGATACAAGGTCATGTTTAAACAGCAGTCAGAGACTACACTGCAGACTAGTGATGCCATGATCAATTTCAATTTGGTATTAGGCCCGTGATTGCCACAACTACAGAAATGCTTCAAAACAACACTACGATGTGGAAAATACTATGAGTAGGATCCCAGCGCCATCCAATCTGATGCACTTTGCATTCAGTGACCTGGGCCGAGGAAACAGGCTTCTTTTTATCTCATACTCCCATGAAACTCAGTGTATTTATAGTGAGTCAGCCGGAGTGACTGCCCTCGGACAGCATAAACAACAGCTCTGTGTGAGCCTCAGCTAGGCCCTGGATGTGAGAGAAAAGCAGGAGGAGACTTTAAAGCAAAGTTTCCTTTAATTTTTCCATGGCAAAAATCTAGCTACTCAACTTAAAAACTGAGACATTTTAAAAAATGTAACACTGCTCTCCTGTGACTTATGCTCCTGGTTTTTACCCAGATGAAGGCCAGCACAATCAGACCAACAGTTTCATGATCTGGGAATCTTTGTAGCTCAGCCATCTAGCGCAATGAACTGCAAACATCCCCTTCCCCAATTTGTTACGTATCTTCCTGTTACCTGTACTAACACCTTTGATTCTTCACAGCTGAACCAGGAACTTACACGTCTGCATAAATCCAGACAGAAGCCACTAGAAACACACGTCTTCCCATTTTAAAGTCAGAATATAACAAAACCTCAGTGAAGGGACATGACTGCCTAGATGCACTGAGCACCTAGACTGTTTGTGATAGGCACCATTTATACAAATCAAGTGCAGACAACTGCACACTGCATAGCCAGTGTTGCTCCTATCCCCCAGTTCTACGGAGGGGTGAGAAGATGGGGATCAAGGCCTGTTCGTGCTTCTGGGGCTGGGGACTGACTGGTTAAGTGGCAGTTCTGCAGAAAAGGACCTGGGGATTACAGTGGATGAGAAGCTGGATATGAGTTGACAGTGTGCCCTTGTTGCCAAGAAGGCTGGGGGAGAGGGATAGCTCAGTAGTTTGAGCATTGGCCTGCTAAACCCAGGGTTGTGAGTTCAATCTTTGAGAAGGCCATTTAGGGATTTGGAGCAAAAATCGGTCTGGGGATTGGTCCTGCTTTGAGCAGGGGGTTGGACTAGATGACCTGCTGAGGTCCCTTCCAACTCTGAGATTCTATGATTCTATATTGGGCTGTATTAGTAGGAGCATTGCCAGCAGATCAAGGGAAGTGATTATTCCCCTCTATTCAGCATTGGTGAGGCCACATCTGGAGTATTGCATCCAGTTTTGGTCCCCCCACTATAGAAGGGATGTGGACAAATGGGAGAGTCCAGCGGAGGGCAACAAAAATGATTAGGGGGCTGGAGCACATGACTTATGAGGCAAGGCTGAGGGAACTGGGCTTGTTTAGTCTGCAGAAGAGAAGAGTGAGGGGGGATTTGATAGCAGCCTTCAATTCCCCAAAGAGGATAGAACTAGGCTGTTCTCAGTGGTGGAAGATGACAGAACAAGGAGCAATGGTCTCAAGTTGCAGTGGAGGAGATCTAGGCTGGATATTAGGAAAAACTATTTCACTAGGAGGGTGGTGAAGCACTGGAATGGGTTACCTAGGGAGGTGGTGGAATCTCCTTCCTTAGAGGTTTTTAAGACCTGGCTTGACAGAGCCCTGGCTGGGATGATTTAGTTGGGGTTGGTCCTGCTTTGAGTAGGGAGTTGGACAAGATGACCTCCTGAGATCTCTTCCAACCCTGATATTCTATGATTCTTCTGCTTAGTTAGCCCAGCAAACCTGAAGCCATCTTTAATGACTCTGCACTGAACTACTTAAAGAACTGGTGGTGATTTCTCCCTGTTAGACCCCCAAAGGTCTGGGACACAGAAATACATTTCCTTCTCATGCTACTCTGACCCCAAGGAAGAGCCTGACTGATTCCAAGGAGCCCCAGGAAGTGTTCACAGGAAATATCAGGCTCAGACGGGAAAGTTGAGAAACATGGACATTGGAAACCAAACCCAGTCAGAACAATCCAGGCCCCAACATGTAAAGATGATGCAGACCGAACAGTAAGGATTGAAATCAATGAAAGGCAGGCACGGTCTGGAAAGGGCAGATTGCCCCCTCCATGGCTACACACTTCTGTATTTACTCGCTAGGATTTTGCAAGGGGACTATGAAATTCAATAGGAGTTGGGGTTCCCACTGACTTGGGATCCTTGGAAAAGCCTGCCAGAGACAAGGAAGATGAAGAATGCCAAGCAAGACAGGACAGCCCAAGGAAGGAATGGCTGTCAGCAGCACTGGGCCAGAGGGAGAGAGCTCAGCGGTTGTGCCTTCCCTGGCAGGAAGCTGTGTGTCTGAGAGGCGAGGAAACAAGAAGGCTTTGGAGACAGCAGTCCCATGCAGCTCCTCGCTGGCTTTCCCAGTGACCGATCCAAGAATGCCATGTTTACTTACAGCCTTCCTCTCCACTCAACTGCCAAGCAGCCTTAACGACCGGACGAGAACCGCTGGGCCAGGAAATGCACTGTATCACATCAGATAAAAAGGACATTACACAGGGATACCTTGCTGGCATTAACCCTGATTTACCTGGGCTCCAAGTGCTCTGCCCCGGGGCCATGGTTACTCCAGGACAAAAGAACTTTAGCTCCCTCTTGCTGTAATGAAGGCATGCACCTGGGGGAAGCATTCCCAACAGCAGCTTTTAGTTATCAGCATCAGAATTTTAACTCCATAGGGTGTTGCTGAAAGTGACATTGTTATAGCAGATGTGACTGAGTCCAATCAATGATAAAGACTTATCAGCATACAGGGCTAGAGATCTGGGTTTAAATCCTCTTATGATACGTGTGCTTGCTAGATTTTGCATTACTGCAACTGCGCTGAGAGTCTGGGGTAAAGTACAGAGATGGCCAGCAGAGTAAGATCTTCCAATTCAAGCTGGATTGATATTAAAACATTATGACAAACAGATGTATTGGAGCATAAGCTTTTGTGGGTGAATACCCACTTCGTCAGATGCATGTGGTGGAAATTTCCAGAGGCCGGTATAAATATGCAGGCCAGAATCAGTCTGGAGATAACGAGTTTAGTTCAATCAGGGAGGATGAAGCCCTCTTCCAGTAGTTGAGGTGTGAAAACCAAGGGAGGAGAAACTGCTTTTGTAGTTGGCAAGCCATTCACAGTCTTTGTTTAATCCTGAGCTGATGGTGTCAAATTTGCAAATGGTAGCCATCCTGCAGCAAAAAAACTTCAGGACCAGACTCCAAAGAGAAACTGCTGAACTTCAGTTCATTTGCAAATTTGACACCATCAGCTTATGCTCCAATACCTCTGTTAGTCTTTAAGGTGCCACAGGACTCTTTGTTGCTTTTTACACATTATGACAAAGTAGTTATTAAAATATGTGAAAGAGGTGAATGAGATTTAATCCTCTAGCTCACTGCCAGGGAGGAAGGGTAGCCTTGTAGCTCAGGCACTAGACTGAGACTCTGAAGATTAGGGTTTAACCCTTCCTGTATGACCTTCGGTGTGTCACTTAATCTCTTGGGCTTTGGTTCCTAACTGTAAAATGGGTATAGTAATCGTCCCTTTCTCCCTTGTTTATTTAGATTGTAAGCTCTTTGTGACAGGTCCTGTCTCTTATTATGTGTCTCACATAGCCCAGTAGGTCCTCAACCTCTGCTGGGGCATCTAGGCACTACCACAATACACATCAAAGTAAAATATAGACGAATGTATTGGAGAAAGCACGTTTTGTCTCTCTTGCCTTTGATTTAGAGCTGCACATACAAAACATGTCAAACAGTCAGCAAGGCAGGGCTGCAAATCTGTAGAAACAGTGCACAGTGCGGAATGCACCAATATTGAAGCATAAAGTCTTCTTCATGGTGACTTTCCAGCTAGGATGAGACTCAGAAATGCCCAGGAAAGTACCGGTTTTTCCATAAACAGCCATTCTGACTTGGTGTTCCTCAGTATGGTATATACTGTACTCAGTAAACATTATTTCAAATATAGCCCAAAGACACAATGTACAGTGCAATTGCACCCATGAGCTGACTTGAGCTGGTAATTCTGCAGCCCTTCTGTGGTGACTTCACCAGTTTCTACAGCATTTAACATTTCATTTAAATGTCTAACTCCTATGGCTGTGAAGGAAACCGTGTGTCTGTGACCTGGTGCAGTGCTGTCTGCCTGAGTCTGCGGATAGACACAGTAAAACACTAAGCGTTATGAGAGGTGTGAACTGACACATCCACCTCAATTGGTTGTTAACTCTGAAGACCAATGATGGCAACTGATAATTATTTCACTGCTGATCATTTTGGCAGATCAGCCAGCTATTCTGGGATTGTGGGCAGACCAGGAGTTATTTCTATAACTCATGATAACTAAGGCAACAAAACTGTGTAGGAGCAGAGAGACAAAAACAGCACCAATGTTACAAAAACATTAATGTAACAAAACGAAAACATTAAAATAATTAAAACAATTTCCTAAAATAGTGTTGTCTTAAAAATGTGTGGTGGCAGAAGTCTCTAGAAATTCCTTTCCCTATAAACCCCACTCACCTACTCCACTATCTTCTTCCAGTTACCTAACCTACTCCTTGCTGCTTAAACACCTGCCATATTGTCTCCTTGCCCTCTTTCTGGTAATGAACAGCTCACTGTTGGTGCTGAGTTGTCTGGAGCCAAAAGCTGAGGACAACATTTAACCATCTGAGGGAGCTATTTTAATCTGGCTGCATAAACCTGGCTGCGTTTGCATTTTACATCTAGGTCTCCTTTGCATTTACTTCCATCCTACAGTAGTGAACACTAGGACCTATTCAAAGAACGAAAACTCTTGCACATTCAAAACAAGACGTAGAGATGCAAGAGAGCCCCTTTTAAAGTGAACATCTGATGAAAATGGGTAAAAGTATTGTTCATTTTGCGTCTTTGTTAGATGTCTTTTAACTGAATTGCAAAACAGGACCCTTTCTGAAGCTCGAGGGCCCTGGCACTATTTTTTTAAATTATAATGTTTTATTATTTTTTTCAAATATAACAGATATACCAAAACACAAGATTCATCGTAACACCAAGAGTAAGTAAAGAGGGTTAGAATAAAGGCAGGGGAAGGAAAGCGAAATATCTATCTTCAGTGTCTGCATTAATCATGATAGGTCTCTAAAAAGGCAGCCCAAAGTGCTTTGAATTTTTGGGGCATTTCCTTTCTGTGGAAGGAGGACTAGATGACTAGGGGGTTGGACTAGATGACCTCCTGAGGTCCCTTCCAACCCTGAGATTCTATGATTCTATGAATGCAAGTGGTGCATGAGGAGGTCATATCACTGAGCCAGGCATGAGCGTTTGGGGATCTCTGGCACTGTTTAAAGAAGCATATTTACAAGGATATCCATCCAGCAGCCCCCTCCCACCTTATACAAGACCTGGCAGTAAAGCACAGCAGCAAAATATATCGCCACCACATTAAACACGAACTTTTGTCTTCACTTGTAAGGCCCATCAAAGCCCAATCCCACCCAATTTACCACCCTTTATATTGAGATATTGATTCCCACCTCTGCTCTTCCAATGGTACCAGTTTTCACTGCCCATGTGTTACATTTTTGAACAGTCACTTTGTGGTTTCTCTCATGCTGCTCATACACTTGCAAGGAGCTCCCTGTAACCTTCTGAAAGCCAACTCATTGTCCTCCTACAAATTCTCCCTTGCCATGATGTCTACAGAAAACCGCTCAATGGTTAGGCAGCTTGTGTGCCATGACTCCTACTTTTCATGCTGACCACGGTCATCTCACTGTTTCCTTGTTCTCCCCTCATCTGTTTGCTGTCCACAGTCTTACACTGCAAGCTCTTTGGGCAGGGAGTGTCTCTACAATATGCCAATTCGTGCCAAACACAATGGGGCCCTGCCTACTGTAATAATAATAGAATAATAATGTCCTACCCCAGCAAGGAAAAAAATTAAATCCACTCCAATTCTGTTAGGGCCCAAACCAACAGACAGTCTTTGCAGTGTGTCCTGAAGGTGAACATATTCAAGGAATTGTGGACTGGAAGCAGTGATTTCCAGAGCAAGGGATCCTCATAGTCCTACCTTCTCTTTTATACAGCCCCATGCGGTTCTTGGTGGCAACCTCACCACTACTCCAAAATGCTCCATAGATACCTCCCAGGAGCCGCAGGCGACCTCAAGCAACAACAAGGACATTGTTGACAAGGAAGAGGAGGAGGAGGAGAATGTGAGACAAGCAAGCAGAGGATCCGTTGTTCCTGACAGCCAAGAACTGCTTTTAACCCTGGAGTCCATCCACAGGACCAGCTGGCGGTAGAGCGTGATGCCAGGGAAGGCACCTCTGGTGAGTCCACATTTCCAATCAAACTGTAGAGGTTACATGCTATTATTTTTTATGTATAATCTGAACAAAAAATCAGAGGGGTAGCCGTGTTAGTCTGGATCTGTAAAAGCAGCAAAGAGTCCTGTGGCACCTTATAGACTAACAGATGTTTTGGAGCCAGGGCTGGCGCTTCCATTTAGGCGACCTAGGCAGTTGCCTAGGGCGCCAGGATTTGTGGGGGGGGGGCGGCATTTTGCCGGGAGGACGGCAGGCAGCGCCGGTGGACCTCCCGGAGGCGTCCCTGCGGAGGGTCCGCTGGTCCCGCGGCTCCGGTAGAGCATCCGCAGGCACGCCTGCGGCAGGTCCACCGGAGCCCCAGGACCAGCGGACCCTCCGCAGGGACGCTTGCCGGAGGTCCACCGGAGCCGCGGGACTGGCGGTGAAATGGGTAGAGCCGGCCCTGCACCTAGGGCGCCAAAAACCCTAGCGCCGCTCCTGTTTGGAGCATGAGCTTTCATGGGTGAATACCCACTTTCTCGGATGCATGTAGTGGAAATTTCCAGGGGCAGGTATATATATATATGCAAGCAAGAAGCAAGCTAGAGATAATGAGGTTAGTTCAATCAGGGAGGATGAGGCCCTCTTCTAGCAGTTGAGGTGTGAACACCAAGGGAGGAGAAACTGCTTTTATAGTTGGCTAGCCATTCACAGTCTTTGTTTAATCCTGAGCTGATGGTGTCAAATTTGCAGATGAACTGAAGCTCAGCAGTTTCTCTTTGAAGTCTGGTCCTGAAGTTTTTTTGCTGCAGGATGGCTACCTTTAAATCTGCTATGGTGTGGCCAGGGAGATTGAAGTGTTCTCCTACAGGTTTTTGTATATTGCCATTCCTGATATCTGATTTGTGTCCATTTATCCTTTTATGGAGGGACTGTCCAGTTTGGCCGATGTACATAGCAGAGGGGCATTGCTGGCATATGATGGCGTATATTACATTGGTGGACGTGCAGGTGAATGAACTGGTGATGGTGTGGCTGATCTGGTTAGGTCCTGTGATGGTGTCACTGGTGTGATTACGTTGTGGCTTGCAGGGAAGTGCATCGAGGGGTGTTTTTTTAATAAAAATATTAACCTTGAACAAGGGCCGGCTTTAGGCCGATTCGCCCGATTCCCGGGAATCAGGCCCCGCGCCTAAGAGGGCCCCGCACCTTAGGCACCTTTTTAATTTTTTTTTTTTACTTACCCCGGCTGCGGTCTGCTCCAGGGTCTTCCGTGGCCCCACTCCCCTGACCAAAGCGCCGGCGGGAGCGCGGCTGCCCCACAGCCCCGCTCTCCCAGCTGGGGCTCTGGCCGGCGCAGCAAGCCCTACTCTGCAGCCCCGCTCTCCCGGCTGGAGCTCCAGGCCCTTTAAATAGCCCCCAGAGCCCTGGGGTACTGGGGGGCTCCGGGGGCTATTTAAAGGGCCGGGGCTTCAGCTGCCTCTGCCACCCCGGTCCTTTAAATAGCCGCCGGAGCCCTGACGCCCCCATGCATTCCCCAGGGCTCCCGCGGCTATTTAAAAGGTCCGGGGCAGGGTAGAAGCAGGGGAGCCCAGGGCCCTTTAAATAGCCCCCAGAGCCCTGGGATAGCGGGGGGCTTGGCGGCTATTTAAAGGGCCGGGGCTCCAGCTGCCTCTGCTGCACCCCCTGCCCACAACCAGCCCCTGCCAAACCCCCTGCCCTGTCTCCAGCCAACCCCTGCAGCCCTGCCCAAAGCCAGCCAGCCCCACACACACCCCTGCCCGCACCAGCCCTGCACTGCCCGCCCTGCCTGCACCCAGCCCCACACCTCCTGCCCTGTCTCCAGCCAACCCCTGCTGCACCCCCCCTGCCTGAAGCCAGCCAGTCCCGCACTCCTCTGTCTCCAGCCCTGCCAACCTCTGCTGCATCCCCCTGCGGCCCTGCCTGAAGCCAGCCCGCCCCACACTCCCCTGTCTCCAGCCAGCCCCGCACCCCTTGCCCTGCCTGCAGCCAGACCCTACCTCCAGTCAGTCCCTACCCTGCCTCCAGCCAGCCCCATGTCCACTGGTGCCCTGCAGTTCCCAGGGCAGTAACCCTGCACACCTGCTTCAGTGAGGGGAGCAGGGAGCAGCTGGGACCCACACGTGCACACCCCCGGGAGTAGCGGGGACCCACCCATGTGAAATGGCAGTCATTAATAACCAATCAACAGCATATATGTATATAATTTTATTATTTATATAGTTATGGAAAGTAAATAATACATGGAAGAAATGAAAGGCTTTTTTTACACTTTTTTTTTTTTTTAGTCATCCCTGCCAGGGCCCCGCCGAAAATGTTCGAATTGGGCCCCGCACTTCCTAAAGCCGGCCCTGCCTTGCACCAGAAACAATGTCTGCACTGTCAATGCAACCCTTGTGCTTTGTATTCTTTACAGCTCAAACCTTGTCTTTCGGCGCATCCTCCATACTGGGACAGAGACTTTCCAGATTAGAAGGTAGAAAAAGAAGACTTGGGAGGACATGTTCAATGAATTAATGCATGCCTCCGAGAGTGACAAGACGGAGCTCAGAGCATGGAGGATTATGCTGTCCAAGAATCTGGACATGGACAGGAGAGCATGCAGGGAACAAGAGTGTGCCATGCAGGAAGAGATGCTGTGGATTATGAAGGAGCAAACAGGCATGTTGAGGAGTCTGGCTGAGGTTCAAGAAAGGCTGCTGGATGCTAGAGTCCCTCTGGAGCCAATGCTGAACCTGCTGCCATCATCGCCCAGTTCTACATCCTCCTCCCCAAAATGTCCTATGAGGCGGCGGCGGGTGGGGGCTGGAGTTAGGTATCCCTTGCACTCAATACCAGGGGAGAGGACCAGAAGATGCCCATTCCCACACCTTTGATTGCTACTGCAGTGCATCTGTAAGCAAGCTTTCCTTGTTTCTCCCCCCAGAGTGTTATCAGCCCTTTTGCCCCAGGTTATCTTACTTTTCTTTGCTGTCTCTCTGTGTTTGTGAGCATAATAAAACTTAACGGATTGAGGAGAAAAGGCTCTTTATTCATTCAGCACATGGTGGTTGGTGGGGGTGGAGTTTACAGAGGAGAAAATGCACTGGAGGGGACAATTTGGTAAGGAACCACACAGATAAGTGTCACATTACTCTGGCTCATTGCTGAAACTGGTTTTCAAAGCCACAGGGAGACGCGGAGCCCCTGGGACACAGCCTGGGTCAAGGTGTTTGCAGGAATTAGTCTCCTATGGCCCCAGAAGGTTAAATTATGACAGATCAGTCTCATGTCAGAGGAAAAGGTGAGCTAAATAAAAACAATTTCCTGTCCACTGCACCAATGCCTATTGCAGGGAACAATGGATGGTTCCCAAATGCAAACTGTCCCTGGTAACGAACCAAACATGCCAATGGGCTTCACACATCTACGCATGCAAGGAGCTATTCCTGGTGGCTGCGGATTCAGAGCGCAGCTGTGAGTCACAGGAAATGCTCTCTACCAAACTGGTCAGGAAATTTTGTTCCCTTTTTTCCCTGTTGTGATTCAAAAATTGAAAAATTCTGACCAGTTTTCTGAGAGGCTTTTCCTGCCTCACAGACTTATAACAAATGTACCTGAAAGCAAAACTAGAGAAAGGTTCAACTATTCCTAAAGTGACAGAAATCTAGCACTATTCAGTGCAGCTTCTCCATGGAAAATGACTGATTTCTACTGAGAATTATAACAGGTGGGGAATCTAAGAATGGCCTTCTTTTTCTCATCTCCTCAGACGCACAAAGCCCCAGAATCTTGCTTCCCTAAGGTTTAGGCTCTGTAAGCAAATATTTTTGACACACTCTAACCCTACTGCCAGCACAGTTCCTATTTGATTCCATTAATCTTTTCCACCCTTCCCCCCCAACCCCGTACACTTGCACAAAAGCCCCAGAAGCCCGAGAGGAAGTGATCGTACATTTGACATATTTGTTATTGTGTCGAGCTCTCTCTCACGGGGTTTGAACCCAGGCCAGGCAGCAGAAGGACGTAACCTTGAGCTGGGCTGAACCCTGCCTTTCCCAGCAATGGAAATGGGAGAGGGTCCGGAGCTGGAAAAACAAGGAGGCAGCTTTTCCCTTTCCTTTCTGCAGCAGTTCTCCCCTCCCTCCCACCACCCAGACATTCCTGTCACTGCACCAGGCGGGACGTTAGACAATTAAAACCATGGCATATTAGAGCAGAGTGAATGTCCCACCTGGGAGTAGGCGAAGTCACAGCAGCTGCTCAGAGGCCAGAAGGAAACTTGCAGGCTTGCTACTAAGGTTGATACAAGGTACTGACTCACTCACCCAGCATTAGCCAAACAGGCAACGTTTCTTCATAAACCATCCCCAAAAGTCCTTTTCCTTTAGGAAATCCCAGCAGAAATAGGCAGACATTTTGTTTTCTCTGTTATCATTATTTGTGCCAGTGGTTAATGTGAACTAAAACGGATGGCTCTATTGCCTTGTCTGTAATGGTGCTGTAAGCAGTGTGTCTATCCCACCGTGCAAGGAGCACAACACAAACACACGTTGTGATTCCTCTTCAAGCTCACAGCAAAGCCCTCCTTCGCCTTCACAAATCCCATGACCACTGTGGGCTCTGACTGGCCCCCTTCTGGGCAGTCTCAGCAGACAGAGCAACGAAGGAGCAGGTCATGAACTCTCCTCTCACCCTCTTAACTGGGCCCTCTGGGTCAAGATTGAGACATGTTGCTGGGCAGTGCTGGGGGAGCCCGCACTGCTACTGCCCATGTGGTGTGGATAAATAGAGGACTGAGGTCCTCAGGGCTGTCAATCCTGCACCTCCCACCAAAATACTGTTTACTCAAACTATTTAAAAAGAACACAAATCTTCCCTTTCTCTTTAGCGTATGCTGGACGCTCTCTGACAAATTCTGTTATAAGGGCACACTGTCTGAAGGAGCTTGTACTAAGGTCAACTAGATCTAGATGCCTTGGTGGAAACCCAATTAGGGTTCTGAGCTCACCTTGGAGGAAGTGTTATATATCGCTCTCCATCAGCTTCACCAGGACACATCAGGAGTGGTTCAATAAATACATTAATAATCAAGGACACGTCCAGCTAAAAATTATGGCTTCCCTGATGCATTTCTCTTCCAACAGTACAGATCAGTCTCCTTTCCTTCTTCTACTGAGCATGGTTAGTAAAAGCTACTTTGCCTTTATGTGTATGTTTGAGCTGCACAGAATCCTTAAAAGAGAATATACACAAGAAAAGCATCTTTCATATTTCTCTTTGCTACTCCCGATGAATCCTCCCAGACCAGCTACTTTAACTGCTGGATCGAGCGCTGAAATCATGACCTTGCCATATCCTATCACAAGTGAATGCAGGATCACAAACACACTACAGTGATTTCACTCCAGGATCAAGCAGGTAGAGAGGACTGGCTTAGAAGTAGCAGAAGTTGATAACTAGTCAATAAGGCAATGGGAGGGGAGAGGGGGGTGATAGAAAAAATGGGGAAAGAGTTGTGCTTTGCAGTCTGAGAGCTCTGAAGGTTCCCCAGTATTTAAGACCCTTTCTAACAGGTCAGCTTCTTGAACCTGGGCTCTTCTAGGAGATGGGGGACATGATGATTTACAATGGCAATGAGAGAGGGAAAACAGTCACTTCAGGTGTCAAAGATCCTCCTGAAAGATGCCCTCAACTCCCTGGACATAAACAGAGATTCAGAAAAAAATTGAACTGATCTTACTATACCCTGAATATCCAATAATGTAATTTTGCCAACGTGCAAGAAATACCTCATCAAGGTTTTGCCCAGCCTCATAACAGTGGTGTGTGTGTACCAACTGGCAGACAACTACGTGACTATGTCATGACTCAAAGATGCTTGTATCCTTGAGATTTCACACCCAGCATTAAATGGAACAAAGCCGCATTACCCATGCCCAGGCCTATTGTTATGAGGGTTCCAAGATACATGATACAAAATGAACCACCAAGGATTTTTCAAAGAAGATGCAAGAGTGGCCAGCAGTGATGGGGTTATCACCACAAAAAATACCCAGGGCTTGATCCCTCTCTGGTGTAGACTGCCATGGCTCCACTGAGCTCAGGGGAGAGAACCTTTGTTGGTGTAAATTGATATAGCTTCACTGACATTCAATTGAGCTACGCTGACTCATGCTATTTGAGGATCTGGCTCTCAGATTATGGATTAGCAGAAAACCCTGCTGGCTTCCCCCCTAGGGATGGAAAGTTGAGAGAAGGTGAGCATGCCTTACTTTACAACACAGTCACTTCTCAGTGACTTCACAACAGTCACCAGGAACATCTGGCTCTGCACCACCCTCCCAACGAGGCAAGGAGAGCACCGCATAGCAGATTTAAGATACCAGAAGTGTCAATCAGGAAAGAACTATCAGGAATGGATTAGACATATCACATAAACCCTTCCTCTCCAACGGTGTGCTCCCCCTGAACAAAGCCATCCATGGCTCTTTGCACAGCAAGGGCTGGGAAAGGAGAGAACACAGCAGATAATTTTCCTTTCCCACTGCCAGCACCTGCTTAGAAGTTGCTTTCTGGGATCTTTGCGAATAACCTTGTACCAAGGCTTTACTGTCTTGAAAGAGATGAGGATGATCATGCAGAGTAGAGGGGAAGACACCAGAGAAAGGGACCAGCCCCCTTGCTCTCTCCCTCTCTTTGTAATGCCTCCATCCCCTGTGGACACATGGCCTTTCTGAATGCTTTGGGTATGCGCAGTGTACTCAATCCCCTGAGGGCAGCGTGCGTGCACTCTCTCCCATCATACTAAAGACCAAGGGAGGAATAATATGAACATATATTTTTAGCAGCAGCAAAATTATTTCTCTTACAGAAGGAATATTTCCATGCTGGACTTTTTCCCTTCCCTTATCACAGACTGTATATTTATAGCGTGAGAATCCTACCTCACACAAACAAATGCTGCCAGGCCACTGTGCTCAGAAAGGGATCCAGTTCTGCACTCGTCTAAATGCCCCTTTTCAGACAACCCCAATCTCAGCTCCTCTCGTGGGAAACACTGAAGAACCAGATGTGTTTGGGGCACTCCCAAGAGATTTAAACCAGGGCCTCAAGCCTGGGAGTGCCTCTAGCATTGCCTGTAGGCAACTGAGCCAGATAAAAAGTCATTGGGCTAGATCCTGAGCCTCACTCCAGCAGCACAAAGCAGCCATAAAGCCGGAGCTGCAGACTGCTGTATATGGCAGGCTCGTTAGTGATGCAGAGCCACAGCAGTGATTACTACATCTCTCACCCTCCCAGCCCCTGATGTAAGGGGGACTTCATAGGGGAAAGAAAGATGGGCCGAGGCATCCCTGCCATTGGGAATTGCTGGCTGTTGGAACAGCCTCTTGGGGGGCTACACAGAGGAAAAGAACCTCAGCTGGTGTGTATTGGTGTCATGTTATTGATTTCAATGGAGCTACTCTTGTTTACTCCAGCTGGGGATCTGGCCCAGAAAATGAAAAGAAGGTGCTGGCTAAGCTTAGTTTCAGTGTCCAAACTGAGCACAGCACCATGACTAGCGGTGCTGGGCCATGAGGGCATGAAATTCCTTCCTGTTAACCAACAGCTTTTTAGTAGAACAGGAGACACGCAGTCCTACTCTACAATTTTTCTCTGGTTATTTGTCCCTATAACCAACAGGACACTGCTTGCTGTGATAGCTGGGGGTAAGAAAACTGCCACCTTGCTATAGACACTAGCCCCTGAGGCTACTGCCAGCAGCTGCCAACAGAAGGGGCACATCCCAACTCTGTACATCAGTGAACCATGGTGAGAGACTGTTTTTAATCCCTAGAAGAGGAGGTTGGGTTTACAGTTTGTCATGGATGAACAGGGGGGGAACATGTTGTAAATTACTGTGAATCTGAGATTTCTGCTTTGAAAAGGAGTGAAACAATACAATTCCTCTGGGCTGGCAGGGCCTGGGGCACCCCTCCCAAACTCAGATTTAACGCATTTCAGACAAAAAAGCATCCAATGTCCATTTCCGCACTGAACACGGGACTAGAATAGAAAGGGGGCTGCAGGTCTGGACTGGGATGCACTGGCAGCACTGTGGGGAAGGGGGTTCATGAATGGAACTGCAGGCAGAGCCTAAGAGCAGGATTGAGGTGCATTAGCAGAGCTGTCTGTGTGCTCAGGACCTGATCAGAAACAGTGAGGAACTTTAGGAATTAAGGAATCTCAAACAATCCCCAATGACTATAATTTTGTCCTCTACATTTTACAGCAGTGGCCCAATCAGTACACGGCTGCGGCTCATGTGACATCTTCAGGGCCATACAGGTAGTATATACACCTCTACCTCAATATAACGCTGTCCTTGGGAGCCAAAAAATCTTACTGCTTTACAGGTGAAACCGTGTTATATTGAACTTGCTTTGATCCGCTGGAGTGCGCAGCCCTGCCCCCCCCGGAGCACTGCTTTACCGCGTTATATCCAAATTTGTGCTGTATAGGGTAGCGTTATATCGAGGTAGTGGCGTATATTGTGTGGCTGCAGCTCACAAACACAGAGAGAGCTACATAGGTGACCCAGAATGGTAAACAGGTTGACAACCACTGTTTCACAGGCCTGCAAAGGGAAAAGGAAATTTTGGGTTACCCCGAAAAGTGTTAACACAAAAAAACAAAAGGAAAAAGAAATGGAACAGAGGCCTATTTCTGAAGCAGCATTTGACTTGACACCCTGGTGTGGTGGTAGGGAACATGCTAGTTTGACAGATACACTCCCTCCCCATATGACCCAGATGATTGGCTACACGCTACAGGAATCAAACCAACTTTTTTATCAGGTTTCTGCCTTGTTCAGCACTGGGAACAGGACTGCCCTTATCCATACGCAAACTATGCAGCTGAGTAGGGCACCAGGAAATGTGGGGCCCCAAATTTCCTGGTGCCCTACGCAGCTGCGTGCTGCTGCAGTGGCCAGCCTGATCCCCCGGTCAGCTGAGCCGGCCAGGAAAGCTGCCCCCACTCCTGCCCCATGCCCACTCCACCCCTTCCCCATAGCCCCCACCCTGGTTCCACTTCGCCTCTTCCCACCCCCACTCCACCCCTTCCCCTGAGCCAGGGCCGTCCCTAGCTATTCTGGGGCCCTATGCAGCTCCCCCATGGGGAGGGAGGCAGGCCTCCGTGGGGGGGGGGGGGGCTGGCTTAGGGGGTGGCGGGGAACTGCCCCCCAGTACTCACCGGCGCTGCGGCTGGCACCGGGTTGCTGCACTTCCCACCACCAGTGAGTGCAGGCTCGGCCCTGGTGCAGTCCTCAGGGGAGTGGGGGCAGAGCTGTAGTGGAGAAGGGCGGGGGATTTGGGGAACGGGTGGAGTGGGGGCGGGGTTGGGATGGAGGCCATGGGGAAGAGGCGGGGCAGGGGCTGGAGCAGCACACAGCTGCACAGGGCACCAGGAAATGTGGTGCCCCAAATGTCCTGGTGCCCTACGCAGCTGCGTACTTTGCGTATGGGTAGAGGTGGCCCTGCCCTGAGCTACGTCCCTGGGGACTGCAGCAGGGGTCGGGCCCACCCTGCAATCACGGGGCGGCAAGAAGTGGAGTAACATGGCCCCAACTCGCTCCGCTCTGCCGGCTCGTGCTTGGGGGTGGTTCCTCCCTGCCCCCCAAGCCTGCTCCTGTCCCCCACAGACCTTTGGTGCAGCCCCCCATGGGGGGGGGGCTGCGTAAGGCACCACAATGTCTAGGGATGGCCCTGATTGGGAGCAGCAGATCGACTACACACTGCGGCTGGGTATTTCTAAATCTGCTTTTCCTCCACTCATCCTCTGAAGGGGGAGGGAAGGCTGCTATAGACACTGTCCTCGTTTGCCCACTTCCACGCTGTACTATCCTCATGCCAAATACGTTTCAGGCCCTTTGGAATGCTCAGTATGTGGCACAAGCTCATGAAAATCAGGGTGGTCAGAGTGTCTCATCAGTCTCCGGAGAAAGGCCTGAGTGGCAGAGACCTACAAAGCACGACACAAAATGACCTGAAGGTTAGGGGGGGTGGATTTTATAAACTGAGAAACAAAGGACTGTGTTAATCTGCAGACATCAGGCCAGATTCCAGTATCCGCTACACAGGTGTAAAACTGGAGTAACTCCACAAAAGACTCCAATGTAAAGGAGAGGAGAATCTGATCCATCCTGTTTATTTCAGGCTTTTAGCTTGAAGAGCGCATGTCACCTGTGTAATTGCCAGACTGGGAAAAGGGAGGGAGTCAGCCTGGAAACACGACACAGCGCTGAGTGAACAGGATGCTATGTGTGCTACTGTTTAGAGTTCCTGAGCTTCAGTCTGCACAGCTGCAGAGTGTCAGCTGCAACAGAAACCATCTGCCTGCATGTTGCACTGGGCAACCGAGAGAGGAGAGCAGGCGGGATTTCAATGAGGAACTGGTCAAAAGGGAGCCAAGCTTCCCTTTGCAACAGAGGAAACTAGGTTTGGTGGAGACTTTATTAGGGCAGCCATCACTTCAGAACAGACGAATAGAGACTGAGCCCAGTCCAGCCCAGATGTGTATGGAGAAGGTGTTCCATCCTCTATGAGGAAGGATAAGAAAGGATCGAGACAGAGGAACCAGGACAGAAGCATTAGGAGAAAAGAAACAATTCCAGTAAACAGTCGCAGTTTAATTTATCAGGTGGAAATCCCAAAAGGAACAGCTGAGCTCATAGGAGCCAACAGATCTGCATGGAATGGATATGGGGGTCACTTTCAACTGAATAAACTGCTCTGGAAAGAGAGGATCTTTCTTTGCTCAATATCTTGTTGTTTCACCTGCCCTGTAATGGCAGGCGCTTTGATTAACGGATTGAAAGGTCACGTCCAGTAGTTTCACTTTGGCTTGGTAGTTTTCACACGAGTTTGCAGGTTGAGTTAAGGACTAGGCTCCGCCATCGTTTTTAACTCCATCTGTGAGCTCATGTGAAAACTACAAACGGCCTCGTCTTCCCTAGGATTGTGCTGTGAGTTAGTTAACCCAAGGGGGCTCAGTAGAGTTAAAAACACACCTTTATCCTAGCGAAGACATAGCCACAGTGGCAGAAAGAGAAGTGATGAATAAATATTTCTGTTCTCTATCTGGGGAAAAATAGATGATATCTCATCACATGGTGATGATAACACTCCATTCCAATAGTATCTTGGGAGGATGTTAAACAGAAGCTACTAAAATTAGACATTTTAAAATCACCATTGCCTCCAATGGTTTTAAAACAGCTGGCTGAGGAACTCCCTGGATGTTAATGTTGATTTTCAATAACTCTTGGAGCATCAGGGAAGTTACAGAAGACTAGAAGAGAGCTAATGTTTTACTAATTTTAAGGATAAATGGGGTGATCCAAGTAATTATAGGCCTGTCAGCTTGACATCGATCCTGGCCAAGATAACAGAGCAGCTGCTAAGGGACTCAATTAATAAAGAATTAAAGGATGGTAATGTAATTAATGCAAATGAATATGGGTTCATGAAAAAGAGATCCTGTCAAACTAACTTGATATCTTTTTTGATGAGATTACAGGTTTGGTGGATAAGGGTAAAAGTGTTGATGTAATATACTTAGACTTCTGTAAGGCGTTCAGCTTGGTACTGCATGACGTTTTGATTAAAAAAACAGCACGATATAAAATTAACATGGCACATATTGAATGGATTAAAAACTGGCTGGCTGACTGACTGAAAATGTAACTGTAAACAGGGAATCATCAGCAAGAGGACGTCTTTCCAGTGGGGTCTCACAGGGGTCATTTCTTGGCTATACTCTACACAACATTTTTATTAGGGCTGTCAAGCGATTAAAAAAATAATTGCACTGTTAAACAATAATAGAATGCCATTTATTTAAATATTTGTGGATGTTTTCCACATTTTCAACTATATTGATTTTAATTACAACACAGAATACAAAGTGTACAGTGCTTACTTTATATTTATTTTTATTATAAATATTTGCACTGTATAAAACAAAAGAAATAGTATTTTTCAATTCACCTAATACAAGTACTGTAGCGCAATCTCATTATCATGAAAGTTGAACTTACAAATGTAGAATTATGTACAAAAAATAACTGCATTAAAAAATAAAACAATGTAAAACTTTAGAGCCTACAAGTCCACTCAGTCCTATTTCTTGTTCAGCCAATCGCTCAGACAAACAAGTTTGCTTTCATTTGCAGGAGATAATGCTGCCCACTTCTTGTTCACAATGTCACTCAAAAGTGAGAACAGGTGTTCTCATGGCACTGTTGTAGCCAGAGTTGCAAGATATTTACATGCCAAATGGGCTAAAGATTCTTATATCCCTTCATGCTTCACCCACCATTCCAGAGGACGTGCGTCCATGCTTATGACAGGTTCTGCTCGATAACAATCCAAAGCAGCGCTGACCAACACATTTTCATTATCATCATCTAAGTCAGATGCCACCAGCAGTAGGTTGATTTTCTTTTTTGGTGGTTTGGGTTCTGTAGTTTCTGCATCAGAGTGTTGCTCTTTTAAGATTTCTGAAAGCATGCTCCACACCTCATCCCTCTCAGATTTTGGAAGGCTCTTCAGATTCTTAAAGCAAGTGCTGTAGCTATCTTTAGAAATCTCACATTGGTACCTTCTTTGCGTTTTGTCAAATCTGCAGTGAAAGTGTTCTTAAAATGAACATTTTCTGAGTCATCATCCGAGACTGCTATAACATGAAATATATGGCAGAAAGAAGGAAAAATAGAGCCAGAGACATACAATTCTCCCCCAAGGAGTTCAGTGATAAATGTAATTAACGCATTCTTTTGTTAACGAGTGTCATCAGCATGGAAGCATGTCCTCTGGAATGGCGGCTGAAGCATGAAGGGGCGTATGAATGTTTAGCATATCCGGCACATAAGCACCTTGCAATGCCAGCTACAGAAGTCTCATGCGAACAGCTGTTCTCACTGTCCGGTGACATTGTAAATAAGAAGTTGACAGCATCATCTCCTGTAAATGTAAACAAACTTGTTTGTCTTTTGGCTCTAACATTTTACATCGTTTTGTTTTTGAGTGCAGTTATGTAACAAAAAAATCTACATTTGTAAATTGCACTTTCACGATAAAGAGATTGCATTACAGTAATTGTATGAGGTGAACTGAAAAATACTGTTTCTTTTATCATTTTTATAGTGCAAATATTTGTAATAAAAATAATAATATAAAGTGAGCAGTGTACACTTTGTATTCTGTATTGTAATTTAAATAAATATATTTGAAAATGTAGAAAAACATTCAAAATATTTAATACATTTCAATTGGTATTCTATTATTTAATAATGCAATTAAAACTGAGATTAATCGCAATTACTTTTTTTGAGTTAATTGTGTGAGTTAGCTGCGATTAATCGACAGCCCTAATTTTTATCAATTACCTGGAAGAAAACATAAAATTATCACTGATAGAGTTTGCAGATGTCCCAAAAAATGGAGGAATGATAAATAATGAAGAGGACAAGTCACTGATTCTGAGCGATATGGATTGCTTGTGAAACTGGGCGCAAGCAAACAATATGCATTTTAACACAGCTAAATGTAAATACAGACATCTGGGAATCAAGAATGTAGGCCACGTTTATAGGATGAAGGACTCTATCCTAGGAAGCAGTGACTCTGAAAAAAGATTTGAGGGTCGGGAAACAGCCCAGAGACCTTCCCTTCTGGTAGAAGCCACAGTCCAGGTCAATTCCTCCTGTGTTTGATCAGGAGTTGGGAGGTTTGGGGGGGAACCCAGGCCCGCCCTCTACTCCGGGTTCCCTGTGGACTGCAGCTGTCTATAGTGCCTCCTGGTACAGTTGTGTGACAGCTACAACTCCCTGGGCTACTTCCCCATGGCCTCCTCCCAACACCTTCTTTGTCCTCATTAGCCTGGAGCAGCCCCTGCTCTGGTCACTCAGGAAACAGAAAACTGCTTATCCAGTGGCCAGTATATCTCCCTTCTACTACTCTCCTTTTCCCAGCTGGCCTGGGTCTATCACAGTATCTACATGTGGAACAAATATTTAATACTGGGCTCTTTAGTCTACCAGAGAAAGTTTTAACATAATCCGATGGCTGAAAGGTGAAGCTAAACAAATTCAATCTGGAAATAAGATGTAAATGTTTAACAGTGAGGGTAATTAACAATGAGAACAATTTCCCAAGAGTCCTGGTGGAGTCTGCATCACCAACAATTTTTAAATCAAAATTGGATGTTTTTCTAAAAAAATCTGCACTACAAATTATTTTTGGGCTGTTCTCTGGCTGTTCTCAGGAGGTCAGATTAGACTATAACAATGGTCCTTTTTGACCTTGGAATCTATGAAGTGAAGAGACCCAACACAACCCACAGAACGCACAGTTAACCAGTGAAACTTGTTGCCAGGAGATGTTATGAAAGTCAAAACTATAACTGGGTTCAAAAAAGAATTAGATAAGTTGAGGGAGGATAGATCCATCAGTGACTATTAGCCAAGATAGTCAAGGATGCAACCCCATGCTCTGGGGGTCCCTAATCCTCTGAGTGCCAGAACCTGGCACTGCTAGAGGATGGATCACTTGATGATTCTGTTCTGTTCATTTCCTTTGAAGCACCTGGCATTGACCATTGTCGGAAGACAGGATACTGGGCTAGATGGACCAATGGTCTGATCCAGAATGGCCGTTCTTATGTTCGTGGACTGGGGAGGGATCTGCATGGACCCTGTATAGTGCAGTGAATAGGGCTGGACAAAGGGCAGGGAGAGAGCTGCATGGCCCCTGCACGCCGGGCTGGATATGGGGAGAGAGTCTGCACGGCCCCCATCCCACTCAGGAAGAAGAAACAACAGGAGGAAGAGAAGAGAACTAATTCAGACAAAAGATAAACAGAGAAGCTATATAGTGAAGCCAGAAGTTGCTAATTAATATAAAATTGCCTTGGAGAGGATTCAAAGTGGAGAGCTCCCCTCAGAAACACAAGCAGACAGAGCTGGCTTGAAACGTCTGCTGCTGTGGCTCTGCATAGACAGCCTAAGCTCATGGTCAGAAATATTTGCAGCTGCTGCTGGCTGAGTCCAGTGGTAGCTGCTGCTGCTACTGACTTTTCACTTAACTCCCTGAATGTGCTGGGGAGCTGGAATCGGAGCAAGCAACCCACAAAGAGGCTTCCCTTCCGTTCCCTTCTTCTCACTAAGCCCTGAAACCACTAGCTTCAGTTCATCCAGACTGGGCTGGTCACTTACACCTTCCTGCCCTCACAGGTAGAGATTATTTATGTGTATTTCTCTAGTACCTGGGAGCCCTAGTCATGGGCAGGACCCCACGGGGCTAGAGAGCCTTTCTCCATATCCCTGGCCTGCTTTTAGCATTAGGCCATGGATGCGGCTGCTTATGGAGGGGCTGATGCGCCCAGTGTTTGGAACCATGCTACCCAGAGCTCAGGGAGGCTTTGCACAGACAAACACCCCCTCTGCTATGGGCAGTGGGTGAACGTGCAGTTGGGGAGGCTAGCCCCTCGCCCTCTGCCCCACACTTCCCCTTCCCCCGCTCACCGGAGACCGGAGAGCACACCCCCCCGCAGCCACCAGCCTTGTGTGCCCCCAGCCCCAGCGTGGCCAGAGCACCCCCAGCCCCAGCACTAGGTGGGCGGTGCATCCGGAGTGCCCTTAGCCATGGCCCCAGCTCCCCCAACCCTGGGCCTTGTGAACACTGGCCCCAGCCTCTCGGCCACACTGGGAAGGGAACTGGAAACAGGCAGATAGAGGCCTGGGGGCAGAGCATGGGCAGGGCCACGCCAGGCTGTTTGGGGTGGCACAACTTCAGTGATTTCCCTACACCCCCCCCGAATTTCCCCAACTCCCCCCCCCCCCAGTTTTGTGAACTAGTTACATGCCAAACCTGGTGACTGAACTTTGCGACTTTGTCCTCACCCACAACTATTTCACATTTGGGGACAATATAGACCTTCAAGTCAGCGGCACTGCTATGGGTACCCGCATGGCCCCACAGTGTGCCAACATCTTTATGGCTGACTTAGAACAATGCTTCCTCAGCTCCTAATGCCCCTACTCTACTTGCGCTACACTGATGACATCTTCATCATCTGGCCCCATGGAAAAGAAGCCCTCGAGGAATTCCACCAAGATTTCAACAATTTCCATTCCACCATCAACCTCAGCCTAGACCAATCCACACAAGGGGTCCATTTCCTTGACACTACTGTGCTAATAAGCGATGGTCACATAAACACCACCCTATACCGGAAACCCACTGACCACTATACTTACCTACATGCCTCCAGCTTCCATCCAGGACACACCACACGATCCATTGTCTACAGCCAAGCTCTAAAATACAACCGCACTTGCTCCAATCCCTCAGACAGAGACAAACACCTACAAGATCTCTATCAAGCATTCTTAAAACTACAATACCCACCTGTTGAAGTGAAAAAACAGATTGACAGAGCCAGAAGAGTACCCAGAAGCCACCTACTACAAGACAGGCCCAACATAGAAAATAACAGAACGCCACTAGCCGTTACCTTCAGCCCCCAACTAAAACCTCTCCAGCACATCAAAGATCTACTCTCCCAGATCTTCGGAGACAGGCCTGTCCTCGCTTACAGACAGCCCCTCAGCCTGAAGCAAATACTCACCAGAAACCACACACCACAGAACAAAAACACTAACCCAGGAAACTATCCTTGCAACAAAGCCCGATGCCAACTCTGTCCACATATCTATTCAAGTGACACCATAATAGGACCTAATCACATCAGCCACGCCATCAGAGGCTTGTTCACCTGCATATCTACCAATGTGATATATGGCATCATGTGCCAGCAATGCCCCTCTGTCATGTACATTGGCCAAACCGGACAGACTCTATGTAAAAGGATAAATGGACACAAATCTGACATCAGGAATCATAACATTCAAAAACCAGTAGGAGAACACTTCAACCTCTCTGGCCATTCAGTAACAGATTTAAAGGTGGCAATTTTGCAACAGAAAAGCTTCAGAAACAGACTCCAACTAGAAACGGCTGAACTTGAATATGCAAACTAGATACTATCAATTTAGGCTTAAATAGAGACTGGGAATGCCTGAGCCATTACACACATTGAATCTATTTCCCCATGTTAAGTATCCTCACACCTACTTGTCAAACTGTCTTAAATGGTCTATCTTGATTATCACTACAAAAGTTTTTTTTCTCCTGCGGACAATAGCTCATCTTAATTAATTAGCCTCTTAGAGTTGGTTGGGCCACTCCCACCTTTTCATGTTCTCTGTATGTATATATATCTCCTCACTATAAGTTCCATTCTATGCATTCGATGAAGTGGGCCCATGAAAGCTTATGCTCAAATACATTTGTTAGTCTCTAAGATGCCACAAGGACTCCTGTTCTTTTTGCAGATACAGACTAACACGGCTGCTACTCTGAAACATGCCAATTCAGTGACTGTTTGTTTGGAAATTTGAAATGAAATTGAAACATTAATACACACTTGAAAAGCAGATACAGTGTATGATAAATACATGTATCTGAAAGTATAATAGATTTGAAAAGTATTAATATAGACTAGCTTCCTTATACAGCCGTTGTTTTTTATGACAATGTCAGTGTATTCATTTCGGTGATGTTGGCCAACCTAATAATTTCAAATGATGATTTGTAAGCAAAGTCTAAATGAGCTCTCCCTGACAGCTAATGATGAGCTGGGGGGAAAGGCTTCAGGACCAGATTGTATTTACATTCACACCTAATCTACCTAGGTAGCCAGAAAACAGAGCTGTGCTGCCCAAGTGATAGATTTTGCCAGGGGTTGGGTTAAAAGTCACTTGAATGTGGGGTGGGGGTGGGGAATGAAATGTTGTTGTTCTTATTGTATGAGTAAAGGGCAGTAGAACTGTACCTAGCCTGTGCTGATTTGAGGGCATCAAGAGAGAGGGTGGGGACCTGTCCCTCTCCACTGTTTAAAGACAGAGCTGATTAGGCTCCATAGATAGTCTTTTATTCTGTTAAGTGACCACTGCAGCTGAAATCACTGATAATCAAGTCTAAGTGCTTAGTCCTGCTGTGGGGACAGTGTTCCTGTGGGTAGAGTGTTTTTGTGTAAGAGACAGCCCAGACTGCACTAGCAGCGAGGTTCCCCCACTGAGAGCTCAGCTGAAATCACTGAGAGCTGGTGGAACCTCAAGAGACCAACTCGCAGAGGTCACAGAGGCAGGTGGCAGCAGAAGGTGACAGTGCAGGGCCATTGGCAACAGAGTGGTGGAGCGAACGGTGGCACAACAAACAGCCGTGGCCAGAGTGAACAGTGAGCAGCTGGAGGAACGAGCAAGGTGCCTTCTTGCCCCCACCTGGGAGTTGAACTCATGTGAAAGCACCTCTGAACTCTGAGTCTCCACTGACCAAGGACAACACCGGTGAGTGGGGTGCGGTGGAGAGAAAAGTGAGGGGCACGTTAAATAAACATTTGTTGGTTGGACTATATTTTAGTGACTTTGCTCCAGAATGCTAGATTTGTGACTGGGAATGGAAACTTATATAAATGTTTCCTAGTAGGCCAAAATTTTTAAAATTACATTATTCGCCAAGGTTGTTATCTTACATTGTTGCTATCTTGAGAGATCATTATGTTGGGGAGTTTCTGTACTAAACATTTTTATTATTATAATTAATTTTTACATAAGAATGGTCATACTGGGTCAGACCAATGGTCCATCTAGCCCAGTCTCCTGTCTTCCGACAGTGGTCAATGCCAGGTGCTTCAGAGGGAATGAACAGAACAGGGAATCATCAAGTGATCCATCCCCTGTTGCCTATTCCCAGCTTCTGGCAAACAGGCTAGGGACACTCAGAGCATGGCGTTGCATCCCTCCCCATCCTGCCTAATAGCCACTGATGGACCTATTCTCCAGGAATTTATCTAGTTCTTTTTTAAATTCTGTTATAGTTTTGGTCTTCACAGCATCCCCTGGCAAAGAGTTCCCTGGGTTGACTTTATGTTGTGTGAAGAAGTACTTCCTTTTGTTTTTTTAAAGCCTGCTGCCTATTAATTTCATTGGGTGACTGCTAGTTCTTGTGTTATGTGAAGGTTAAATAACATTTCTTTATTCACTTTCTTCACACCAGTCAAGATTTTATCATATCCCCACTTAGTCGTCTCTTTTCTAAGATGAAAATTCCCAGTCATTTTAATTTCTCCTCCTGTTTCATACCCCTAATCATTTTAGTTGCCCATCTCTGTACCTTTTCCATTTCCGGTATATCTTTTTTGGGTTGAGGTGACTAGATCTGCACACAGTATTCAAGGTGTACACCTACCATGGATTTATACAGAGGCAATATGATATTTTCCTTCTTATTATCTATCCCTTTCTTAAAAAAAGCAAAGGTTTCAGAGTAGCAGCCGTGTTAGTCTGTATCCGCAAAAAGAACAGGAATACTTGTAGCACCTTAGAGATTAACAAATTTATTTGAGCATAAGCTTTCATGGGCTACATCCGATGAAGTGGGCTGGAGCCCACCAAAGCTTATGCTCAAATAAATTTGTTAGTCTCTAAGGTGCCACAAGTACTCCTGTTCTTTTTAAAAAAGCAAACAGAATGTTGGGAATCACTGACTGCCGCTGCACATTGAGTGGATGTTTTCAGAGAACTATCCACAATGACTCCAAGAACTCTTTCTTGAGAGGTGACAGCTAATTCAGACTCCTTCATTTGGTATGTATAGTTGAGATTGTTCTCCAATGTGCATTACTTTGCATTTATCAACACTGAATTTCATTTGCCATTTTTGTTGCCCAGTCACCCAGTTTTGTGAGATCCCTTTGTAACTCTTCGCAGTCTGCCTGGGACGTAACTATCTTGAATAGTTTTGTATCATCTGCAAATTTTGCCACCTCACTGTTTACCCATTTTTCCAGATCATTTATGAGTATGTTGAACAGTACTGGTCCCAGTACCAACCCCTCAGGGATACCACTATTTATCTCTCTCCATTCTGAAAACTGATAATTTATTCATACCCGTTGTTTCCCATCTTTTAACCAGTTACTGATCCATGAGAGGACTTCCCTCCTATCCCATGATGGCTCACTTTTCAAAAGTCATTTTAAATTAAATACATTTTTTTTAAAATATATATATATTTTTTAGAAATCTAGACCTGTTATGTTTTTTGGTGTAACTTGCATTATCCTTCTGTTAAATTTGCATTATCCTAACAAAATATTTACTTTATTCATATCTCTTTTATATATCTCATCGGTCCTGACACTCCCCCACCCCCGTAAATTCAAACATCCCCCCAATTTCAATTCCTGGGGAAACCACTGCACACCTTCCCCTGCCTTTGCTATCCGCCGCCCATGCCCTCTGCATTATTGTATCAGCACACCCAACAGGAGGTCAGCAAATAAATGAAGCTGCAGTAGCTGCTGAGTGTCTCTCATATGCTGTGCGATAAGGAGATTTAGTGGGGAGCGAGATGAAGAACAGCTCCAGCATCAAAGAAAATAAACTAAAGATAAGAATTAAACTCATTGTTCAAGCCCAAGGGCCAGTCAGGAACATTCTGGGCTCCTTAAGACCGGAAACGACACTCAGCGGTGCATGTGTGCACATGGTTGGATAGGCTCGATTACCAGTCAGGACATCAGCTTTACAAGTTGATTGTGTGTGGTGGGCACCAGCACTCTACTCCACACAGCCCATTACTAACAGTGCGCCCCCCCCGGGCACCTTCACACTGCTGACATTATCTTTCACTAAAACAGGTTCCCTTCCTCCCCAGTATGGAATTCCCCTCCTCTCCCACCCCGCTGAAGTGCAGAAATGTCAATATTCAGCTCTAAATCAGAGACAGTCTAAAAAAAAAAATTGGAGATATACCTATCTCCTAGAACTGGAAGGGTCATTGAGTCCAGCCCCCTGCCTTCACTAGCAAGACCAAGTACTGATTTTTGCCCCAGATCCCTAAGTGGTCCCCTAAAGGATTGAACTCACAACCCTGGGTTTAGCAAGCCAATGCTCAAACCACTGAGCTATCCCTCCCCCAGTCTAACACCTGGTGAACCAGCCAGGCCAGACACAGCTGTTTTACCCCACTGCTCAGCTGGGATTCCTGATTTTCTAAAGGGCTAAGGGACAGATCCTGCTGCTGTCGAAGACAGTGGTGAAATCTTAACCCCACTGAAGTCTATGGGAGTTTTATTGTTCACTAATATGAGGCCATGATTTCATCCTGGAAAGTTTCCCATTGACTGCAATGGAAGTACGACAGAGCTCTAAAGTATCTGCAACCAGCAGTGAAATCTATAGACCTATGACTTCCATAACATTGCCTGTTTACACCTCATACTGACAACTGGATAGTTTGTAGGGATTAGGGCAGTAAATACAATAAACCTGGAGAACTGCTGCAGGTTAAACATTATTCTTAGAATCAGTGAAATTAGTGTCTGTTTTTATTTTGTTATAAAGTCAGCATTGAGATGGGATGTATTGGATGAGGTAATTGGAAAATACCTTGTTCATCTGGATGTCTTTGACCAGAGCCTTCCATTCACTTATCATTCTAGCCAAGTGGTCTAAAATCACTGTCTGTTTTTCAGGTCTGTGTGTAATCATGGGCTATTTCTCTACTGGAGGAGCGGGACATACTTTTTATTGTCCTGATCCTTTGTACTACACCGCTACCTCGATAGAACAGCACCTGATACAACACAAATTTGGATATAACGCGGTAAAGCAGTGCTTCGGGGGGGGGGTGTGTGCACACTCCGGTGGATCAAAGCAAGTTGGATATAACGCGGTTTCACCTATAACACGGTAAGAGTTTTTGGCTCCCAAGGACAGCGTTATATCGAGGTAGAGGGGTATGTGGGATGCTGCCCAAGAAGATCTCAATGAAATTCTGCAGATTCCTCTGGTCAGTCTGTTTCATGAGAGCGTCTGAAGTAACTGGCTGGTTTGCTTGCTATTTTTGACTCTAGAAATGCAAGCGTAACCAACTTTTCAGCATTCTCCCACACCTTTCATGTGACAGCACTGTGCCCAATCATAGGACTCTGTTCTGAGGACTAAATGAATTCTCATAGTTTCACTTCCCTGGTATCCTTCTGGTTCCTTTTCATGGGATGCAAGGCCAGTTCTCTTTGCTACCCTAAAGGCTGTCTGGAAATGCATGTGACTAGTTGCTGCTTTCATTAAAATGTTGGGTTTTTTTTAAATGTGTTTGCTTTTAGTTGTCTTTTGTGGGCAAGTTATGCTGTTTGTATTACACCAAGGTGTTTGCATAATATTTACTTTGAAGTAATTGCTTTGTTTCTCTAAATACAGAATCTAATCCTTAGGTAAAGAGAGAAACATTTGTAGTTTTTGTACATAGCTTTCCTACTGCTGAAAACGAAGTTAAGATCAATATTTAAAAGCAACCAAATGCATAACTCTTTACAATGATAGGGAGAACTTGAAATCTAGTTAATTTTTAAAAATCAAGTACTATACCTATCCTGAGTCCCTTTGCTAGCTTTTTTTGGTTTTACTTTTACATATTCCTGTTTAATTTTTAAAATGTTTTCTCTAACCTGCTGCTGTGTGAAACACCCAAACAAACAACAGGGCAAACTACCTAGCAAATTAATCAAGGGAAACAGGGAAAGTGATGTGATACAAAGTGCTGTTAAATGCCCAATTACAAAATAAATAAAAGAGAAGCATTTTTCTCTAACTGTTTCACTCATAGACATCCTAGGGTTTACAAATCACAATAAGGAGTTAAAAAAATGTTCGGACAGAAGCATGAATTTTAAGTTGTCAGAGTACCTGTAATTCTAACATACTATTAAAATGCTAATTTAAAAGGCATACCAAAATTTAATACTGGTTAAAGACTCAAGGAACCCACCTTTGCAAGCAATATGGAACTCACTACAGGAAACTGCTGAGTAGAATTTTCCAAAGAAATTGCAGATAGAGGCTCTGTGTGAAGGAAAATCATGGAATTCAAACAAGCAGGAGGATTTTTCTGTGCTTCCACCAAGAAAGTCAGAAGGCCAAGAAGCAACACTCACCACAGGTGCTTACAATTTTCCTTGAAACTATTTTTCAATGGAAAACTGGGATTTCAGCTAAACAACATTCTTTGCAAAGAGTCAAATATCAGAGGGGTAGCCGTGTTAGTCTGGATCTGTAAAAGCGGCAAAGAGTTCTGTGGCACCTGAAAGACAAACATATTGGAGCATGAGCTTTCGTGGGTGAATACCCATTTCGTCGGATGCATGTAGTGCAAATTTCCAGAGGCAGGTATAAATATGCAAGCAAGAAGCAGGCTAGAGATAACGAGGTTAGTTCAATCAGGGAGGATGAGGCCCTCTTCTAGCAGTTGAGGTGTGAACACCAAGGGAGGAGAAACTGCTTTTATAGTTGGCAAGCCATTCACAGTCTTTGTTTAATCCTGAGCGGATGGTGTCAAATTTGCAGATGAACTGAAGCTCAGCAGTTTCTCTTTGAAGTCTGGTCCTGAAATTTTTTTGCTGCAGGATGGCTACCTTTAAATTTGCTATTGTGTGTCCAGGGAGATTGAAGTGTTCCCCCTCAGGTTTTTGTATATTGCCATTCCTAATATCTGATTTGTGTCCATTTATCCTTTTACGGAGGGACTGTCCAGTTTGACCAATGTACATGGCAGAGGAGCATTGCTGGCGTATGATGACGTATATTACATTGGTGGACATGCAGGTGAATGAACCGGTGATGGTGTGGCTGGTGTGGATATGTGGGCAGAGTTGGCATCGAGGTTTGTTGCATGGATTGGTTCCTGAGTTAGAGTTACTATGGTGCGGTGTGTAGTTTCTGGTAAGAATATGGTTCAGGTTGGCGGGTTGTCCGTGGGCAAGAACTGGCCTGCCACCCAAGGCCTGTGAAAGTGAGGGATCATTGTCCAGGATGGGTTGTAGATCACTGATGATGCGTTGGAGAGGTTTTAGCTGGGGACTGTATGTGATGGCCAGTGGAGTTCTGTTGGTTTCTTTCTTGGGCTTGTCTTACAGTATGAGGCTTCTGGGTACACGTCTGGCTCTGTTGATCTGTTTCCTTATTTCCTTGTGCGGGTATCGTAGTTTTGAGAATGCTTGGTGAAGATTTTGTAGGTGTTGGTCTCTGTCTGAGGGGTTGGAGCAGATGCGGTTGTACCTCAGTGCTTGGCTGTAGACAATGGATCATGTGGTGTGCCCAGGATGGAGGCTGGAGGCATGAAGGTAGGCATAGTGGTCGGTGTGTTTTTGGTATAGGGTGGTGTTAATGTGACCGTCACTTGCAAGGAGTATCTGCTTTCTATGGAAAATTTAGATTTTATGTTGAAAAACTGAACACCTGAAAACCAAAATATTTCAGTCCACAACTGAAATATTAAAATTTGGAAAACTTGCCGCAGTGCCTTATGAGAGTTGTAGTCCGGTTGCCTCATGTTCCCAATCTCCTCTATGTTCTTGGCTCTCTAGCCAGACTACATGATGCACCATGGCCAGGAACGCCATGATACACTCTCTCCAAGAGGAGAGACCATAGAGTATCACTGGATATGCAGTACAAGCAGGGAGCCCAACCTATAGAAGGGAATGGGAGCTTAAGGCACCTGAACTGAAACTCCCATGAGGCAATATGGCAGCATTTCTAAATCAAAATATTTCTGGTTTTGGATGAAATTTCTTGGTATTCAGAGTTATGCCAAAACACCAACGTTTTCCATTGGAACCTCCCTCCCGTCATTTTTGACTATCTGTAAACCTAGTTACTAATGCCTACGTACATTTAAATAAACAAATAGAGGCACCCTTAGCACTGACAAACACTTTTATGCCACTCTCCTCAGGTGAGCATGAAGGGTAATGGAAACCAGGACTGTGGGCATCTGGCTGACAGAAGCTCCGTAAACAATGCTGAATTTATTGGTGGCTTCTTTCTCTTGTATAAGTAGGAAGGATGGTCTCATGAATAGGCCATTTAATTGGGACTCTGGGGACCTGGATTCAATTCCTGGCTCAGCCACAGACTTTCTGTGAGAGCAAATCAGATAAACTACTCCATGCCTCAGCTTCTCATCTATAACATGGGGATAATACTTCCCTATTTCACAGGTGTGTTAAGGAGAAAAGTCCACTAATGGTACTATGTGGATGAGGGCCATATAGATACCTAGATAAATATTGAATGAATCTTAGCTTTGAGCAGTTTATTTTTTCAACCCTGACAATGGACTAGACTATCCACTGGTTAACAAGAAAGAGAACAACCTGTTCAAAGACTCAGCAGGCTGTGTGCTTGATGCATGACTTTACCGGGCATGCTCAGGTTGGTTACAAGACACGAGGCTTGATACTGCTTCAGAGAATGAAGCAAAAACTTTATTTAACCACGTTAAATATTTAAAAAAAAATTAAAAGGAGTCTGCTTCTGAGGCTGCTCCAAGGCTTGGAGTGTTTGGAAGGACCCACGGGAGTTGAGGTGGAAAAAGAGGCCTCACAAATGGCTATGACGGCTACACGTATTATGTGTCTGTGTCCAGAACAAACGAGAGTGGATTGTGATGGGATTTATCAACAGGAGTTGGGCTGGGACAAGTTACTCACAGATGGTGAAGCCGCATGAATTATGAAAATCATCACAAGCAAAAGCCTTTATACTCTGCCACATTACTGTGTACTTTGTATATGCTGCATATTTACAGGAAAAAAACCAATGTAGGAGTATTTAAAAGTGTCTGTTGTGACTATTTCTTGTATACTTCCACCTGTAAAGCTAAGTGCCTTAGTTAGCTGTGCAGGGCTAAGAGGGAGAACTCGGTTAAAGCTAATAAGTGTAATTTACTTCCCACGCAGCACAACCTAAAATAGCTTTTCTAGACCGAAAGATGTCATCCCTTTAAACTCCAGTATCCCAGGCCCGTTCCTGGCACGAATTGAGAGCCAGGCCCTCTTTCCACAGGACAAAACTCCCATTTACAGCCCTGCAGGATCCTGAGACATTGGACTTTAGAGTCTTGACATTTTTATGTATATGGAAAGGTGGGTTATCAGGGCAGAGTGTCTTCACTAAGTTCTTATGAGGATAATTAAAATGAAAACAAACCAAAAAAAGTAGTCTTCCAAATTGGTGTGATCCATTCAAAGAGCATGGCCAATGTGTCAGAAGATCAATCAAGCCATTTGAACTGGGATACAAAATCAAGATGAGGATTATAAATGTGTAAAGATACTGCATGTCTCTACCTATGGGGAAGACAAGCCCACCTGCTTCTGAGTCTCTCACATCTGGATTCCAGGGTTCCCATTTCTGGAGCACACTGATCAGTTTCTCTTCCTTATGAAGATACAGGTTTCCCACCCATAAGCCCTGGAAATGCCTTCCTGCTGGACCCACATTCACTACCACAAACCACAAAATACCACTGTATACTAACCTTATAACAAATAACAGCATAAGCAAGCCCCAGGGGCTAAAAGGAGCCCCCAGCTGCCCCAGGGCAGTAGGAACTTTTGGGAACTGCACTACACTACTTTTGGAAGTGTGCTCTCTCTTCCATGTCTGGCTGACCAGCATGGCTTTTGAGCATGCAATTTTGCAGAATTTGCAGCGAGGATGCGAGGGCGAGGGGGGAACAGTAATTCTCCATTATTTTATAAAAAAAAAATTAAAAAAAAAAAAAAAAAACAATACAATACACAGAAGAGTGAAGATAGTACTAAGACATCTAGTGCTTAGATAGATTACAAATAAAAAGTTTGTTTTTTTAAATATAATTTATACATATCATATATAATATATAATTTATAATTATAAAAATAAATTTAAAATTTAAAATTTAGATATTAGCATTTAAGTATTCAGTTCAATCTCATGTCAGTGAGAGTGGAGTAAGATATCATTTATAACATCATCATCTCTATCTATCTCTCATTCTCAGGAGGACTGGAGGAAGGTGGGAAGGGGAAGGATAAGAAATTAATCTGTTTCAGGGCCACACTGATCAACACACACACACAGATCACACCAGGACCTCCTCCCCCCACATCACTTCCCATAGCATTACATTGGCTGCTTGGTTTTTTTTGACTTTTTCCTTTCTCTCTAGCTATTGCTCTAAATTGAAAATGAAGATGAAATGTAATGGTAATGAAATGAATATCCTAGAGTCCTAAAGTCCCTATGTTCCTAAGCTTGAATGGACAGCTGAGTTGAAAACAATTGTTGGGCGTGATTCTGTATATGTATTTCAAAGGCAAGCAGGAAGGTTGAAGAGGGAGGAGGAGGAGGGAAGGTGGTGTGTTGGTCTGGAAAACTTACTGCGAACTGCCTCCTACTGCTGCCCCCCCTGGAAACCCTTGGTCTGTGAAACACTGATGATACAAGGAACAGGATAGAAGACTACTTGTGAACAATGTATGGCTATTTTCTATACTTTTTTCAGTCCCTTTGTAGCTGGCCTGCAACAAAGCATCCCCTTCCCATCCCCTTCAGCACACATCTGTGTCATTCTCTCTTCTCTTCATCTCTTTCTCTCTCTTTTTCTATTTTTTTCCTGTGCTGAGATTTGATTTTTTTGTGAATATGTGTGTGTTCAAAATATGAAAGGATAATGAGGAATGGGTAATTCTTTTTCCAGTGATCTCAGAACTATGGTTAAAAAAAGGAATACAGAAAAGCTTAGTGGTTTCAAATCTAGAAATTTCTACATTCCTTAGAAACACAACTTCAAAATGCACACACAAGTGCACACTTAATTTACATGCACAGATACCATGATAACTGAATGCAAAAATCATGTACTCATTGCTTGCACATTTTTGTCCAGGCAAGTCCATCTATGACAAGAGTATCAAGTTCAAAGGACATTCATGAATGAGTGAAGTCACTTGACAGAGTTGTGTGTTTCTGGAGAGAAGGAGAGTCACAAAGGATACGTCTACACAGCTGCTAGGACCGAGTCTCACAGACTTGCATTAGTGGGGCTCGCGCCAGCATGCTACAAATAGCAATGGGAATGTTTTGGCTCAGGCTGGAGCTTGGGATCTCACGTTTAGGAAGGGAGAGTGCTTCAGAGCCCAAATATCAGAGCAACGTCTACACAGCTATTTTTAGCGTGCTAGCAAGAGCCTGTCGCCCCAGGCTGTGAAACTCACTCTCAGCAGCTGTGTAGACACACCATAAGAGGCTTTGCTTTGTTTGGGGGTATTTAACAGTAAAAAGATGGTAAGTCATTGTCCTAAAACATTTCCCTAGAACTGTCTAGTCTACTTCCCTTATGTAGCTAAATATCTTCCAGTATCCTTGTTATTTACACTGTACTTGTATCTCCAACATGATAGTTAACGTACATGCATCCGACGAAGTGGGTATTCACCCACGAAAGCTCATGCTCCAATACGTCTGTCTATAAGGTGCCACAGGATTCTTTGTTGCTTCTATGATAGTTAACACTGAGTAAACTGTCTGCATGTGTTTACACAAACAATTCTCATTTTTCTTTTGTAGCAGGATTCTTGCAAGTAACTATCCCTGTCATCACTTCCATGCATCTGTCTTGCTTCTAAGAGGCTGCTCTTCTCTCTTACCAAACCAACTCTCTCAGATTTGCTCACTGAGTAATTAGATGAGTTTCAACAAACAATCATTCCCTCTGGTAATGGCAGAGTGCTAGTCTGGTATTTACCTATACTGAAAGCATCTCCTGGAAACCTCTGAGGATCATTCTAATTAGAGACCGTTTTGTTGATACATATTTACCCATTTCTTTCTTCCCCATATTATTCCAAGGGAAAGTGATTTGCATGGATGTAGGGTTTCATATCTACTCTGTGTGTCTGTGCTTGCTGCTTAGCCGCAGTCTGAAGTCAGGATCCATGGCCTAAGACACTCCAGTGAGCTGCTATTGAAATACTGGTCCACAATGTGGTACAGTGTGTTAAAATTGCAGGTGAGAAATAAGCACCAATAGCATAGAAGAGAGGATCTTGTTTTGATACGATATCCAGAAAAGAGCAGAAGATTTGTTTCCACATACAGGGTGAAATCCTGGCCACAATGAAGCCAATGGCAAAACTCCAGGGGACTTCAAACATTTCACTCAATGTTTTTAATATTTAAAATGTTTGTTCCACAAACCTGGACTCAGCCTGTGCATTTTCAAAGCACCTCATTCACATATGTGTCAAGTATCAGAGGGGTAGGTAGAAACATGCAGTATCTTTACACATTTATAATCCTCATCTTGATTTTGTATCCCAGTTCAAATGGCTTGATTGATCTTCTGACACATTGGCCATGCTCTTTAAATGGATCACACCAATTTGGAAGACTACTTTTTTTGGTTTGTTTTCATTTTAATTATCCTCATAAGAACTTAGTGAAGACACTCTGCCCTGATAACCCACCTTTCCATATACATAAAAATGTCAAGACTCTAAAGTCCAATGTCTCAGGATCCTGCAGGGCTATAAATGGGAGTTTTGTCCTGTGGAAAGAGGGCCTGGCTCTCAGTTGGTGCCAGGAACGGGCCTGGGATACTGGAGTTTAAAGGGATGACATCTTTCGGTCTAGAAAAGCTATTTTAGGTTGTGCTGCTTGGGAAGTAAATTACACTTATTAGCTTTAACCGAGTTCTCCCTCTTAGCCCTTCTAGCATGATTGTGAACCACTGATGATTACTCTCTGGAAACAGTTTTCCAATCAGTTATGCACCCACCTTATAGTAGCTCCATAGTATAGTATGCTCTGGAATTAACAACTGAAAAGTTGTTTCACTGCAGAGTAGGCTAGCTTGAAATTAGACCTTTAAGACCCTCTCAGCAAGTTTGCAGATGACACTAAACTGGGAGGAGTGGTAGATACACTGGAGGGTAGTGATAGTATCCAGAGGGGCCTAGACAAATTAGAGGACTGGGCCAAAAGAAACCTGATAAGGTTCAACAAGGACAAGTGCAGAGTCCTGCACTTAGGATGGAAGAATCCCATTCACTGTTACAGACTAGGGACCGAATGGCTAGGAAGCAGTTCTGCAGAAAAGGACCTAGGGGTTACAGTGGACGAGAAGCTGGATATGAGTCAACAGTGTGCCCTAGTTGCCAAGAAGGCTAACAGCATTTTGGGCTGTATAAGTAGGGGCATTGCCAGCAGATCGAGGGACCTGATCATTCCCGTCTATTCGACATTGGTGAGGCCTCATCTGGAGTACTGTGTCCAGTTTTGGGTCCCACACTACAAGGAGGATGTGGAAAAATTGGAAAGAGTCCAGTGGAGGGCAGCAAAAATGATTAGGGGGCTGGAGCACATGACCTACGAGGAGAGGCTGAGGGAACTGGGATTGTTTAGTCTGCAGAAGAGAAGGATGAGGTGGGATTTGATAGCTGCTTTCAACTACCTGAAAGGGGGTTCCAAAGAGGATGGATCTAGACTGTTCTCAGTGGTGGCAGATGACAGAACAAGGAGTAATGGTCTCAAGTTGCAGTGGGGGAGGTTTAGGTTGGATATTAAGAAAAACTTTTTCACTAGGAGGGTGGTGAAGCACTGGAATGGGTTACCTAGGGAGGTGGTGGAATCTCCTTCCTTAGAGGTTTTTAAGGTCAGGCTTGACAAAACCCTGGCTGGGATGATTTAGTTGGGAATTGGTCCTGCTTTGAGCAGGGGGTTAGACTAAATGACCTCCTGAGGTCCCTTCCAACCCTGACATTCTATGATTCTATGACCCAGCAGGCTGGATTCTCTTCCATGCAGCTGGGAGGAAAAATGGGGTAGCAAAAATAATCAGATGTGCACAATTCTTAGCCAAATGAGGAGCAGATACAGGTTCTGTATCCCTGACAGCACTTGAGAGAAGTTTATATCCCAACTGGGTGCCAGCTGGACTGTCCACTGCAACCACTTTTGAAATTACCTCCGAATTATAGCCAAAGCACCTCTGCAGATCAGACCCTAACCATCTCTAATCTCTGATTAATTTTTAGTCCTGCTCACCTTCCTCCCAGTCCATGTGATTTCTTTAAGCCAATGTGCTTAGATGATGTGCTGAATTGGAACGAAAAGTGTAGTTTAGTAAATTTCAATAAACATACACCTCTACCCCAATATAATGGGTCCCGATATAACACGAATTCGGATATAACGCGGTAAAGCAGTGCTCCGGGTGGGCGGGGGCTGTGCACTCCAGCGGATCAAAGCAAGTTCGATATAACGTGGTTTCACCTATAACACAGTAAGATTTTTTGGCTCCCGAGGACAGCGTTATATCGGGATAGAAGTGTATCTTACAAAACAAAGTGCTCAGTACAGACTTCATTCCACAAGCTAACAGAACAGCCCACCCTCCCTTCACAACAGCTTTATGGCCTCCAGCACTGAAAATAATCCAGCATAAACCTAAAAATATGAACTTTTCAGGATGGAGAGGTAAGATGCCAAAAGACTCCACATACACAAACAACTGGAGATTGGACTCCAAGTCAAATTTGCATTTTTCTATGGTTACCTAGTACTAGACCCAGCAATCTAATTTGAGCCACCTCTGGAATTTTTCTAATGCTGTCCTTAAGGATGGTCTTGGCATAAATCAGAGAAGTGCACATTTCCTTTCCTACTGGATGAGTTTATTATAAAAATGTGGTTTGACAACACAGTGCATTTGAAGCGTATTTCAAGGGCTGACCTGTGGACATGCCTGAGTTTAGCTGACACACTTCAACAGTGGAGGTGATCCTTAGGCACAGTGAGATGTGTGCAAGCACAATGCATCCACTCAAAAACCAGCATGCAGGAAATTAGCCAATTAGCCAGCAATGACATTTAGCAGAATTTGTACAAAGAGACACTGTTATGGACAACTAGGTGGTGGAAGGGACAGTCTTTATAATAGCCAATGGCAAGAATCAGAGGGGAAATGAGGAGGATGTTGAACTATGATCAAACATGTATGATGACCTTTTGAAAAGTTATCCTTGAATCTTGTTTATGATTAGAGACTGAATGTCAGAATTACTTAGGAGAACTTGTTAAAATATGAACAAACACTTGTTGCATAAAAACCATAGGATTTATAAATCTTAAGAACAAATTGTGTCAGAAGCTTAAATTAGTGGTACAATTTTCATCACTTTGCAGATCTCCCGATCCCCCAGGTTCCTGGGGATAGAAGCGGGGAGTATGGCAACCCCAGGAAGTGAAGCTTTTATTGCTCAGCAGGGAGCCTTCAAGACCATTAAGAGAGTTGATGGTGTGCTGTCAAGGGTGTCCTATCCAGTCCTCAGTAAATTGGTAATTAACCGTGGGAACAATTTACCCAAGGTTGTGGTGGATTCTCCATCAGTGGCATTTTTTAAATCAGGACTGGATGTCTTTCTAAAAAGTGGCTGCAATACAACCAGGAATTAATTCAGGGACGTCCTATGGCCTGTGTTAGGCAGCAGAACAGGCTATGGGATCACAGTGGTCCCTTTGGGCCTTATAATCCATGAATCAAAAGTGATGTGGAGGAACTTTAGGGCTCTCCATCATGCAGAGACATCCTGATCCTGGGGCAGACAGACATAGAGGGTTTATTACTACTTTTAATAAAACAAATGTGTTGATCAGAAAATATATGTTGTAAATCAAAATTCCATGCAGGAGACTCTTTAGGATAAGAATTGATAACTTCCAGCTCAGTATGTTTCACAAAGTTACTTTCAAAACAGTGAGAAGGAAGCTAATGTATTTGATCAGAATTCTCATTGAAGAGATTAATCAGTCGAGATTTATTCCCTCAGGAGTTGCAGATAAGGCACTGCTGGGCAATGCTAGGGGTTCTGGCTTCTGGACCCTGTCAGGAGTCTGACTTGCTGTCTGGATTTTTACTGTTGCCTAGTACTACAACAGTGGCCTAGAACTACATTTCTTGAACCAGTGTGGCCAGTGCTTCATGTCTGGATTCCTGATCTATTCCTGGCTCTGTCACTAACTTTGTAATGGGGCGCTGGACAAGTCATTTCACTTCACTACCTTGTTTTTTTCATCTGTAAAAAGGGGATGATAGAGACCTACTCAGAGGGATGCATGAGGATTAAACCATCATGATCATCTAGTTTGACCTCCTGCACACAACAGGTCACAACCTTCACCCATCCACTCCTGTAATAGGCCCATAACCTCAGGCTGAGTTACTGAAGTCCTCAAATCTTGATTTAAAGACTTCAAGTTACAAAGAATCCACCATTTACTCTACTTCAAACCAGCAAGTTCCCCATGTCCTATGCTGCAGAGGAAGACATAAAAATGGCCATACTGGGTCAGACCAAAGGTCCATCTAGCCCAGTATCCTGTCTTCTGACAGTGGCCAGTGCCAGGTGCCCCAGAGGGAATGAACAGAACAGGGAATCATCAAGTGATCCATCCCCTGTCACTGATTCCCAGCTTCTGGCAAACAGAGGCTAGGGACACCATTCCTGCCCCTCCTGGCTAATAGCCATTGATGGGCCTATCCTCCATGAATTTATCTAGGTCTTTTTTTAACCCAGTTATAGTCTTGGCCTTCACAACATCCTCTGTCAAGGAGTTCACAGGTTGACCGTGTGTTGTGTGAAAAAATACTTCCTTTTGTTTGTTTTAAACCTGCTGCCTAGTAATTTCATTTCATGTCCCCTAGTTCTTGTGTTATGAGAAGGAGTAAATAACGCTTCCTTATTTTTTTTCTCCACACCAGTCATGATTTTATAGACCTCTATCATATCCCCCCCCCTTAGTCATCTCTTTTCTAAACTGAAAAGTTCCAGTCTTATTAATGTCTCCTCATATGGCAGCCGTTCCACACCCCTAATCATTTTTGTTGCCCTTTTCTGAACCTTTTCCAATTCCAAAATATCCTCTTTGAGATGAGGCGACAACATCTGCACGCAGTATTCAAGATGTGGGTGTACGATGGATTTATATTGAGGCAATATGATATTTTCTGTCTTATTATATATCCCTTTCTTAATGATTCCCAACATTCTGTTCTCTTTTTTGACAGCCGCTGCACATTGAGTGGATGTTTTCAGAGAACTATCCACAATGACTCCAAGATCTCTTTCTTGAGTGGTAGCAGCTAATTTAGACCCCATCATTTTATATGTATAGTTGAGATTATGTTTCCCAATGTGCATTACTTAGCATTTATCAACACTGAATTTCATCTGCCATTTTGTTGCCCAGTCACCCAGTATTGTGAGATCCTTTTGTAGCTCTTCACAGTCTGCCTGGTACTTAACTATCTTCAGCAGTTTTGTATTATCTGCAAATTTTGCCACCTCACTGTTTACCCCTTTCTCCAGATCATTTATGAATATAATGAATAGGACTGGGCCCAGTACAGACTCCTGGGGGTCACCACTATTTACCTCTCTCCATTCTGAAAATGGACCATTTATTCCTACCCTTTGTTTCCTATCTTTTAACCAGTTACTAATCCATGAGAGGACCTTCCCTCTTATCCCATGACAGCTTACTTTGCTTAAGAGCCTTTGGTGAGGACCTTGACAAAGGCTTTCTGAAAATCTAAATCCACTGGATCCCCCTTGTCCACATGCCTGTTGACCTCCTCAAAGAATTCTAGTAGATTGGTGAGGCATGATTTCCCTTTACAAAAACCATGCTGACTCTTCCCCAACAAATTATGTTCATCTATGTGTATGACAATTTTGTTCTTTAGTTTCAACCAGTTAGCCAGGTACTGAAGTCAGTCTTACCGGCCTGTAATTGCCAGGATCACCTCTGAAGCCCTTTTTAAACACTGGCTTCACATTAGCTATCCTTCAGTCATTTGGTACAGAAGCTAATTTAAATGATAGATTACAGACTACAGTTAGTAGTTCTGCAATTTTACATTTGAGCTCCTTCAGAACTCTTGCGTGAATACCATCTTGTCCTGGTGACTTATTACTCTTTAGTTTATCAATTTGTTCCAAAATGTCCTCCAATGACTGTGACATTATCTGAGTAAAATATGACCATATAGATCAGGGGTCGGGAACCTTTCAGAAGTGGTGTGCCGAGTCTTCATTTATTCACTCTAATTTAAGGTTTCACGTGCCAGTAATACATTTAAATGTTTTTAGAAGGTCTGCTTCTATAAGTCTATAATGTATAACTAAACTATTGTATGTAAAGTAAATAAGGTTTTTAAAATGTTTAAGAAGCTTCATTTAAAATTAAAATGCAGAGCCCTCTGGACCAGTGGCAGGGACCCAGGCAGTGTGAGTGCCATTGAAAATCAGCTCGCGTGCCACCTTCGGCACGCGTGCCATAGGTTGCCTACCTCTGATATAGATCATTGTTGCAATCATTGTTATATATTTGCAACAAATCTAGTACAAATGTGGCATGTAAGATGTCTATGGAAAGGTTATGATTTGATGAATATGATTATGTTATCTGTATGCAAGTATCATTTTTGTATTTGAAGTTATGAGTATTGGCTCTATACCTGTATTTAAAATGTTTGTTCCTGGGGTAATGCCCACAAGGTAGTTAACCAGCACAAATTAAGTGGCTCATTGAGGAACACTTAACTAACAATGGACCATGGGAGATGCCCATCTACACTGAATGGACTGTCCTGTAGACGTTCTGCTGGGGTATAGGTAATGATTTCCTGCTGTGACTAAGCAAAATTATGCATGGACATGACTTGCCCATGTGACTCCAAACGTCCATCCTTTACCTGTAATTTTCCACTAGCTGTGCTGAGGGCTTTGTTTGAAACAATGGGTTTCCCTCCACATGGCAGAAGCTATAAACGGCCCTGGAAACACCTTCATTTGGCCTCTTTCCTCCTCTAGCCTCTGGACTATGGACTTATACTAATGGGAGCATTCTACCCAAGGGACTGAGGTCCTTCCAATGATATGGAAGCAACCAGAGACTTGACTTAAGCCAGCGGTTTACTCCATCACTGTGACAAGCCCTAACGAAGAACTTTACAATTACTGTATGTATTTGATTCCTTTAACCAATTTTAACTCTCACCTTTCTTTCTTTCTTTCAATGAATAAACCTTTAGATTTCAGATACTAAAGGATTGGCAACAGCGTGATTTTTGGGTAAGATCTGAGTTGTATATTGACCTGGGTATGTGGCTGGTCCTTTGGAATCAGAAGAATCTTATTTGAGGAGATTGGTTTTAAAGAACCACTCATCTCTGCGTCTAGTGTTTTTGGTGGTGATACAAGGACTGGAATACCCAAGGAAACTGCTTTTTATGGCTTCTTGTTAGCCAGTGTGGTGAAACAGAAGTTTACTTTTGTTGCGGGTTTGGTGTATCTCATGGGAGAATAACCTCCAGTTTTGTGGCGTGTCCGCCCTAGTTCTCAGCAGTTTGTCCTGAATTTGGTATTCTCAGTTGTGACCCACAAAGGCACGATTACAATGACACCTCAGTCTGGTACAGTTCCTCGAATTTGTCATCTAAGAAGAATGGCTCAGGTTTGGGAATCTCCCTCACATCCTCAGCCATGAAGACCAATGCAAATAATTAATTTAGTTTCTCCGCAATGGCTAAAAACCCCCATGGTCTCTGCCAATCTGACATGGGGGAAAACTCCTTCCCATCCCTAAATGTAGTGATCAGTTAGACCCTGAGCATGTGGGCAAGACCCACCAGCCAGACACCTGGGAAAAAATTCTCAGAGCCCTCCCCATCTAGTGTCTCATCTCCAGGCGCTAGAGATATTTGCTAATAGCAGTTGCAATTGGGCCATATGCTATTGTAGGCAACTCATCATACTATTCCTACCATAAACTTATCAAACTCAGTCTTGAAACAAGTTAGGTTTAACACAAGGAAAAAATCAATCAGGTTCTTAAAAAGAAAGCTCTTAATTAAAGAAAGAAAGGTAAAAATTATCTCTGTAAAATCAGGATGGAAAATACTTTACAGGGTAATTAGATTCATATAGCCCAGAGGAACCCCCTCTAGCCTTAGGTTCAAAGTTACAGCAAACAGAGGTAAAATCCTCTCAGCAAAAAGGAACATTTACAAGTTGAGAAAACAAAAATAAGACTAACACGCCTTGCCTGGCTATTACTTACAAGTTTGAAACATGAGAGACTGATTCAGAAAGATTTGGAGAGCCTGGATTGGTGTCTGGTCCCTCTTAGTCCCAAGAGCGAACAACCCCCAAAACAAAGAACACAAAACAAAGACTTCCCTCCACCAAGATTTGAAAGTATCTTGTCCCTTTATTGGTCCTTCGGGTCAGGTGTCAGCCAGGTTTACTGAGCTTCTTAACCCTTTACAGGTAAAAGAGACATTAACCCTTAACTATCTGTTTATGACAAATGGTAACACTTTTCTATCTCTATTGGAAATACCTCACCTGATGCATCCTAGGACTGCATTAGCCTTTTTCCACTGCCACAACACTTTGGCAGCTCATAGTCATTGTGGGATCGACCAATACACCCAGTAAAAAAATCAGTTATCTTCTCAAAGAAAAAGATCAGGATGATCTGACAGGATCTACCTTTTGTAAAATCATATTGTATTTTATCCCAGTTACTGTTTACCTCTATGTGTTTAGTTACCCTCTCCTTCAAATTTTGTTCTAAGACCTTGCATACAATTGAGATAATGAAAGATAACAAAAAGAAATTAAACCTTGCGCTTCAGGTTTAAACCAGTCTCTTACTTTAGAGATCATAGAATCATAGAATCTCAGGGTTGGAAGGGACCTCAGGAGGTCATCTAGTCCAACCCCCTGCTCAAAGCAGGACCAAACCCAACTAAATCAGGGTGAGACGTAATGGGAGGTTTAACTCACATCTGCTATTGTAGGGTCCCTACACCTTTCTCAGCAGCAGCTGGTTCTGGCCACTGCCAGAGACAGGATACTGGGCTAGACTGACCTTGGGTCTGATCCAGTCTGGCAATACCAAGTTCCTATGCAACAGTGCAGTGCCACCACCAAGCAGGTACAAATATGTTTGTATTTCATAACTTGTCCTTATGTGGCAGCTCAGATGGCTGTCAGTAAGAACGGAGCCATGAGAGACATTTACAACCTCACATCGCCAAGGCCTGGTCACTGGGCTTTTCCAACCATTTCCAACTACTAAGATTTATGAACAGATGAGTCTAAACTGACAGATGCATCTTGAGAAGGGCTAAGAAATTGTCGACAGCAAATGGAATGAAACTGGGTGAAAAACAGCTCAAATAGTATGTGAAATTCACTGTTTTCTTTTAAAACATCAATGATTTCCCTCCTATTTGAAAGTTAGAAGAGAACGTTTCAGAGCTTAGCTCTATTATTTTTATTCTAGAAAGCACTACACTACTTTATACTTTCTGAAAGACTGAAGTGACTTTTATCTAAGTATCCCTTGCAACGTGCACCCACACATCACATATGTTACAGTTTCAGAAACATTGTAAAATGGCAAATTCTTATTCATAGTTTTCTTTGTTTGGGTCCCCAGACATTAGTTTGAGTTCAGGAGAAGGAGGAATTTGCTCCTATGATAAACAGTAACATGAAAGACTGCAAAAATCTTGTCACGGAACAAGAAGATGTGAAGGACCAAGGTCTATCAATGCTCAAGACCCCTATAACTGAGGGATATCAGTCTTAAGGGAGGCAGCAGCCTGACACCAATGGACAATTCCTGAGTGCTCCCAAGGTAAGTGAAAAGTCCCATGGTCTGTGCCCATATTCTATGGGGAAAATGCCTTCCCAACTCCCCACTGGCTGAGGTTTCCAAATGTGTGCATATGAGCAAGAATCACCCGGTTTAAGTATCTGAACCCATTATACTCAGACAGTCATAGAATTTAAGGCCAGAAGGGACCACCAAATCATCTAGTCTGGCCTCCTGTACATCACAGGCTACCAACACCACCCACCACCCACACACTACACCCCACCAAACAAACCAGCCTGGCTTGTTTAAACCAAATGAAGTCACCAACCAAACTCTATTCATGTTTCCAGGGAGAAAACAGAGTACAGAGCTGAGGGAGAGCAGCGGGCACACAAACCAACCCCCGGCTGGGAGGTGCGATTATAGGCCTGTAAACCATCCAAGTGTCTTCTTGAATACTCTCCTTGTGGTTTACACCAGGAAAGGTCAGGCTGAGCAGGCACACTGCTATGTAATTTTCACATGAGGCATTCACCCTGGAGGGTGAAGTACCTGTATTAATTAATTAACACCTTTAAGGCTTTGTTATACTCCCACAATGACTATACCACACAAATGGAAATCTATACAACCAGAGGAAAGAGAGAGGAGATTATACTGATGTTGTAGGCACAATCTCCTGTTACCATCCCTGAAACATCACTAGGCATAACCTGTGTGGTATGTAACCTATGCAAAGGGGATAAACCATCCTTCTGAGCTAAGAAATTCTCTGACTGTGGCCTCACTTTATGGAGTAACAGGCAAAACACTTCACAGACATCAGCAGGTGCAAAGCACTGGCCCCCAAGGGACTCACACTAAGTTATCAGCTTGTTTAGCCAACATTACTATATTTACACTGGCTTTCCATTACAGTTTACACTGCACTGAAAATTGTTTTGACAACATGAAGGCTCCCTGGCCTGAGTATCTTAGTGACCTTCTGTTCACATTGACAACAACTGTGGTTTTCTCTGAAGTCTAGCAATGCTAGTCTTCTGGGGACTCCTAGAAACAAGCTCAAAACGCCTGGATTTTGAGCTTTAGCTGTCGTACCCCTTCAATCTGCAGTTCTCTTCCTTTGATCAAACTGATTTAGTCCTTTCTCCTTTAAGGCTTAACACCAGACAGCTCTCCTCCTCGGTAACTGATCAAGATCAAGAAGGTATTTAGGGTTCATTGGGATGCTTTGGGGGAAAGCTATAGGCGAACAGAAAGTACTGCACCAGGAAAATCTTTATTGTGCCGATAAAAGGTGTGTGCCCTGAGCCAAAGCACTTCAACGTTTGCTTAACTTTATCAGCAGTTCTCAGACTGTGGGTTGCGCCCACAAAGTGGGTCGTGACCCCATTTTAATCAGGTCACCAGGGCTGGCATTACACTTCTTGGGCTCTGGGGCCAAAGCCCAAGCCCCACCGCCCAGGGCTGAAGCCGAATCCTGAGGGCTGAAGCCCTGGGTAGTGAGGCTCAGGTTACAGGCCTCCCACCTGGGCCTGAAACCTTTGGGTTTCGGTGTTGGCGCCCCCTCCCCAGCCCATGGCATTGGGGCTCAGGCTTCAGTCCCCCCTCCTGGGGTTGTCAGAAGGGGGTCGTGGTGCAATGAAGTTTGAGAACCTTAAGTCAATGAGACTTAAGCAAGTGCTTAAATGCTTTGCTGAACTGCAGCCTAAATGACCATATTTGGTTGCAATATTACTACATATCGAAGTGGAAAGGGACATTTACTAATGTGACAACAAAGATTTAAGATCCTAAATCAGTCACAGAATGTAAGGTACAAAAACGCATAGACCTAAAAATGATTCTTGGCATTAGTTAAGCTATCAGGAAAACATGGCATCCACAAGCCACGTCCTGGTAGGTAAAGAAAGGAGAAAGTGAAATATCTTGTTTATTCTTTTTTTGGTAATTTTCAAAGCCTATTGTCACTGATTTGGCATCTTAAATAGTCAATTAATATAATGCATTTCTGGTGCACCAACTCAAAATGTGTGGAGAAGTGCAATGAAAACAAGCACAGAAAGAAACCAGTGAAATGAGTGCGCAATGCAGTGAAAAGTAAATGTAATTAGAAAGCTGAGCTGGCAAGTAACAACTAATTAACAATAACTAAACCCACTTTATTTTGAAAGTGCCTGGATGCTCGAAGCAGAGCAAATTCCACACTGTATGAGCCACCCTGGCAAGAGTTCAGCCACGCAGGTGCAAAGCTAGAACCACTAACAGTGGATGTTGATTGAACACAAAAAGCAAAAAATAAACCATCTCGAGAAATTCTTTTGAACTGAATACGTGAATATAAAATAGGCCTTTTCACGTTTTATTCTGTGCGAAAGGGTTGAGCTTCTATAAAGATGCCTCCTGCATATATAATAGTGATTTTGTCTATATAAAGTAACTTAATGATAGATCGTAAAAGGAAGGAATGATGGTCAAGCCCAGTGGATGATTCCTATAGAAACCATACCCTTGCTCTCCATAATGTGGGAATGTTTTGGAAGCTTTTAGCACAGCCTTGGAAAAAGTCAGTTACTTTTCCGTAACTGGTGTTCTTCGAGATGTGTTGCTCATGTCTATTCCACAGTAGTTGTGCGTGCTCACCTTGGAGTGGCGCTTGCCTGGCGTGGTATAAGGGGAGCTGCGCACTCCCCCCACCCTCAGTTCCTTCTTGCCAGACAACTTCGGAGAGGGGAAGGAGGGTGGGATGTCGAATAGACATGAGCAACACATCTCGAAGAACACCAGTTACGGAAAAGTAACTGTCTTTTCTTCTTCAAGTGATTGCTCACGTGTATTCAACAATAGCTGATTCCAAGCTGTACCTGCTGGAGGTGAGTAGGAGTTCACAAGTTCTTGGGACAGAGCACCACCCTGCCAAACCTGGCGTCATCCCTGGTTTGGGAGACTATCAGATAGTGTGAGGTGAACGTGTGAACTGAAGACCACGTGGCGGCCCTACAAATGTTCTGCATAGGGACATGGGCCACGAAGGCAGCCAACAAGGCCTGCGCCTGAGTCGAGTGCACCCTCACAATGGGTGGTGGGGGGACACTCACCAGCTCATAACAGGAGCCGATGAACGATGTGATCCGGTTGGAAAGCCACTGAGTGGAAATCGGCTGGCCCCTTGCGCGCTCAGCCAAGGCGATGAACAGTTGCAAGGACTTTCTGAACGGCTTGGCCCGCTTGAGTTAGAAAGCCAGAGCCCGCCTCACATTGAGTGTGTGGAGATGGCGCTCCTCACTAGTCACGTGAGGCTTGGGGCAGAGGACTGGTAGAAAAATATCCTGACCCATGTGCTAGGCGGAGACCACCTTCAGGAGGAACGCGGGGTGTGGGCAGAGCTGGACCATATCCTTATGAAAGACCGTGTACAGTGGCTTGGAGGTCAGGGCCCTGAGCTCCGAGACCCACCTGTCCGACGTGACAGTAACCAGAAAGGCCACCTTCCATGAGATGTGAGACCAGGAACACGTGGCCAATGGTTCAAACGGGGGTCCTGTAAGACAAGCCAGCACCAGATTCAGGTCCCATTGTGAGACCAGGGGCTTAGAATATGGGTAAAGCTGGTCCAAACCCTTAAGGAACCAGCCGGTCATAGCATGGGAGAACACAGTGTGTCCTTGCACTGGGGGATGGAAGGCCAATATGGCCACCAGGTGTACCCTAACTGACGAGGACGCCAGGCCCTGGGCTCTCAGGTGGAGAAGGTAATCAAGGATAAGCTGGTTCGGGGTAGCCGTCGGGGACATACCTTGGTTGCCGCCCACCTAGAAAAACGAGACCACTTTGCCATGTAGGAGCGGCGAGTGGAGGGCCGTCTACTTTCGAGGAGGACACCCTGAACCTGTTCTGAGCACGTCTTCTCCTTGCCAACAAGCCACTGAGCAGCCATGCCATGAGATGAAGAGCTGCCAGGTTGGGGTGGAGGAGGAGGCGGCCCTGGTCCTGAGAGAGCAGGCCCGGGCGGAGTGGCAACGGCTATGGCGGAGCCACTGCCAGGCCTGAGAGGGTCCCATACCAGTGCTGCCTGGGCCACACCGGGGCAATGAGGACGACCCTGGCTTTGTCTGTCTTTATCTTCTTCAGGACCCTGCTGATCAGCGGGAACGGGGGAAAGGTGTAAAGACGCTGGCCTGACCAGGACAGGATAAAGGTATTGGAGATAGCGCCCTTCCCTAGGCCCCCCCGGAGCAGAACCAAGGGCATCGTCAGTTCTGCCAGGTTGCGAACAGGTCCACCTGGGGAGTTCCCCACCTTCGGAAGAGCTGGTGGGCCACTTCCAGGTGTAGAGACCACTCGTGCTGAGAGAAGTCCCTACTCAAGTGATCCGCCCTCACATTCCAGGCGCCCAGCAGGTGAAAAGCTTTTAGGTGGATGTCGTGAACTATACAGAAGTCCCACAGACTGAGGGCTTCGTGACAGAGGGCAGAGGATCGAGCCCCGCCTTGCCTGTTGATATAGAACATTGGGGCCGTGTTGTCCATGAGAACCCTGACCACTCTGCAGTTCAGGTGCGAGCAGAAAGCCATACACACCAGCCGCACCGCCCTGAGTTCCTTGACGTTTATGTGAAGGGTCAGGTCTTGCGGAGACCACAGGCCTTGGGTCTGAAAATTCCCTACATGGGCCCCCCAACCCAGGTCCGATGCATCGGGCACCAACTCCAACAACGGGGCCCTGTCCCTGAACAGGACCCCTTGGAGCATGTTGCTTGGTGCGGACCACCACCGCAGGGAGGTGATCACCAAGCTCGGCACAGTGAGGACCTTGTCCATTCTGTCCGTGGCCTGGGAGAACTGCGAGGCCAGCCAGAGCTGGAAGGACCTCATCCTGAGTTTGGTGGACCACATACGTGCACACTGACATGTGACCTAGCAGCTGCAGGCAAGCCCTGGCTGTCGTCACCGGGAACCTTGCGATTGAGTTGATGAGACATTTCAGGGTCTCGAACCTGTCTCGGGGGAGAGAGACCCTGGCTGACATTGCGTCCATGAGCGCCCCGATAAACTCTATGTGTGGGACCAGGACTAACATGGACTTGGTGTTGTTTACCAACAGGCCCAGGGCGGTGCATGTGGACAGGAGGAGAGCCACGTGATCCCTCACCTGCAACCTGGAGGTGCCCTTGACCAGCCAGTCATCCAGATAGGGGAATATCTGGACCCCCCGGCACCTGAGGTAGGCCGCTACCACCGACATGCATTTTGTCAAGACCCTGGAGACAGTGGACAGGCCAAATGGGAGGACTGTAAATTGGTAGTGATTCTGTCCCACCACAAAACAGAGGAAGCGCCTGTGCCCATCAAATATGTGGATGTGGAAGTACGTGTCCTGTAGATCAAGGGCAGTGTACCGGTCCCTGGGATCCAGGGAGGGGATGATGGAGGTCGGGGAAACCATGCGGAACTTGAGTTTCACCATGTACTGGTTCAGGCCTCGCAGGTCCAGGATGGGCCTGAGCCCCCCTTTGACCTTCATGATAAGGAAATACTGGGAGTAATACCCCTTGCCCAGGAACTCCTTGGGCATGGCCTCTATCGCTCCTAGTTCCAGAAGCCTCCCAACCTCCTGCTCGAGTAGAGCCTCGTGCAATGGGTCCCCCTAGAGGGATGGGGGCAGGGGGTGGTTGGGCAGGTAGGAGGTAAACTGAAGGGTGTTACCTCGGGTGATGGTGTTGAGGACCCAGCGGTCCGAGGTGAGCCGTGACCATTCCAGGAGGAAAGCACACAATCGATTGGAAAAAGGGAGCTTTATTGGGGGTGGGTCCCTGCTGAGAACTGGCAGGGTACCCCCGAGTGTCCCATCAAAAATGCCTTTTACCTGCCTGCTTGCCCTTAGAGGACCCAGGCTTGGGGGAAAGCCGATACTGCCTTTGCGGCCATTTCCTATAGTCCCACTGGTTCTTCTGGGCGCCCTCGTATTTCGGGAGGGCAGCCTGCGCGGGAGCCTGCAGTGGCTTGAACTTGGGTTTTGCTGGAGCAGGGACATAAAGGCCCAAGGTCTGGAGGTCGTGCGGGAGTCTTTAATGCCGTGCAGCCTTGTGTCTGTCTCCTCCGCAAACAGCGCCTTCCCGTCGAAAGGGAGATCCTGCATTGATGACTGCGCTTCGCTGGATAGCCCAGAGAGCAGGAGCCATGGACACTGCCGAGACCATGGACCATGCAGCCGTGTCCGTTGCATCCGAAGTGGCCTGCAGGGATGCCCTTTGGCCACTGCCCCTTCGTCCACGAGCGCCTTAAACTCTTTTCTATCGTGCTCCCGGAGAGAGTCCTCAAACTTGGGGAGAGATCCCCAGAGATTAAACTCATAGTGACCCAGGAAAGCCTGATGGTTTGCTACTCTTAGCTGGAAGCTTGACAACAAATAAACTTTTCTCCCAAAAGCATCCAGTCTCCGAGAGTCTTTGTTCTTAGGGGTCAGGGCTGGCTGCCCCTGCCACTCCCTGTGTTGGGCGCCGGGTGGGTATACAAATACTTGTGTCCCTTAGTGGGTACAAAGTACTTGCGCTCCACTTTCTTAGAGATGGGAGCCAACGAGGCTGGTGTTTGCCACAGGGCTTTTGAAATTCTTGCCACCCCTTCATGGAGCAGCAAGGTCATCCTGCCCGGTGCTGAGGGGGACAGCACATTGAACAGGGAGTCCAAGGGCTCCTCCATCTCCTCTGCCTGGAGGTGGAGGCTCGCAGCCACCCTTTTTAAGAGTTCTTGGTGGACCTGGTAGTCCTCCTGCCGGATGGAGGGGGCGGGGCTGCAATCAGCTTCTCCGGACGGGGCGAGAAGGCTGGTGTTGGCCGGCACCAGAGGATCCACCAACTGGTCGGACTCCGGGCACGGCGCCTAAGATATAGGCGACTCCTTTCTTGGTGGTCTAGGGATGGAGGCCGACAGTGCTTCCGATGCCCCGGCCACAGAGCGAGTCCCCACCAGTGGAGCGAGTCTCCACTGGTACCACTGGGCCGGCCACGACACTCAGTGCCACTGCACTTGCTGAGGCACTGGCAGGGCCGGTTGATTGGGCTGGCTAGCCTGGCCTGTAGACAGGCGGCTGTGAGAGGAGCCCAGGCTGGCGTATGACCCACTGCTGCCTCTGGACCAGGAGTAGTGGCGGTGCCGGGATCTATGTCGACCACGGGACCGTGACCTTGAGGCAGAGGAACGGCACCAACGTCAGTAGCTGCTCCGTGAACAGTCTTGACGGGAGGACCCGTGATGGCGATATGCCGGCAATTGACGCCCGGAGCTACGGTGCCTTAGCGGAACGGTCCAAGCGGGAACGGTGTCGATGGTTGTGCCACGACCAACAGCGGTACTTCCTTCGAGATGAGGACTGTTGGCGACGTCTGCCACGGTCCTGTCGGTATTCGCTCCGCGAAGATGAGCGGTGCCAGGAGTTCCGATCGGACAGCACCCATCCAGACAGCCTGGCCGGTGTCAAGGGTGATCCACATGGACTGAGCCCTGAACGGCTGCTAGGTGGTGAGCGGTGTCAGGAACGTTCCCTCGACCGAGACCAAGACTAGGCCGGCAGCGACTGCACCTATCCCAGCAGCGGCTTGCTTCTGGAGCATGGGGCCGACATCGGCGGAGCTCCAGCCACCGGCCTGGAGGGCTTCGGGCGTAGATGGCATCCGGACATCCATAGAGACCTGCTCCGAAGGGGCTGGGCTACTCCGCTCAACGTGAGTCAGAGGCCTAGGGCCCAGTGGGGATTGAGGACTACCCGACATGGGCCTAGCCTCTATCCCAGACTTCCCTGGTGACATTGCGAAGAGGGAGTCTTTCCGGTCCTCTTGGCATGCCCCATGGAAGGGGAGCGATGCTGACTAGTCGAAGGTACCAGAGAGTCTCCACGTACTGACGCAGCGGTGCCGGGTACTGGATGGGAGCGGCGTGCCAGGGTCGGGGCCAGCGCCGACTCCATTGGGACGGCCCAGAGCCTAATGTCCCTTTCTTTTTTAGTCCGAGGTTTGAACGACTTGCAGATCCTGCATCTTTCGCTGATCTGGGTTTCTCCCAAGCAGCGCAGACAGTCTGTGTGCGGGTCACTCCTTGGCACAGAATGCCTACAAGAGCTGCATGACTTAAATCCCGGGGCTCGGGGCATGCCCTGGCCTGGGCTCACTAACTAACAAAACTTAACTGAAAAGTGAACTGACTACAGGTATTAATGAACTAACAACAGTTCTGGGGAGAAGCAGCAGCAAAGCTGGAGCTGAGTAGTTCTGACGCACCTTCACTGGCGACACGAAGGAACTGAGGGTGGGGGGCTCCCCTTATACCGTGCCAGGCAGGCGCCACTCCAGGGGTCGCGGAGAGAGTTCCCCCCTACAGGTACTGCTAGGGGAAAAACTTCCAGCACCGGTGCATATGGTGAGCACGCACAGCTATTGTGGAATACACATGAGCAATCACTCGAAGAAGAATCAAGCCAGAGAGTCTTGGAGAGCTGGGCTTATTCTGTTATTGGGCTCATTCTGTATGTGAATAACTCACATGCTTCTCACAGCTTGTTGGCTCAGGTGACATCACATTAATCCCATTGCAGCAGGAAGCAGAACTGATACATGGCTTACACAGCAATGAGAGTCTAGTAAAGGTAAAGGAATTGTGACCCAGCATGCGTCGTACTCTGCAAGAAGGAACAAATTACTTGAGACAAAACAGCACTTTCACTGACTAGCAGCTCCCAGCAACGAATGGTTGGGTCATTACACCAATTGATTCTATTGATAGCTCATCTCAATTGATTAGACTCTGCCTGTTGGTATGCATACTTCCACCTTTTCATGTTCTCTGTATGTATAAATATCTCCTGTCTGTGTGTTCCATTCTGTTTTTTGCGGATACAGACTAACACGGCTGCTACTCTGAAACCTGCTAATAGTTAGGCCACTGTTGTGCATGAATGATAACTTCTGCGTGGACTCTTCAGTAGAGATGGTTACACTAGTAAATGGAGTCTACTGTCTTGTATCTATTGGGTTTCCGGGAAACGGGGCGAGCAAAGCCCGCCCCATGCTAACGGATCCCCCCCCAGCCTAAGGGGAGGTTCCACAGGGCCTCAGAAACCCACTAACTGCGGGGGACAACTAATAAAAGAACAGGGACAGGAGTGCGGTCAAAGGGTCATAAGAAGGGAGCCTGACAGGGACACCGAGCAGAGAACCCCGGACAGCGCCCACTGCTCCTCGAAGGCATCAAGGGAGCCAGCGGACGCCGCCCAGAGGAACTCCGCCCGGAGACGTGAATGGACTAAGGATCGGAAACAAGCCCCACAGTCGCAGGAGTCTCCAGTGGCCAACCGCCTCTCCCTGGTCACGTAGATGGCCATTTTAGCCAGGGCGAGGAGGAGGTTGACCAGGAGGTCCCGCGACTTCGTGGGGCCACGGATAGGGAGTGCATGGAGAAGGAGGTGGGGGGAGAAGTGCAGCCAGAAACGCAATAGGATATTGGTGAGGAGCCGGTATAGGGGCTGCAGCCTGGCGCACTCTACGTAAACGTGTGCCAGGGTCTCCCTCACGCCGCAGAAGGGGCAGGTGTCTGGGACAGGGGTAAACCGTGCCAAGTACACACCCATGCTCACGGCCCCATGGAGGAGCCGCCAACTGATATCCCCGACGGGCCTCAGGACCAGGGTGGAGTACAGGCTGGCCCACCGGGGCTCCTCACCCTCCAGAGGTGGCAGGAGGTCCCGCCATTTGGTGTCGGGGCGGGACACGAGGGTGAGGAAGTGAAGATCGTGCAGATCGTGCAGCCGGCTTGCGGTGAAGGGGCGGGGGGGCCGGTCGGGTCCACGGGGCAGGGGCCCAATGAAGAGGTCCGGAGGGCTCGGGTAGCGGGGTGGTTACCCGTTCCAGCCCTGGGAGAGGGCTGGAGGGCTGGGAGAACAGCCCAGGCTGAGTGGGAAGCAGACTCAGCTGGGGCCAGGCCCCAATTAGGGCCCAGCTGGCCCTATAAAGGCTTGAGCCAGGAGCTCAAGCAAACAGTCTCTCTCTGGCTGTAGAGGGAGATGGGCCTGGCTGCAGGGAGCTGGAGACCAGGTACCTGAGGAGAGCAGGGCTGGGGAAAGGCTGAGGAGCTGGGGAACTCCAGCCTGGAAAGCCCCAGGCTACGGCTTAGCATTGGGCTAATAGGTACTGGGGGTTGCAGAGGGCAGCCCAGGGGTAGGCCAAGGCAGCAGGTCCAAACCCTCCTTGTCAGTGATGAGTGGCTGACACTGCAGTCTGCCCCAGGACGTGGGGCTAGACGATGACTGGCAGTAGCCTTATACTGAGGCGAGGTGGGGCTAGTGGGTGGGGGTTCCCTGGGGAGGGGAGGCCCTAAGACTGAGGGGCTACTGCCAGGGGGCAGCGCCCCAGAAAACAGGGCACCGGGTCTGGGAGGGACACGGGGGCCAAGCGGTAGTGGGACACTGGCCTGCAGAGGGCACTCCAACAGCTGGAGAGCTAATTCCCTCAGACGACCAGCAGGAGGTGCCGCAGGGGTGAGTCCCGTGGCCTTACATGTCTTTATACAAAAAGGCACACATCCGGCAAGACCATAAATTTGACATAGCTTTGTATTCTGTACCTCTGTAACTATCCGACAGAAAGCAACAATCAAGTTAGCACAATGATAACAGCAGTATTTAGAGTTTCCATATTATACTTCACAGCAGGATTTGCTTTGCACCCTGGGTTCAGCCCTGCAATTTTGCTCTCCAAAACCAACATCTCCTTTCTACATAATGGCTTGGTGCTAAACACAGTCCCTGTTCAGAGGAGTTTACAATTTGAAGGCCCAATCCCAAAAAGTGTTGAGCACCCATCTTCCATGGTGCTTAGCACCTTGTAGAGTGAGGCTTTTAATCAGTAAGTTGATGAAGGATTTGTCCCTTCCCCCTTTAAAAAAAAAAAAAAAGAGCTATATCCCCTGAATCCACATATCAAAATCAATCTCTCCCTGATAGTGAAAGTTTTCCCTGTGTGGCTGGATGCCATCTTCCCTGGGCTATTTGCTGCTGCTGCTGCTGCATTACCAATGGCCAGCTAGCAGGCCTATGGCTCAACTTACCACTGGTGGCCATCAGCCAGAGTGCAAATGGCACTGATTCTACAACTGCCGAGCCTGCTGCCACTGACAAAAACAACAGTGCCTAAGGATGTTGCTGTTGATTTTGCCCATGAGGAGCTGCCAGCCCCCAACTGCCCCCAAGCTGTGTGTAAACACTGTTAATAATTAGTGAAGACCTTGAAGGAAGCAAGGTGATGAAATCTGCTTGGGGGTTTGAATCTGCTCCCACTGGAGTAAAACCTCAGAACTACCCCTGAGTGCAGGGCCTTTGGTGAGGCACTGATGTGACAATGCTTCTCAACTCGCTTTAGTAAAAATTGAACTTGCAGAAATGATTAACTTCAAACCCTGAAACCTGCTCCTCCCCCCACACAAACCCCATCTTCAATTTGAAAAATAGATTTTTAGCCTGAAAAAATAAACCCACAAGTGCTATTTCACGGGATTTTTCGAAACCCACATTTGAACCTCCGCACCCCATCAGGAGTATCCCATCTCTGTTTGTCGCCTTTGACAGTTTGCTTTAACCAAGTATTATCTCTATCTGCACTGAGCTTCTGAAAATTGCCCCCTCCTGCCCCCACCACCCATTTCCTAGGACTGCTCCAGGGCTTCCTCCACAGTGGAGTTTTCAGAAACAGCTGAGTACAGATGCAGCCCTAGGAGCCAACAAGCAAAGTCTGCTCCAAGGCTGTAAGGCTTTTAAGCCCTTATGCAGACGCCAACCAGCAACTGTCAGGAGCAAGGAAGAAATTACCTCCTAGTTCACATCATTTTCTGTCAGGGGCTCTTGTGAACCTTCCTTCGGAGCACTTGCTACTGGTGGGTGTTGGAGGCAGGCTGCTGGACTTCCTGGCTCATTGGAGTGACCTGGTCTGGCAATACTATGTTCCTAACCTCCTCCTAGTGCATCCACACAGAGCTGCACATCGAGGGATGAAAGCCCCTCACCACACAGTCAGTACAGAGATAGCAATAACAACCTACAAAACACTGGCATTTCTCTGAATGTGCATATGATGAGGATCACAAGGTGCTTGATAGGAAGTCCTGCAGGGCCACCCTTTGGACTCATATCACTGTTTCTCATCCATCCTGTATCTTTAACAAACAGGACCCAATTCAGAATGTTTGTTTTCTCTCCCTTTAATAAATCCCCTCCGCTTCTCCCCATATCCCCCATATTATTATTTCTTGGAAGGTTTTCCTGTTTGTTTGCCTCTGATTCTTTGGGAGCAGAAGCCCAAGAGTGAATCACACCCAGTAAAATGGCAGAGAGACGGGTGACTGACATTCCAGAGCCGGCTGCAAGGAGATTGCTCCAATCCCTGTGACACTTGTCAGTGAACTCTGACCTTGGTCCTGAGGGCAGAGCGGGACCTGTGTCCTGGAATGGTGAAGGGATAAAAGCATTACTCAACCTTGACTGAGCTACAGCTGTTACTCACATTGCCACTTAGCCCAGGGAACAGCAGCCATGGGAAAGTGCTGCTTGTTACTGATGCCAGTAAAAGCCCAGCCTAGCCAACGGCCCCACCACATTTAAAAGTAATCCTAACAGCAAGGGGCCTTGGCAGGATTTCATTCAGAGACTATAACTTCTCTTCTTCCAAACCTCAGCTAAACTCGAGTGGTGTTTCACGGTCCTCTGTCCTGTAGGGTTTTTCATTTTAATTAAGGTAACTTGATAATACTGAGTGCAGGGGACTGGACTAGATCAGTGGTTTTCAAACTTTTTTTCTGGCAAGGCAGTTGAGAAAATTGTTGATGCCCGTGACCCAACACAGCTGGGGATGAGGGGTTTGGGGTGTGGGAGGGGCTCAGGGCTGGGGCAGAGGGTTGTGGTGTGTGCGTGAGGGGTACAGGGTGGAGCCAGGAATGAGGGGTTCGGGTTGGGGGGGGGCTCAGGGTGGGGGCAAGGGGTTGGGGTGCGGGAGGAGGTCAGGGCTCTGAGTTGGGGGTGCAGGCTCTTGGGTGAGGCTGGGGATGAGGAGTTTGTGGTGCAGGAAGGGGCTCAGGGTTTGGGAGGGGGCTCAGGGTGGGGGCAGCACACGAAGCCCCATGCCCTCCCCACCCTGCTTAGGAGCTGGACCTGCTGCTGGCTGCTTCCGGGGCGCAGCGCGGTGTCAGAACAGGTACGAACTAGCCTGCCTTAGCTGGGCAGCACCGCCAACGGGACTTTTAATGGCCCAGTCAGTGGTGCTTACCAGAGCCGCCGCAACCCAGTGCCTTACATTCCGCGACCCAGTACTGGGTCGCAATCCACAGTTTGAAAACCACTGGACTAGATGACCTCTCAAGGTCCCTTCCAGTCCTATGATTTGTTCCCTGAACTGGAAGATAGGATGCTGGTTACCTGGTAACTTGGACACTGACACAAGCCCAGCAGTGACAAGCCTGTGGTTTTCTTTTCAAAGCAGTGTGGTGTGAGTGTGTCACAGCTGGGTCATGGGCAGCCATACCCAGTTGTCAGAACCGGGGTCCACCATCATGGGACGGGAATCAAGAGTCGGCCGGATCAGGATACTGGGAGATCAGAAGCAGGAGACAAACTTGAGAGCAGAATCACAAATTGGTAACCAGAGTCAGGCTGGGTCGGGATACCAGGGGGTCAGAGGCAGGAGACAAACTGGAGATCAGAACCACAAGTCAGACACCAGGAGTCAAGCTGGGTTGGGATGCCAGGAAGTCAAGCGGCAGGAGCGGGAAGCACAAAGTTCAGAGCAGGCTGAATCCCAGCTGTATGAACAACTTCTTGTTCCTGTGATGGGTTTATATATAAGCTATGGACCAATCAGGACTCTCAGGATTCTGCCAATCAGGTTCCAGGACTGAAGTCCTCTGTTGGGATTCAGCTTCCACCCTAAGAACTGTTAGCATATCACTGGGTGGCAGGTTGGGGCTTCCTAGCTCCTAGGAGTTCTATGGACCTGGGTTCAAGACCCATAGTTCCCAATAGAGTGCACAGTGATGCAGCCAAAGGGCATTCCCATCCTCTTCAACCTGTCCTCACTTTGCATTGTCAGTGACATTTTGGGCTCCCACCTTTTACAGATGGTCAACAAGAAGGGCCATTAAGAGTGAGCTCCCAAGGGTATTTAAAAGTGGAAAGGATACTCTCAGCTGGTTTATGCTGCTCCTTTCACAGGCCTCACTGGGTAAAATACCAAGAGGAAGCAAGAGGCCCTCAAAGAAACGATCAACTAGCATCTAAATTCTCAGACCACCTCCTACTGGAAAGAGAAGGTGAATAACAAGAAACTGTGACCACTGGGCCACCCCCTGAAACAGGAAGAAACCTGCAGTAACAGACTGTGGACAAGAGCGATCGACTTAAACACCATGGGGTTGGGGACAGGTTATTTAGTCACAGTCAGCTGTTCCAGGGCAGGATGTCACCTTAGCCAATTGCTGGACATTTTGGGGGGCGGGGATGACTAGGAGACACTAGGCAGAACAGAAGGTGCATTCTGTCAGAAGAAGCTGGTATCTCAGACATCATTCAACATGTTAAATACTGTATTAAACTGCTCTGGCAATGTGCATACTGACATGCAGAGAGGCTCTGCCAGCCCAACACTCATTCCAATAAAAGAAGTTGCCTATTGCTCTTATTCTCTGAAGCTACCTAGAGAAATTACACACAAAAAACTACATTAAAAACATTATTACAATTGCAAAGTCAAACACTCAGGAGTTAGGAAATGCCAGAATGAAGATTACCCGTACAACCTTATTTCAACCCTCTTGTGCATAGCATTATGACAATCTTTAATTACATAAATAATTTTCTTTTAATGTGTTTTTGTGTGTATAATTTCCTAGATTTTTAGAACAGCAAATGGAAAAAATAAATAGAAATTCCATCATGTGGCATCACTCTGACATCCACATGGGTCATCTCCAGGGCTGGACCCTGTAAATCCACTGCACAGACCTCTGCCATTGATTTAATGGAGTAACTGAGAGCAGTAATAGGTTGTCATCCTCTATGTGGACCAGCAACACAAGAGGACAAGATACACACTTTGCCAGGAGGTTTCACAAGTATTTGCTGACGGTGGAGGAATGATGACACTCAAGAATCTTGGGTTCCTGCTTCTGCTTGTTCCCCCCAAGCTTAACCCCTTCAGCCTTGTCCTCGCCAACCTATCCCTGTCCCACTCCTGTCTCTTCCCTCCACATGGCCCCAGTCCCATTCACCTTGCCTACCTTGTTCCACTTTTCAGGTTCTGACCCCAACCCATTCTCTTTGACCAAACAATAGCCCTAATCTCCCCCTCTGGAGCCTTGTCGGAGTCCCAAAGTAGGGCAGATTTTCACAGGAACAGCAAAAGGCACAGCACCTATCAAGTCCTGCTCCAAAACCTGGGGGCACTAGAACTTCTCAAACAAAAGGTCACACTTTTAAAAAAAATATTGGAAAACAACGTATTATTCCCTAGCCTCTGTTCTTGGAAACAGCTGACCTGTTTTGGTTGAAACTTTACTGAAAATTGAACCTGAAGCACACCCTTGGAATGACAAATTTCTGCCCAAATGACTGAAGTAACCAAAAATAGGGTCTCTAATAGGAGAGGCAGATTAAGGTCTCCTAGGGCCCTGGGCCAGAGCAAGTGGGGAGGCCTGGCACCAGAACCGTGGCCCCACCCCCATTCTGCCCCTTCCCTCTTCGGTCCTGCTCCCATTCTGCCCCTTCATCCTGCAGCCCCACCCGTTTCACACACGGCCACCCCCTGTTCTGCCCCTTCCCCCACGGCCCTGCCCCTGCTCCACCCACAGTCCCATCCTATTCCACCCCTTCCCCCGTGGCCCTGCACCCATTCCACCCCCTTCCCCTGCAACCCAGCCCCCGTTTCACTCACGGTCCTGCCCTATTCTGCCCCCCCCACACTGCGGCCCCACCTCCTGTTTGCTCCTTTCTGCTTCCCACCAGTGCAGCCTCAAGACCGGAGAAGCTCTGTCCCCCTACCATGGCCTTGGGGCCACAGAGGGGAGTGAGAGCTCCTCCAGCCCTGAAGCTGCAGTAGGGAGTGAGAGGTCCTCCAGTCCTGGGGCTGCAGCGGGGGTCCAGAAATTGGGGCTTCCCCTGCCCGCCCCATGGCCAGTACCGGATTTACCATGGCGCTGGGCCCACAGTCCAAAGGGGACCCCCCCTCTCTTCTCCACCCCCTCCCCTGCTCTCTCCTGTGGGGGCAGAAGCTTGATGCTGCTGGCTCCTGCTGCAGCAGGGCAGGCTCTGCTGGCAGCCAAGCTCCTCCCCCACCTCTTCCCCGGAAGGTGCTACATTCCCTCCCCTCCCCCTGCCGCCAATCAGCTGTTTGCTGGCAGGAGGGAGGGGGAAGAGCGGAGCCTCAGCACACTCACCGCTCTGGGGGGGAGGAGAAGAGGCGGGGGTGGGGCCTTGGGGAAGGGGCTGGAATCAGGGCATACCCCTCCAGCTCCCTGCCGTGAGCACACCCACGACCCCAGCCCACACCCCCAGCCCTCTGCCCCCTCCACCCCTCTGCCCTGACTCCTGCACCCCACACCCAGCCCCTGCACCCTCCTCACACCTGCCCAGCCCACTGCCCTGACTCCTGCACACCCCACCTCCTCAGCCCTGACTCCTGCACCCCCCCACACCCCGCCCCCTGCACCCTCCTCACACCCGCCCAGCCCCCTGCCCTGACTCCTGCACCCCCCACCTCCTCAGCCCTGACTCCTGCACCCACACACATACCCAGGCCCCACACCCCATGCCCTGAGTCCTGCACCCCCATCCCCACCCCACCCTGAGCACCAAACAGGAGCTCCTGCAACCCCACCCCATTCCCATCTGCACCCTCGCACCAAACTGGAGCTTCCCCAAGTAAGCGCCCCACACCCAAACCTCCTGCCCCAAGCCTGAGCCCCCTCCCTCACCCTAGCTCCTGGCCAGACCTCGCACCCCAATGCTTTTTTACATTTTTTTCATAAAGCGCTCTTACCCAAAGCTATTTACAATAGTTAGCTAACGGTACAAACAATATTTGGAAAGATCATTAAGTGTCTGTCAAGACCCTCTGCGATTTTCAAGTGGTTGGTGGAAAAATAAGTTAGACTCAAGAACAATCAAGGTACCTCACTTTATTTTCATTTACTTGCTATTACTTATAGGAGGAGGATGAAGGAAAAAAAGAATGAAAACCAGGGGCAGCGGGAGGTAAGAGAGAATGTTCTTTTTCTTGGCTGGGTCCCAAGGAGGGGCTCCCAAAATGAAGCTGAGCACAGGGCCAGGGGGCCCCACTAACTCTAAATCCACCATTGGCTGTCACGTCACCTGGGCTGGGGATACTGTGTCGACTGATCCCCACAGTCTCCAACCTACCTGGGCAGTTCAGCAGACATGGCCATGCCCACTAGCTCCGCTCCGCTCCCCAGCTCACCCGACTTGCTCCACCCCCAGCTTAAAAATGATTGCTTCCCCCCTCCCCCCGCCACGCTTTGCTGGCAGCCCTGTTGCCAGGTATCCAGTTTTAGACTGGAAACTCCAGTAGAAAACGGGACCTGAGTGCTGTTGGCAGTGCTGGCTGGAAACAAAAAGTCCGGTTATAGGAGTAACCACATTAGCCTCTGCTCCTCCCACTTCCATCACCCACCCCAGAGGGCTGGAAGAGAACCTGTCCTGCTGCTGCGGGAGATGGGGCAGCTCAGTTCAGAGAGAGAGGAACAGAATGGGCTAGAACCAGGTAGGTACCCGCTCTGTGTGGGCAGCGGGGGAGGGAATGGGGATCTTGATTACCCCCTCCCCAGCCCTGCTGCGCTTGCAGTTTACCCCTGGCCCCTCCCTTGCTCCTGAGACCAAATCTAGCTCCTGCCCCACTGTGTTTTTGCCCCCAGCCCCTTTTACAATCACTCTCCAGGGGGGAGTGCCAGGCCCACAAAAAGTTAATCCGACCCTGCCCACGGCTTCTGCCAGGGACCGGGCTCAGGTACTGGGGCTTCCCTTGCCCGCCCCACAGCTTCTGGCAGCGACCGGGCTCAGGCAGTGGGGCTTCCCTTGTCCTGGGTGCTAGGGCTACCCTTGCCGACCCTGTGGCTTTAGCCAGGCTTTTGGGCTTTCGCCACTCTGCGGCAGCACCCATTTTCTGGGGCCCCCTGATTGGCCAGGGTCCAAGAGGCTTGTAGTTGGGGCAGCCCTCTCTCACTGCTCGGGCCACTACTGTAGAGAAGACTATGTGGGTGCTTTGCAAATGTCTTGGACTGAGGCCAATCTGAAGCTGGCAGCCAAAGCTGCTCTGCCCTGAACAGAATGAGACTTCACATGACTTCACACTGCAGGCCTTCTGGACTATGGCAGTGAGTGATGTAATTAGAGAGCCTCAACTCTTGTGACTATAACACAAGTCTCACAATATTTGGTGTTTTTCTTTAAGTTCCAGCTCCTAAAGTCATGTGCTTATATGATACTCTCAGCTTTCATTTAAAAAATAGCCAGTTTCTAGCCTTTGGGGTTATGGATAATAGCTTGAAAATCTGATCCTTAAAGGCTCAAAAACATTATTTTTAAAATCTCCTGATTTTTATGCCAGTCTCCTGATTGTTTGGGCCTGACTCATTAATTTTGAATGCTCGGGCTGACAGAACTAAGTTGTCCAGACATGATTTCTTGGTAAGAGCAGAATCTTTTGCATTGGTGTTGGAGGAAACAAAAAGCCAGGAGGACTTTCTAAAAATTGTATCCACTCCACGTAAAAGCAGAAGGATACTGCGGCCAGAGTGGGTTTCCTTGGCTTATGCACAACCCAAATCGCACATATACATATACTGATCATGGGAATTAAAGTTGGGATTTAAAGTACAATTCAAAGACTTCTCGTCCTTAACTCTGTCCTCACCCACCCTCTTGTTAGGTCATTCTTTCCTGACCCACCCTCCTGATAGGAGTAGAATATTCTACTCTGGCTCCACCTCCTGAAATGGGTCACACCTGTTATCCTGACCCACACGTCCCCTGCAGCATTAATCCTCCTCTCCCCATTGCTGCCCCATCTGAACATTTTGCACTCCCATTTATTTTAATGTTATCGTGGACTAGCTAAATCACTCGGTATTTGCTAATTATATTGGGAACATATTAAGCAAGGTTTTAACCTCTTGTGCCAATATTTAATTACTCAACCTTCAGAATGGATATAGTTAGACAGCTTTTCCAGACTTTGAGGAAGCAAATGATAAATTCCCCCAAATCAAAGAGTAAGCAAAGCCGTGGTGAAAGCCTCGCTCTGGTAACAAACAAAAAACAACCTATATGGTTCAAAAGCAAGATATCTTATAACCATCCTCCTCCTCCTCTCTGGTGTGCACAGAAAAGAAGTGCTTTCCTAGCTGATGATTACAGATGGACTTCAGCACAATAGAGCTGCATTATTCACTGTTCCAGGGGTAAGATAAACTGCAAGTGAACTGGAGATTAAGTATCCAGATGTAAACGAATTCATTACTATGCAACTGATAGGGCTCAGGCATACCATGGCCTGGTTTAGGGCAGGATGAAGTCAGGTTTGGATAGCTTTCTCAATGGCAAAAGAATTTATAACCTGTATTCATGGCACTCTCTGTAAAAGACCGCCTAACAATGGAGAAGCTTGGAGTCATTGTTTCTTTACAAGGGCTCACCACTATAGCCCTCACGCTCCTGCCCCCATTTTCTCCCCCAACCCGCCTGGTGACGCACCAATAGGCCTCCCTGGTGCCCTTCCCACACCCCACTGTCCCTCTGATCACACAGGAAGAATGCTGCAGGGGGAGGTGACCGCTGCCGCCGAATTAGCTATTCATGTTCCAGGCCCCCTTGCAAATCCTTAACTTCTTGTCTCTTTTTAATCTTTTTCTCTAGAGAAAGAAAAGATCAAAAGGCTTGGGGCTGATGCTTTCTGAACTAGACACTTCTTGCCATGGGAAACAAGCGACAGAGGAGGGCTACACAAAGATGCATTGGGGGTGGAGAGAGGCTTTCTTCTTGGGAAATCCTTTCTACAAGCCCTTCCCCACAACCTCTGAAAGCAAGTAGCAGCCTCCGAAACACATCACCAAGCCAGGCACTGAAAACCAAATGCCCAGTAGAGTTTTTTAAGGGGTCGCTGATTAATAATATTAATCTCCCACAACTAAGCTGGACTCCAAAGGAGCATCTGAGATGTGCAGGGAAATTCAGAGGGTGGCCTGCCGGGTCCAAGTGTGTCAAACAGCAACCAACACTCCATTGCTAGGTGTTACAGCAAGGGCACTAGGCTGGATTCGGAGCCTCTGCTCTACACCTCCTGCTTCTTCTGAGTTTAGAACAGACCTTTGGGAACAAATGTTCACAGGGAGGAGGAATGGGCACACCCACAAAAATGAAGACACGCCCCTTCTTCCCCCAAATTTACAACACCAGCACTGCTGCAAAGCAAAGAAAGCAAGGGTGAGTGTGCAGGCACCTCTGCATGCCATGCCCAGACCCGGGCACACTAATGCAGGGCTTCATCAGCACAACAGGCACCTGTACTTTGTTGCTGTACTCTTCTAGCATTACCGTGGTGCTGGGCCTTTATTTATTTTTAAGGCATGCTATAAGAGAGGCAATAGTACTTATGAGCCATACGTTCCCCATCAGCACCAACAGCCAGTGTGGAGGGGAGCTGAAAGGGCGGAGACAGGGAAAGAATGCAAGGAAGGCAAGGCGGTTATGCAGTATGCTTCCATCTAGCCACAAGTGCTGTGATGAAGCCCTGTTCCCTTTGGCTGTGGCAGGGGAAAGCTGCTCTTTGCAGCATGTTTCCCTTGAACTCCATATGAATTACACGGCATCATAAGGACCATTGACTACTCCCCTCCACAGCTTTTAAAGACTCAATAAGGGGGCTGAGAGCAACAAAAGGAAATGCCTCAGAGCAGGTGTGGGGGCAGGGAAACCCACAGATGCAGGGTCCTGCCACACACAAGACCAAGGATCTCGAAGTTTCTCTCCCAGGGTGTCCTGGATTTTGAAGCTTTTTGGCACCAGCTGTTTGCCGTCCTGCCCAGCTGCTTGCCTCACTTCTGCAAGGGGGAAGATGTGGTGAGGTGGCAGAAATCCAGGTATTGTGGATTTGCCCCAAATTAAGGATGATTTCACAGACTTTGCAGAAAGACCTGCCCCTGGACTGAGCTTCTGTGAGGTTCTAGTTGAACATGAAACTTCACCACAGTGACCGATACTTGAGACACTAGGTAGGTCAGGCGGGAAGGAATGCTGATAAATCTTTAACTTTACCTGCTGGCGAAGAGTTGTGCAGACTTGGTGTGATGAAACCTAATGCCAAGTCAAACGCGCCCACATTCAGGTTTTTTATTGCAAACCTGAAACTGTAGCAATAGGTGCTGACCCCATGGGTGTTCCAGGACTGAAGCACCATGGAGAAAAATTAGCAGATGCTGAGCACCCACCGGCAGCCAGCTTCCCTCCCCCTGCCACACTCCTGTCTACCAGCAGCCCTCACCCAGCATCTCCTGACCACTGTGGAACAGCTGTTTTGCTGCATGCAGGGAGCGCTGGGGGAGCAAAGGGGACAGGGTGCGCTCACGGGAGGGGGGCAGAACTGGGAGGGGAAGAGGCGGGGTGGGTGTGGGCGGAGTGGGGCAAGGGTGGGAAGACGCAGGGCAGGGGTAGGATCTTAAGAGAAGGGGTGGAGTGGGGGCGGGGCCTGGGACTGAGCAGGTGTTGAGTACCCCCCAGGGAAATTTGGAAGCCGGAGCCTGTGATAGCCAGGCTCAGCAGCCTGGAGGAGGAGGGCTGCAACCCTTTCAAGGATCCTGGGACCAGGTTCAGTCTTCTCTTCCTCTTGTTGCTTCTTTTGAGGGGAAGGCCTGCACTGCCTGTCTCCCCTGCAATGTATCTAGGGGTGATGCTAGCTCCCTCCTGGGGGTTCAGAGGGTGGCTGGGGGCCTGGCCTAGGCCCTGCACTCTGTGGAGGGCCTGGCCTGGCCACTATATAAATCCATGGTCACCCAATGAAATGAATAGGCAACAGGTTTAAAACAAAGAAAAAAAGTATTTCTCCACACAACGCACAGTCAGCCTGTGGAACTCATTGCCAGGGGACATTGTGAAGGCCAAAATTATAACTGGGTTCAAAAAATAAGTGATAAGTTCATGGAGGATAGGTCCATCAATGGCTATTAGCCAAGATTGTCACAGATACATCCCATGCTCTAGGTGCCCCTTAGCCTCTGGTGGCCAGAAGCTGGGACTGGATGACATGGGATGGATCATCCAATAATTGCCCTGTTCTGTTCATTCCCTCTGTGGCTCCTGGCACTGGCCACTGTTGGAAGACATTCTTATGTTCTTAAAAACTCCCTAATCGGTGTCTGTGGTGAGGGTGCAGGTCCTTTCCCCATTCTGCAGAAGCGGGAATGTACCTCTGGGCCCACTGTTGTACCTCATTCTGGGCTAGAGATGCCCCACTTAGATTATGTTAGTATGCTCCTTGGGTTCAGTCAGACACACGGCATTAGGAGGGCTCAGGCTTGTTTTATGTATTTGATGTTCCAACGTGTTGGGTCCAGTCCTGCACCTATTTTTCTCAACGGCAAAACTCCCATTAACCTCAATGGTATAGGACCAAATGCACTGGCTAAACCCCTAGTGGGAGAAGGCAGATGCCAGGATACTAGGATTCATGTTATGTAACCTGCTCAGAACATGCTGAAGTTCACCCCCATTACAGTTAAGGGGGCATCATTCCAAGTTCAGATGTAGGGATGCAACCTGTTTAGCTCCACGCTCTTACAGCCTCATGTCCCAACTATTTTATGCAGCATCTTCTAATTCAGCAGAGTGATACCAGACTAGACCCTATACTGTGTTAGACTGTACGTCCCTCGAGGCTGGGAACCATGTCACTGGTAAAGTGTCACCCACACCTATGGCTCTATAGCCAGAGCAAGCTATAGTTATTAACAAGAACTGAACCAACTGAAACTGAACACGTGGCCTTTCTTTTATCTGCTGTTTTAGAAGCTGGGTTTAACTGCTGTAGATTTTAAGCATATGTTTCCTCAGTAGAGTCAACAAATGCCAAAGCTCTCCTGAGCCAAAGACAACAGCTGCCCCTACTCACCCTTCTAGTGTGCTACTTTCACCAACACCTCCCCCCACAACTAAAAAAGCACAGGAGTTTTCCTATTATTGTACCAGCTAAGTGTTTGTGCTGAAAAAAAATTAAAACTGCCCTGGAAACAGATGCCAAATTAGCACAAGTCACCTACAAACAAAAATGCAGAAATTCTCCAGTAAAAAGATAAAATCCAGCTCAATTTGTTAGTAATTTAACCATCAGGCTGAGCTGATGGCAGGCGCAGGATCTGACGTCCGTCTCCCGTGGGTGTATAAATGTAAGATTCTTAAAAGTCATGCTTTCAGAATACTGTATTTCCACTGGGCACGAAACAAGCAGAAAATGCCTCCATCCTAAACCAGTCAAAGACTGTAAGTTCAATTAAACCATAAAGAGCTTCTCAGTTTTTCCTTAGATGGCAAAATCTCTCTCCCACTTCAAGTTTGACCTGTGACATCAACTCTTGTGCCCCTCTTGGATCCCTTTTGAGCAGTGACCAACAAATCTACTAAACTGAGGAGTGATACTGTAAAATGGACAACTGTCCAGTGGGAATAAGCATGACACTCAGATGCCTGTCTACCAGCAACCTAGACAAGGATTTTCATGCAGGTCTCCTATGAAGAAAGCCTAAGGTTTGCACAGAGCTTTGAAGACAAAGAACTTTACAAGTGCTAAGTATTCTATTTTTAGCCTCTCTCCTCCCTACTGATAACTTAGTGTTTGTCCCCAATATGTCCATGCATACAGGGAAAGGACTTTAGTGGTCCATAAGTATTTTTGATGGATGATTGTGCATCAAAAGTATTTTATCAGCAATTTGCCTTTTAAAACAAATACATTAAGAAATATGCCATGTAGTGTCTATCCAGCACTCAGATCCTGTAGCAGTTAGTGCTATAGAAAACCCTAAGAGAAATAGATAGACAGAATCCTGGTCACCTTAGTTAAAAACTAAATTTGTTTTCGCAGCTTAGTAAAAACTCCTCTATAACACTGTTGTAGGTCAGTGTGAGCTGGATCCTGGCGACTGAGTTGCCATTATGGTGATGATCTGCAGAATGAGAGGAGTTGGTGGAATACTGCAAAGAGATTTCCATTTTTTAAAACAAACCCCATGAATTCACATTCATAGAAGATTAGGGTTCGAAGACACAATAGCCGTGTCTGCACTCCTTTTATGTCTTCCCATCTCTAACAAATTAGTTTACTGGAAGGAGAACAGGAGTACTTGTAGCACCTTAAAGACTAACAAATTTATTTTAGCATGAGCTTTCGTGAGCTACAGCTCACTTCTTCGGATGCATAGAATGGAACATACAGACAGGAGATATTTATACATACAGAGAACATGAAAAGGTGGAAGTATGCATAACAACAGGAAAAGTCTAATCAATTGAGATGAGCTATCATCAGCAGGAGGAAAAAAAACTTTTTGAAGTGATAATTAAGATGGCCCATAGAAGGTGTGAGGAGAACTTAACATAGGGAAATAGATTCAATTAGTGTAATGACCCAACCATTCCCAGTCTCTGTTTAGGCCAGTGTTAATTGTATCTAATTTGCATATTAATTCGAGTTCAGCAGTTTCTCTTTGGAGTCTGTTTTTGAAGGTTTTTTGTTGCAAAACTGCCACCTTCAAGTCTGTCACTGAGTGGTTAGAGAGGTTGAAGTGTTCTCCCACTGGTTTTTGAATGTTATGATTCCTGATGTCAGATTTGTGTCCATTTATTCTTTTGCGTAGAGACTGTCCGGTTTGGCCAATGTACACGGCAGAGGGGCATTGCTGGCACATGATGGCATATATCACGTTGGTAGATGTGCAGGTGAACAAGCTCCGGATGGCATGGCTGATGTGATTAGGTCCTTTGATGGTGTCACTTGAATGGATATGTGGACAGAGCTGGCATCGGGCTTTGTTGCAAGGATAGGTTCCTGGGTTAGTGTTTATGTTGTATGGTGTGCATGTGCACAGACAATGAATTTTAAGGAAATTCTAGAGAATATTCCCAGAAATTGAATTTTGAAGCTGTAAATATGAGAATATGAATTGAAAACCTGGTTCTAACAGTTTTTCTCAACTAATCAGGGAACAGAAACATACCAATAAAACAATTCAGCAAGTCAAATTTCAGAATACTCCAATGAACTTCTTGGGCCAATATACAGACCAAGCACTATTGACTGAATCTGGGATTTTCAAAGGACCCTGAAGGAGTTTTGTGCTCTGATCCCATTGAAATGCAGTGTGAATTGGAATTGTAACTCTCACAGATCCCTTCAAAGATCCCAGACTGAAAATCATCAGAAAATAATTTCAAGTCGCATACAAATTACTGAATGGAAGAAAACTGTAAGCAGTTTGCAGGCAATTTCTGACAAGATTCAGAAGTGAAATTCATAAAGTATATTATTTTTTCATTATAATTTTCAGTATAACATCCTGAAGAACATATAGCAAGTCCCCAAGAAGTCTTGGTGTCCCTTTGAGTGTCAGGCAATATTCCTTACAGCCCAAAAATAGTATCAGCTTACTTAGCACTAACCTTCTCCCCTTTCTGATCTTAAAGCATGTACACTTCCTATGTGCCATCTATCACAAAGAAAATCTGAAGTACATATCCACAACCCCTCAGGTCTGCAGGACTTGCCCAGCCACACTGAATACAGATTTTAACAATGTACAAAGGGATTCCTCTCACTTTGACCATATGCAGGAACAAAAAGGCAAAGTAATGAATACTCAGCAACATAGGAAGAGCCTCCACCAATGCCCAAGAGGATTGGTTCCCCACAGCCTGCTTGTGCGGATTATCCCAAAGTGGTCACCTCTGAGGCCTGAGAACTGCTGCCACATCAGCTTCAGCTGTTACTGTCACTGAGTGCTGTCGCAAGTGGGGATAAGGGATAAGGCTGGAAGTTCATGCAACAACATTAGGAATTCCATTCAGATCTCCCAAAAGATAGAGCTCCTGGTGCAGATGCTCAGTAAACAGCTCTTCAAAGCATTTAAACACTCAGGATGCTAGGGAAGGGTGGCAAAATGTATGTCCAGGGCTTCTTGCCTCTTGCTCTCCACTTTGCTCATTCTCAGTCTGTCCACTTATATTCTTCCAGCAGTGTCCATCAAATGTGGCATCTGAGACTGCCCCAGGAAGATGGAAAGCCCCCAAAGTCCAAATTTCCTCCCTGCTTTGCTATTTTCTGTTTGTAATTTCATTTATTTTCATAACTATGAAACCATAAACATCACTGCAGAAGCTGAGCTGCAAGGGAGAAAGTTATTATTACAAACATACATTTTTCACTAATGGGAACTGGGAAAAAAACTGGCAGGAACTTCTTGTACTAATATGCTTTAGTGTACAGGCCTGTATATTGAATAGTTTCCCAAGGGTCTGCAGAAGGGTTTGGCTGAGTCTTATTCTCTCTTTAGCCTCCAAAACCCACGTAATAGTTCTCTTTGTGCATTTGCCACAACTGATACGGTTTTATTGGAAATGGAGCATGGTCAGTGGAGGATCAACAGGTAACAAAGGAAGACTCTTTCAAGCAGGGACCGGAACACTGAGCATTTGATTACTGGTCCACAATGCCCAAATGGCTTTGCAATATGGGAGTGAAGTGGCTCAGCACTGCCCAGAATGGAACCCAGGTCCACTTTGGGATAACAGCCTACAGAGATGTATAAACCGATGCAAAGAATGGTTATTACAGGCCCCAGACTGGGTACCTCTTTTCTTCCTCTTTCAGCTAGTATGATTTTCATCCAGTGGCAGCATTGTAAACTGAGGGCTTGTCTTTACTATGAGGGTAAGTCAACCTAAGTTACGCTACTCCAGCTACAGGAATAATATGATGTAGCTGGAGTTGATGTAGCTTAGACTGACTTACCCTGGTGTCTTCACCGCACTACGTCGACGGGAGACGCTCTCCAGTCGACTTTCCCTTGCTCTTCTTGGAGGGGTCCACTGGAGAGCGCTCTGCCGTAGATTTTGTGGGTCTTCACTAGACCCAATAAATTGACCCCTGCTGCATTGACTGCAGCAGCATCAATCTCCCCATAGTGGAGTCCAGCCCTTAGTCTTAGATGTGGCCTCACTGCAAGATTCCCTCTCCTCAGCTATAATTCTTTCATCCCAATAGCAACTTCAGAAAAATAACATGTAACAAAAACAGACAATCTCATTTTTTTCCATCACTCATTTTATTCTACTGAGCTACTGCACATAGAGTCGAATCTTTATTTTGGCTCATGTCCTCATGCAATATCATTACCTCTCTCACAAAGGAAAAGCCCTCTGGAGATTTCCAATGCAAACAGGCCCTTGTTTTATCTACAACTATTTGAGTACATGACCTCAGATAACCCCCTGGCCAACTCTGTGCCAATTTCTAACTGCAGCCATGGGAACTTTAAATACAGGGAAGATTTTCCAGCCTCTCTCAAAGGGGAAGACACTGGGTTTCTTGCTCGCTTTTGTTATTGAATGAGTACAGGTAAATTAGGGCCTTTGGTCTAAGGGAGGAAATCCCCCAGAACAAACAGTCTCAAAAGGATGCCATCAGATTGTCCCTCTGCAGCAGGAGGCTGTTCATTTAACACGGCAGCTCAACCGCGTGCCACCACTTCCAGGCACTGTCTCCATTGCTTCAGAATGCACTTGTTCAGCTTTAGGCTATTCCAAAGACAAAGTGTTGCATTTGGGCCAACAAACATATTAATGTCTAAGGCCTGGTCTACACTAAGGTGGGGGGGGGGGTCGAACTAAGGTACGCAAGTTCAGCTATAGCTGAACTCGAACTACCTTAGTTCGAACTACTCGCCCGTCCAGACGCCGCGGGATCGAAGTCCGCGGCTCCCCCGTCGACTCCGCCACCGCCGTTCGCGGTGGTGGAGTTCCGGAGTCGACGGGAGCGCGTCCGGAGTTCGACATATCGCGTCTAGATGAGACGCGATATATCGAACTCCGAGAAGTCGAACGCTACCCGCCGACCCGGGCGGGTAGTATAGACGTAGCCTAAGGCTGTGTTTGGATTATTCAAGGCTGAGGAGGGTTTTCATCTTTGTTAGTTGGCTGTTTATTTCTGTTTTTGGAGGCTGAGATGTGGTGCCTTGAGTACTGGATAGGGGTCTCAATTCCTTCCTGTATACACATCTCAATAAGGTAGTGTAATAAGGCTGGGAGTCTGAACAGCCCAAGGGATTTAGGTGCCCAGCTCCCATAGAAATTCAATGGGACTTGGGCACCTAACTCTTGTAGATTCCTTGCAAAATCCCAGCCCAACAAAATCAAATAACTAACATTGGAAGCAACAAAATGACAGCCCTATGATAGTGATAATTATCGGTCACTGGCACAGTCACAAACTGGGAACACATTTCCCTGCATTCACACTGTTATTGGAAGTAAATTAATAGGAACGAGGAGAGTCTCTCCTTGAGATGCACACACTGTGGTGGGAATGCAGGAGCAATCCTCACACTGACAAAACGGCCCAGCAATTCTGCCCACATGGCTCTCATTTCAATGAAGGATTTAGCTTGGGCTGGAGACCCACAGGGAGAGCTGATTTCCTTTTACTGACTAGTACTCCCAGAATCATGGAAAGTGCAATAGGGACATTTCCCCAGTAAGAGCTATAACATTAACAATGTAAAGGCAGCAGATTTAGAACAAACAAAAGGAAGTATTTCTTCACACAACACTCAGTCAACCTACGTAACTTCTTGCCAGAGGATGTTGTGAAGGCCAAGACTATAACAGGGTTCAAAAAAGACCTAGATAAATTCATGGAGGATAGGTCCATCAATGGCTATTAGCCAGGATGGGCAGGGATGGTGTCCCTAGCCTCTGTTTGCCAGAAGCTGGGAATGGGCGACAGGGGCTGGATCACTAGATGATTCCCTGTTCTGTTCATTCCCTCTGGGGCACCTGGCCTTGACCACTGTTGGAAGACAGGATACTGGCATTCAGCGTGTGTGTCACTGCTGGAGCCTTTCCCTGTGTGAAATTTACACCAATTTATAAATCTCTGGGGATTGATTTCACATCTTGGCTTAAACTGGTGTAACACTCATTGATTTCACATGTCAATACAACAGGAGCTGACCAATTTATGGCAGGGTTCAATGTGTCCCTCTGAGTTCTGGGGAAGGTACAGATGGATGTTACAGTGTATGGACTGTTTGCAGGTCTTTAAGCCTCATCTGATGCAACTCCTTCCCCTAGCGCTGTGTTAGGCCTTGTCTACACTGCCACTTTTTTGCTCAGGGGTGTGAAAAAACACCCCCCTGAGTGCTGCAACTTTCAGCACTGTAAAGTGGCAATGTAGACAGTGCACGAGTGCTGGGAGCCGCGCTCCCTGCACTGGAAGCTACTCCCCTCGTGGGGGTGGTTTTACAGTGCTGGTGCCGCAGCAGGGCTTTGACATTGCTAGTGAAGACATACCCTTAGTTACATTCATTTTGCACACCCACTGACTGTCAAAAAAATGCTAATTGCATTAATTCCACTTACACCTGCCTTCTGACCAACACGATGAGTAAGTTACACCACTGTTAATATCATCTTGGCATTTGGCCCAGACTCCCACGGGAGCTACCTCCACTTACCCCAGGACACTTGGGGCTGAATTTGGCTCACCTTGGTAAACTGGTGACATTCCTAAGCTCGTAGTTGTGGGGGTCATTCCTCTATTACGGTAGTGCCAGGGACTAAGGGCATGGCCCCAGTGCAAGGCATTGTACTCAAGTAAGAAGCAGCCCCTGTGGCAAAAGGCTTCAATATAAATAGAAAGAAAACCAATGTTAAGGGCCGAGACTGCCTGCAAGCTGCCTGATCAATGCGATGGCAGCCACCAGCATGCCAGTGTCACAGTTAAAAATACATTTTTGTCGGGTTTTGCTGGGAGGGAAGGTGCTTGTTGTTGCGGAGGATGCCTACACGTGGCAGGAGCCTTTCACTGCGCCAGCCTGCTCTCCCACAACTGACTGTTTTAAATCTAGGAGATTTTCTGAACAATATCTGAGCTAAGCAAGAGACTGACATTCACTGTCACTAAGGGCCACCAAACTTCAGACGTAAAGAAGAGACCCAAATGGAAGGAGAAAACCCACCTTCTTGGGAAAGCCATATTAGGAATAAGTTGAGTTGAGAGTAACGTTTTCAAAAGTACTTGAGTGACTTGGGAGCCTAAGACCCATTTTCCAAAGTGATTTAGCCACCGACTTTCAATGAGACTTGGGTTCCTAAGTGCTTATATCACTTTGAAAATGGGATCTGTGCTCCTAAGTCACTTAGACATTTTTGAAAATGTTACTCTCAGTCTATAAATATTACCATGCTATTGTTATACCATTAGAAAAAAAATAGTTATAGCTCTCATATAAGTTCAGTAATAATCCAATGTTTGAATGATTCAAGCTCTTGTGGTTTTGTTTGTTTGTCTTAGAGTAACAGTGACAGATTTTCAAAGTAATTAAACTTCAAGTTTTCTAAGGATTTCTGCCCAAATCTGCTTTATTTATTTATTATTATATAAATTTATTTGATATCCCCTACTGACACAGCTCTCCCTCTTCTGCTAAGCAACAGAATGAATTATTCTTTGCTTATAACTGAAAAAATAACCAGTCTGATCCTGCTTTGGTAGGAGAATCTGTCTCTGCCCATTCTTCCTGCCCTGGGGCTCTGGAAAAGGACATCTGCAACTTCTAAAGCTCGGTGGTCTTCAAGAGTTTGTCAGAAATCTCCCAGGAGGCCCATCATTAGCCATTTAAAACTATCTATAGTGTGGGTTTGAAGTGCAGAGTTTTACAAAGCTGTGTAGAGGTAGCTGTCAGGAGAAGCTCCTGTTATAGGCAGGGGCGCGTCACTTCACTGGGAATTCTCATTGGGGACTTTAAAGGGTCACTGAGGATGTGTTTTTGTTAACAAATAAGAAGGCAACTGAGTATTGTTTAGTATCAGAGAGGTAGCCGTGTTAGTCTGGTTCTGTAAAAGCAGCAAAGAATCCTGTGGCACCTTATAGACTAACAGACGTTTTGCAGCATGAGCTTTCGTGGGTGAATGCCCACTTCGTCGGATGCAAGAGTATTGTTTGTGATACTAAACTGAATATGAATGACACTGTATAAAGGCACGTAACACAGAAGGCATAAACCTTTGAAGTCTTTCAAATATATGTTCATTGTTTCCTGTTGTATTACCATTATTTCGTTTTTCACCTTTGGAAACTGTGATCATTGTAACAGAACGTGAACCCTCCCTCGCACCTATCATCAGTGGATCCTAAGGCAAGAACATAAGACCGGCCATACTGGGTCAAACCAAAGGTCCATCTAGCCCAGTATTCAGTCTTCCAACCGTGGCCAATGCCAGGTGCCCCAGAGGGAATGAACAGAACAGGGAATCATCAAATGATCCATCCCCTGTCACCCATTCCCAGCTTCTGGCAAACAGAGGCTAGGGACACCATTCCTGCCCATCCTGGCTAATAGCCATTGATTGACCTATCCTTCATGAACTCATCTAGTTCTTTTTTGAACCCTGTTATAATCTTGGCCTTCACAACAGTGTTCTGGTGCCTCTTGGGGGTTTGTTTTGGTTTTTGTTTCTTTGACTAACAGGTTTTCAGTGGGAAGGCTATGACCAATACAGAGGCAGCAGTGAAAGACACAATGAGGATGACCGGATGTGGAAGCTGTGGCATGTACATGATCCTGGAGGGGGTACCTGAAAAGAGTTTCGTCTGCATAAAGTGCCACCTGAGAGAGCTGATGGAAGAAAAGATCCGAGGACTGGAGATGCAGGTGGAAACTCAGGTCGAGTTTAGAAGGGGGTTCGAGCAGATGATGGAGCAAAGAAATGAGGCGGCTGAAGGGATAATCTCAGACTTGCAGATGGAAGCAGGACCAAAGAATTCTGAGGGGAGACTGCTGAGTGAGGAAAGTGGACGGTGGAAGCATGTAACTAAGAGAACCAGGCAGAGGAAAAGACTGGCCAGTGAAGGAGAAATAGAGCTCAGGAACAGGTTTGCAGAGTTGGAAAATGAAGAAGGGACACAGCAGGTGGTCGCTGAAGGTGAGAGGGCAAGGAAAAAGAGAAGAGCAGCTAGCCCTACAGGAAGAGGGGAAGAGTCAATGGAGACAACACCAAATATGAGCCCCAGGAGAATACCGGATGGGTGGCGGAGGATTGCAAGGGCGAACAGGAATCGAGAGGACTTGCAGCCAGTGGGAGCAGGGGATAGACCAGAGAATCATACTGTCACCAGGAAAAGGCAGGTCTACGTGATTGGTGACTCCTTACTGAGAAGAATAGACAGGCCTGTAACTAGAGCTGATCCAGAGAACAGAAGGGTGTGCTGTCTGCCGGGTGCTAAGATACGGGATGTGGACCTGAGGCTGAAAAGGATCTTAATGGGAGCAGGAAAGAATCCATTGATTATCCTTCATGTGGGAACGAATGATACGGCTAGGTTCTCGCTGGAACGTATCAAGGGAGACTATGCCAGGCTGGGGAAGACGCTTAAGGAAATCGAGGCTCAGGTGATCTTCAGTGGGGTTCTGCCTGTTCCTAGAGAAGGGCAACAAAGGTCTGACAAGATTATGGCGATCAACAGATGGCTCAGACAGTGGTGCTATAAGGAGGGCTTTGGGATGTACGGCCACTGGGAAGCATTCATGGACAGAGAACTGTTCTCTCGGGATGGACTTCACCTGAGTAAGGAGGGAAATAGACTTCTAGGTTGGAGGCTGGCACAACTGATTAAGAGAGCTTTAAACTAGGAATTTGGGGGAGATGGTTGGGAGATGTCCAGGTAATCTCCACGCCGGAATTTAACACCGAGAGGGAAGAAAACAAAGTAAGAGAGGATACAGCCATGAGCAGAAGAATGGACATAAGGAGGAAGGGTAGTGTAGATACCAGTCTAATAGGTGATACTGGTGGTAGAATGTCTGTGCCTAACCAGATAAAGAATGTCAATGAAGCCAAACGGCAAAAATTAAGCTGTCTGTACACTAATGTGAGGAGCCTAGGAAACAAAATGGAGGAACTAGAGCTACTGGTGCAGGAAGTGAAACCGGATATTATAGGGATAACAGAAACATGGTGGAATAGTAGTCATGACTGGAGTACAGGTATTGAAGGCTATTTGCTGTTTAGGAAAGACAGAAATAAAGGCAAAGGTGTTGGAGTAGCATTGTATGTCAATGATGAGTTTAACTGTAAAGAAATAAGAAGGGATGGAATGGATAAGACAGAGTCTGTCTGGGCAAAAATAACATTGGGAAAGAAAGCTACTAGAGCCTCCCCTGAGATAGTGCTTGGGGTGTGCTACAGACCACCGGGATCTGATTTGGAGATGGATAGAGACCTCTTTAATGTTTTTAATGAAGTAAACACTAATGGGAATTGTGTGATCATGGGAGAATTTAACTTCCCAGATATAGACTGGAGGACAAGTGCTAGTAGTAGTAATAGGGCTCAGATTTTTCTGGATGTGATAGCTGATGGATTTCTTCATCAAGTAGTTGAAGAGCCAACAAGGGGGGATGCCATTTTAGATTTGGTTTTGGTGAGTAGTGAGGACCTCATAGAAGAAATGGTTGTAGGGGACAACCTTGGTTCGAGTGATCATGAGTTAATTCAGTTCAAACTAGATGGAAGGATAAACAAAAATACATCTGGGACTAGGGTTTTTTATTTCAAAAGGGCTAACTTTAAAGAATTAAGGAAATTAGTTAGGCAAGTGGATTGGACTGAAGAACTTGTGGATCTAAAAGCAGAGGAGGCCTGGAATTACTTCAAGTCAAAGTTGCAGAAACTATCAGAAGCCTGCATCCCAAGAAAGGGGAAAAAAATCATAGGCAGGAATTGTAGGCCAAGCTGGATGAGCAAGCATCTCAGAGAGGTGATTAAGAAAAAGCAGAAAGCCTACAGGGAGTGGAAGATGGGCGGGATTAGCAAGGAAAGCTACCTTATTGAGGTCAGAACATGTAGGGATGAAGTGAGAAAGGCTAAAAGCCATGTAGAGTTGGACCTTGCAAAGGGAATTAAAACCAATAGTAAAAGGTTCTATAGCCATATAAATAAGAAGAAAACAAAGAAAGAAGAAGTGGGACCACTAAACACTGAGGATGGAGTGGAGGTTAAAGATAATCTAGGCATGGCCCAATATCTAAATAAATACTTTGCCTCGGCCTTTAATAAGGCTAATGAGGAGCTTAGGGATAATGGAAGGATGACAATTGGGAATGAGGATATGAAGGCAGATATTACCACATCTGAGGTAGAAGCCAAACTCGAACAGCTTAATGGGACTAAATCGGAGGGCCCAGATAATCTTCATCCAAGAATATTAAAGGAACTGGCACATGAAATTGCAAGCCCATTAGCAAGAATTTTTAATGAATTGGTAAACTCAGGGGTTGTACCGTACGACTGGAGAATTGCTAACATAGTTCCTATTTTTAAGAAAGGAAAAAAAAGTGATCCGAGTAACTATAGGCCTGTTAGTTTGACATCTGTAGTATGTAAGGTCTTGGAAAAATTTTTGGAGAGGGTAGTTAAGGACATTGAGGTCAATGGTAATTGGGACAAAATACAACATGGTTTCACAAAAGGTAGATCATGCCAAACCAACCTGATCTCCTTCTTTGAGAAAGTAACAGATTTTTTAGACAAAGGAAATGCAGTGGATCTAATTTACCTCGATTTCAGTAAGGCATTTGACACGGTTCCACATGGGGAATTATTACTTAAATTGGAAAAGATGGGGATAAATATGAAAATTGAAAGGTGGATAAGGAACTGGTTAAAGGGGAGACTACAACGGGTCATACTGAAGGGTGAACTGTCAGGCTGGAAGGAGGTTACTAGTGGAGTTCCTCAGGGATCAGTTTTGGGACCAATTTTATTTAACCTTTTTATTACTGACCTTGGCACAAAAAGCGGGAATGTGCTAATAAAGTTTGTGGATGACACAAAGCTGGGAGGTATTGCTAACACAGAGAAGGACCGGGATATCATACAGGAAGTTCTGGATGTCCTTGTAAACTGGAGTAATAGTAATAGAATGAAATTTAATAGTGAAAAGTGCAAGGTCATGCATTTAGGGATTAATAACAAGAATTTTAGTTATAAATTGGGGACGCATCAGTTGGAAGTAACAGAGGAGGAGAAGGACCTCGGAGTATTGGTTGATCACAGGATGACTATGAGCCGCCAATCTGATATGGCCGTAAAAAAAGCTAATGCGGTTTTAGGATGCATCAGGCGAGGTATTTCCAGCAAAGATAAGGAGGTGTTAGTACCGTTATACAAGGCACTGGTGAGACCTCACCTGGAATACTGTGTGCAGTTCTGGTCTCCCATGTTTAAGAAGGATGAATTCAAACTGGAACAGGTTCAGAGACGGGCTACTAGGATGATCCGAGGAATGGAAAACCTGTCTTATGAAAGGAGACTGAAAGAGCTTGGCTTGTTTAGCCTAACGAAAAGAAGGTTGAGGGGGGATATGATTGCTCTTTATAAATATATCAGAGGGATTAATATTAGGGAGGGAGAGGAATTATTTAAGCTTAGTACCAATGTGGACAGAAGAACAAATGGCTATAAACTGGACACTAGGAAGTTTAGACTTGAAATTAGACGAAGGTTTCTAACCATTAGAGGAGTGAAGTTCTGGAACAGCCTTCCAAGGGGAGTAGTGGGGGCAAAAGACATATCTGGCTTTAAGACTAAGCTTGATAAATTTCTGGAGGGGATGGTATGATGGGATAGCCTAATTTTGGCAATTAATTTGGCAATTGATCTTTGATTATCAGCAGGTAAGTATGCCCAGTGGTCTGTGATGGGATGTTAGATGGGTTGGGATCTGAGTTACTACAGAGAATTCTTTCCTGGGTGCTGGCTGGTGAGTCTTGCCCACATGCTCAGGGTTTAACTGATCGCCATATTTGGGGTCGGGAAGGAATTTTCCTCCAGGGCAGATTGGCAGAGGCCCTGGAGGTTTTTCGCCTTCCTCTGCAGCATGGGGCATGGGTCACTTTCTGGAGGATTCTCTGCAGCTTGAGGTCTTCAAACCGCAATTTGGGGACTTCGATAACTCAGACATAGGCTAGGGGTTTGTTATAGAAGTGGATGGGCGGGATTCTGTGGCCTGCGTTGTGCAGGAGGTCAGACTAGATGATCATAATGGTCCCTTCTGACCTTAAAGTCTATGAGTCTATAACATCCTTTTGGAAGGAGTTCCACAGGTTGACTGTGTGTTGCGTGAAGAAATACTTCCGTTTGTTTGTTTTAGACCAGCTGCTTATTAATTTCATTTGGTGACCCCTAGTTCTTGTAGGAGCAAATAACACTTCCTTATTTTCTTTCTCCACACCAGTCATGATTTTATAGACCTCTATCTTATCGTCCCCTTTTCCAAGCTGTAAAGTCCCAGTCTTATTAATCTCTCCTTAGATGGAAGCCATTCCACACCCCTAATAATTTTCGTTGGCCTTTTCTGAATCTTTTACAATTCCAGTGTATCTTTTTTTAAATGAGGCGACCACATCTGCACGCAGTATTCAAGGTGTGGACGTACCATAGATTTATATAGAGGCAATATGATATTTTCTGTCTTATTATTGATCCCTTTCTTAATAATTCCCAACATTCTGTTTGTTTTTTTGACTGTCACTGCACGTTGAGTGGATGTTTTCAGAGAACTATCCACAATGACTCCAAGATCTCTTTGTTGAGTGGTAACAGCTAATTTAGACCCAATCATTTTATATGTATAGTTGGGATTATGTTTTCCAATGTGCATTACTTTGCATTTATCAACATTGAATTTTATCTGCCATTTTGTTGCCCAGTCACCCAGTTTTGTGAGATCTTTTTGTAGCTCTTCGCAGTCTGCCTTAGACTTAACTATCGTGAGTAGTTTTGTATCATCGGCAAATTTTGCCACTTCGCTGTTTATCCCTTTTTCCAGATCATTTATGAATATACTGAATAGGGCTGGTCCCAGTGCAGACCCCTGGGGGACACCACTATTTACCTCTCTCCATTCTGAACACTGACCATTTATTCCTACCCTTTGTTTCCTATCTTTTAACCAGTTACCAGTCCATGAGAACACCTTCCCTCTTATCCCATGACAGCTTAAGGTTTAGCCGAACAGCCCCCTGTGGTGGTGGATCACTCTTGTTCCCGCACCCCACTCTCCCCCCCGAAGGAAAGAGACACACAGGGAGAGTAAGTGATTTTGCCCAAAGTCACCCAGTGTGTGAAGGACTGAGACCCAGGTAGAACCCAGGAATCTAGATTCCCAGTCCTCTGCTCTAAGCACTATACCAAACCAGAACAAATATTTTACTAACAACTCCAGAGCTAAAGGTGCAGAAAGCTCTCCACTCAGTTCAGTTAAGTCTTGCTATTCTAGATTTCATCCAGGTGATAACTTACATATATCCTTCCCCTTTGACCATATCACTTGCACTCTGTCCATAATCCATCACTATCATTTCACTCCTCTGAACATGCCAAACATCTGCCACTGAAGAAGAAAACCCCCACAAGTCCCCCCACCCCCACCCCCAGGCACAGGATGGGCACTAGAGACAGTTTTAAGGTCCAGTATTTTGAGAACAGCTAGTTCTAGAAATGGGTGTTTTATCCTTTTGGAGAATTGGGAACCCTCTTTCCCAATGGTAGAAGGTGGCCGATCTTTTGCTAGCCCTGACAGATTGTGCAACAGCAGGCATTAAGATGACACTGTGTATATGAAATCTCTTTTAATTAATGTTTTGAGTTTTGTAAATATATTGGTTATAATTTCTCTCTCTCTGAAGCCTCTTCGAGTCATGCCACTAAAGCAACTTGAGTTTACAGGGGGGAAGGAAACAATAAATAGTTCTACAAACATTGCTCAAGCAGTTTTTCTCGGAAGTGTGGGAGCTGACTGTTTTGCTGAGAATGCCTGAAGTAGAACAGAGACTGCTTCTTTCTCCCCTATTATCGTACTGGATCTACAGCGCTAACAGGAGAAAAGTCATGTTAGTGTCAGAGAAGTGAGTGGTGTGATCCCAAAAAGGAGCGTTTAACAATGCCTCCGGCTCTGTACTGCTCACCTAAGTGGGCAGCCAAGTGAGCCTGCGAGAGAAACGATCAGCCATCAGGTACTACTTCTGCGAAAAAGAACCTGGCCTAATCTGTGCAAGGCCCTGGGAATAACGGTCCGACACTTCTTAACTGAAATGACTAGGAAAGTCCTTGGGCCAAATGCCAGGCCCAAACCTCATCACTTCCTTTGGTTTGGTAGTTTATTCTTTCTTAAGGCTATTCTGGGCCTGTTTGGATTGCAGAGCAGTATTCTGCTGACATGCCAAGCCTCAGAGCATTGACGTAAACTGACCACCTGCATTTTGTTTTCCTTTGACTTGTATTGTAGGACCTGCTCCGTTCCCATGAGCCAAATTTAAAGGTATCATAAGGAGTTAGCATATACAAAATGGCCCCAGGCTTGCAGTGCAGATTAGCTTTCACTTTCACACCTCACTGGCCACAAATAAGAAACTAATCTAAATGGTGGAACTTTGCATAACCGATTATTTTCACTGAGGTAATATGAGCTTTCCAGTAAAAGCCATTATATGCTGCTGATACAGGGAAAGCCCTGTTTTGGGGAGGTATGACCTAACACCCGAACCTGGTGCAATGTGAGATCTGCCAGAGACATGGAGGGATAATGCAGGGTAAAGAGATGGGTTTGTCATCGGTAGGGAGTTCTGGATCATTCCATAGTCACAGCATCTTTTTCTCTGAATGGTGAAAAATTCATTGTGCTTTTTTACTTTTGGCTTATTACCCAACTTGTTTAAACAGTCAAAATCAGGAAGAATGCGAGAAAATATGGCAACAGCAGCAAACTAAATGAAATCAACGGTTAGCCCGGTGTGCAAAAAGCAAAACATCAGCATGTTTGGCCTTAGTGGTTTTTTACAGTCCTTTTCCATATAACATTAATCCTCAGGGATTTCAGTTTCCATGTTAACATCCCATCTGCCTGTTGTTCTCCCACATGGATCAACTCTCCCTGTCCAGCACATTATTTTACTGTCATCTGTTATATCACTTACAGCAGCTGCACCTTTTGGGAAGTACAGTAACTCCTCACTTAAAGTCATCCTGGTTAACGTTGTTACGTTGCTGATCAATTAGGGAACATGCTCGTTTAAAGTTGTGCAATGCTCCCTTCTAACATCGTTTGGCAACCACCTGCTTTGTCTGCTCCTTGCAGGAAGAGCAGCTCGTTGGAGCTAGCTGGTGGGGGCTTGGAACCAGGGTGGACCGGCAGCCCCCCATCAGCTCCCCACTCCCCTAAGTTCCCTGTGCAGCAGCTGCCCAGCAGGCTAGCAATTGCTGGGCAGTTCAGCCGTCCCTCCCCCACCCCCACTGCCATGTGCTGCTCCTGCCTTGGAGCTGCTCCCCGAGCCTCCTGCTTGCTGTGCAGGGGGGGAAAGGGAGTGGGCTAATGTCAGGGTGTCCCCTTCCCCCCTGCTCCTGCCCCCTGCTTACCCCTTCTCCGTATAGAACAGGGTGGGGACAAGGATGGAGAGAGACAGAGAGAGCCTGGGGCAGCAGCTGCTCTCTCAACTTCCTGATCCACTTAAAAAGACAATGAATTACGAGTGGGTCAGCTTCCTTAAAGGGGCAGGGTGCATTTCTCTCTCTCTCCCACACACAAGGTGTGTGTCTGTCTCTGTCTGCTGTGCTGTCTCCCCTCCCCCCACTCTACTCCACTCCATTCCTGCTGCCTTGTAGAGTGAGAGGCTACATTAACAACAACGTGTTCACCCTTGAGGGATCAGACGAGTGCTTGTTCAACATTTAGCAATAAGGAATTCCCTGGGAAATATCCCACCCTCTGACTTCACCACCTCAACCAAGCTTCACAGTCATCATAGCTGTGAACAGTATTAAACTGTTTGTTTAAAACGTATACTGTGTGTGTATATATATACACAATACGTAGTTTTTTGTCTGGTGAAAAAAATTTCCCTGGAACCTAACCCCTCCATTTACATTAATTCTTATAGGGAAATTGGATTTGCTTAACATCGTTTAGCTTAAAGTCACATTTTTCAGGAACAGAACTACAATGTTAAGCGAGGAGTTACTGTAAAGTCTCCCTGAAAGGCCCAAGCCCTGTATATGTTGCTCACTAATTTTAACTTCTATTAGCGTTTGACTGAGAATGCCTTCATATCAACAGATGAAATACACCTGCATCAAAAGACACACTATTTTGAATTATGGTACATAGCAACAAGGTTTTCTTTGATTTTGGGTATGATATACTTCATACAACCAACACTATGAGTGGTAGAAACTGTCCACTTTCTGGACAGCTGTGATTTAGTGTTTAAAATCCACAGATGAACATTGCTGTGCAAGTCCAAAGTAATAGTATTACAAAACAAATGCTCAATGCAAAACTCATGCTATCCAAAAATTACAGATCTGACAAAGTCTATGACTGGAATCAGTAGGTATGATATACTGTACTATATACACTGGCAGAACTGAGCACGGAATCATTAATATGACATGATGTGTGAATAATAAACATTATAAGGGCAACAATGGACACACAAAAAAGCTCTAAAGCTTACAGACGGAAAGAGAAATAGGAGTCAGAATTTTTACTTCTTGACATAGTCAACACACTGAACTCTGACCTTTAAGAGACACCAGGAACTAGAAACCAACAGAACTTAAACTGGCCTCAAATCTCCTGTTCTCTCATGACATTGGAGAGAAAACATAGGGGACAGTTTCTCTCAGACACATGGGAATTACAGCTGTGTCACTGCCTTCTACAGAGAATTCTGCATTTTCCTTACAGTCACTCTGTCACTGTCACCTTGTGACCTTTCCTTACTTTCTCCCAGTGCACCAGAATCATTGCTGACCAAAATACTTCACTGATCTGTCCAAAACCAAGAAAAGGGGAAAAGCCTCATGCAGAGCTCTATACAAGGAAGTTTAATTTGTGTTACATTGTGTCTCCTCTACTATGCTAGTCTAAATACATAAGCCATTTTCACTGGTTCTGTTTCCACTGGCTAAATCCAGCATATTTCCAACTGGCATTGCTCTCGGAAAAAAATGCACAACCATACCTTGAATGTATTTAGTGCAGCAGGACTAGTCTAGCTCCAAGAAATAAGGATGAGAGTCCTCAAATGAAAATATTTGCTTTGTAAGCTGAGGATAATTGAATTGTAATGGCTAATTTGGCTTTATCAGCACGCTGCATAACTAATGCTGTTATTTCAAAGTTTAATATTCACCTACAGCTTTGCAAGAGAAATGAGAAAAGGTATACAACTACACAAAACAGAACCTGGATAGACTCTCTCATACACACACACAAAAAGGATCTTCAGTCAAAACTCTGAATGGGAAATTTCACTGCAAGTGAAGCTTTTGCAGACACCGAAGAAGAAAATCTGCAACATCATATTGTCTTCCTTGAAGAAACACAGCTGATCTGCTGAATTCTCATATTTGACTTCCACTGGTCTGTGAAAAATATAAACTTCACGCTAACTCTATGAAAATAGTCAACATGCTAGAGAGACAACAGTCTGCTCATAGCTGGTAAAAGGGGAAAAAATCCCAGGCTGTCATTCTTCCCTTGCTGTGACCTTCATGCTCCACTGGATTTCTGAAGATACTGAAATCTTGGCAGGAAAGTGTACAGTCTGTGGGAACCAGGCACTATTCTCCAGGCTCGCTGCTAAGAATTAGGCCCAGTCAAGTCTTTTTTTTTCCCTTTTTTTTTTTTTTTTTGGCCTTGTGCTATACATGTAAGATAATGCAGTGGAATGCTAGTTTCACGCTGGAAATTATTCAGACCTTGTGCTCCAGGGCATAAGCTGATTGGCAGCAGAGGTCAGGAAGAGATTTTTTTCTACTTGTATATCACACTGCAGAACTGGTTGGTGCATTATGCTTCTTTCTTTGCAAGCATCAGGTGTTAATGCTGCTTACAACTTAGGTGAGGTTTTGATACACAAACAAGGAACCCCAAGGCGCTTTCTTACACTCACAGGGCTCACTGGAATCTTTATTCATTACATGTAAAGCTCACTGGAATGTGTTCCCAGTGCCCCAGAAAGAAGCAGAGGCCTTGGCTACACTGGTGCTTTACCGCACTGCAACTTTCTCGCTCAGGGGTGTGAAAAAACACCCCCCTGAGCGCAGCAAGTTACAGCACTGTAAAGCGCCAGTGTAAACAGTGCCCCAGTGCTGGGAGCTAATCCCCACAGGGAGGTGGAGTACCTGCAACGCTGGGAGAGCTCTCTCCCAGCACTGGCGCCGCGACCACACTCGCACTTCAAAGTGCTCCCGCGGCAGCGCTGTACAGCTGTAAGTGTAGCCATACCCAGAGTTGTCCCTGACTTTTCCCTCATCCTCAAATGAGCACCATTTCTGGAAGAGCTGGCAAAAGTGATTCCTATCACAATGAATTAGTGATTCCTATCACATGCTACAGCCTGAGAATAAAGGGACCTGTATTCATGACTGGTAGTCTCTAGTAGTTAGAACAGGAGACTGAGAGTCAGGACTTCTGGTTTCTAGCCCCACAGCTAACTAAATTTTTGACCCTGGACAAGGCATGTATCTTCTGGATGCCTGAGTTAACCTATCTATAAAATGGGTATGAACAACACCTGCCTATTATGAGATGTTATGAGGCTTAATTAAGGATTGTAAACCACTTGAGAACAACAAATACAGTACCTCAAATTAAGGTTCGAAATAAGTGCAATTTGCCCTTGATAAATTAGTACAAACCTGCTGTTGACTAAACATTGTTGTGTAAAATTGCTCACACTGAAAAGGAGGCCCACCTCTCAGAGACGTCCATATGGAGATTGAAGATGAAAACACTATGTAACTGCAAGGTATAATCATTGATGAAGCCTGCTAGCTCAAACTCAAAACAATCCCATTGAGATCAATTCACTCCTTCTGCTGCCCTAGAAAGAGAGAACAGTACCAGCTCTGCTTCCCAGTCAGAATCTAAGCGGTACAAGTTGCAGATTATATCTAAAGTGCAAGGCCCAGAATAAACAGTAAGAGGGACTCACCCTTTGTGTTGAACAATTACACTTTGAAGCAAGAAATCAAAAGCTCCACATTGGACAAGAATCAGACTGATTTTTCATCTCAGGATGAGAGGGTGGGAGGACTAAGCTCCTAACTCCCATCTGGGGAAACCATGAATGCTGTTAACCATAGGTCTTCTTCACCTGCAGGCGCTGACAAATTGCATCCAATGGATGAGCCTTTTATTAAACCACAGAGGGTTTCAAAGCGATATTACATTTTGCAAAGTTCTCAAGCTGGTAAAAAAGAGTGCATATGGTCTTTGTTATTTCTTTATGTACATAGTACTAGTCGCTTTACACACACAGCCCTTCCCAGAGAGATTACAGAGCCAAGAAGTAGGAATTGGAGACACAACAATGTACAGGCTTGATGGTGATGCTGCAATGTTGCGGCTTCTGTGAATTTCAGGTTTTTTACACTCTTTGCTGATCTTGTGGGTCATGTTTTAGTTAAAAAGATAACTGAGTGAGAATTGTTATTTCAAAAAGGTGGCACAGCCCCAGTGGGAGAATCCCTCTGTCCCGTGAGAAGAAGAAAGGCCTTATACAATTTGCATAATGGCAAGCACAACAGTTACATTAAAACCCCATGATTATTGCCCTTTTGTAACTTTTCTGTCAAGCCTCCCCAAGCTCAGAAAAGGGACCACAAAACAAAATTGCTCTGGTCCCGCTTCCAAAACACGATAAAATGGGGAGATAAGTACTCAGCTTACAAGTTTGTGAGAAAGGAGATGGCTGGATGTTCTCATCCTCATCTGGACCAACAGCACAACCCACATAAAAGGAACAAAAAAGCCTGCTGATCAGATTGCTGTGACAGAAGCTCATGAGAGACATGCACATTTTCAAGCTAAACTACAGCTTGAGGGATCTATATTATTACTTATCGACTAATATTGCCAGGGTTCCCAAGCTGGCTTCAAAGCTTCCTGCAAAGTGCCCCAAGCATAGGGTTTTTCATCTAATCATAAGGCCTTTATATTTGTCCCAGACAAACGGATTGCTCCGTGCCATGTTCACGCTGCAGAAATCAGAGCTTGCACATGATGAGCTTCACAGCCATGAGGTTTGTTACCTTAACCGCACAAAGATGGAAACATTTGCTGAAACTGCTGTACCATTTCACAGCTTCTAACTTGGTGGTTTCCTCTCACCCCCAGTCCCACACTAATGCCTTTCAAAAAGACTGGAGCAAGTCGCTTTGAAACTGAAAGGGCAAAGAACACTGGATATCAGATCTACAGACAATGAAATATAGCAGCTAACTCGCATCCTGCAGGACTTAGGCCAAGGTCATAAGCTAAACAGGACATCAGTAAAGATGAAGTGATTTGCTTATTGGGATCAGAGCATTCAGTGAAGGGAAAGAAACAAGCTATTAGAACATAGATAGTTGCACACTAAACAGAGGGAGGTTCTGCAGTAGGGGTCAGAGATGTGCTTTCCTTTTCTGCAGGTTTGATTTTGGAGGGGGTCTTACTTTTGTTTGTGATACAGTCGTGCCTACAAGCCCCAACTGAGATCAGGGCCCTATTGTGTTAGGTGCTGTACAAACATATTGCAGGAAACAGTACTGGCCCCGAACCGCTTCAGAGCTAAATAGGCGCAACAGACAAAAGGTGGGAAAGAAAACAGAGGCCCAAACAGGGGAAGTGACTTTCCCAAGGTGACCCAGTAGCTCAGTGGTAGAACCAGGAATAGAATCCAAGTCTCCTGAGTCCCACACAGTTATTTATCCACTGGACAATGCTGCCTTCCAAGCAGGTAGGGGGAGAATTCTTTCCACGTTCAATGGAAGAGCAACATTTCACCCAGACATTCAAATAGCAGCTTACAAGCACTTTGCCATTCCAATTCAAAGCTTGAACTTTGTATCCAAGGAGAACAAACCCAGCACATCTGGAGATGGACAGGCCCTCCTGGCTCAGAACATGTCTGTAGGCTCTCAGGCCAGCAAGATTTTACAGCCAAGTTATAAACCCTTACAGACTGTGTGCTTATATAACAAGAACAACTTTTTATCTGTTTGCTCTTGAGTCACAATGATGAGCACTTGCTGTACGAAGGTCACCAGGGCTCTGAAGCTAATAACTTCTGTTGCATATCTCCTCAGTTCATCACCATTGAAACTGCAACATTGCCTATAAGATATTGCATAGAGCAGTATTACTCACAGTGGAAAGTTTCCTGCTGCCCTGTCCTGAATTTAGCTCCACTGTCACAAGTGGTTTTTCACTGGCAAAAATTTGTTTAGTGCAGACATCATACCCGAGCCAGTAAAAGGAAATGATAGTCCTACGTACCTCAGTCCCATTGCAAAAGATCATTAAATAAACAAACTTAGCACTGTATAGTTAGAAATGTAAATGAAACTATCTGCAGCTGCTTCACTAGAGTTCATGTGAGATTTTATTGAGAGAGATTTCATAGAACCACAGAAGGCAGAGAAGAAAAACCTAGTAAGTCACCAGTCTCTGCCAGTACAGGTTTGTTCCCTACAGTACCTTTAGTGCTGTATCCAATCTAGTTTTAAATGTCCAAGCAGTGGAGTTCCTTCCCTTCAAAGATCATTCCATGTCTAGCAGATAATAATCTCACCCATCAAGGTGCTCGGGATGCTGTACAATAAGATGTTGGTGAAAGGTGGAAATGGGGTCTCAAACTTTAAAATTAATTTAGAATGTCCTAGATTTCAGCTATATGTACCTGTGTGGTCTGCTGAGGCATAATTTTACAACCTAAACTTCATAAACCTGGTTTGGTAACTGACCTTAAAAAATCCCAGGGCAGTCCCTAACAACTTCTCTAGGTTCTTCAAGATGAGCAAAGGCACCAGTATATGGATTGTATGATCTAAAATCCATCTTCTAAACTCAGAGACATGCACACCACTTCCACTCACTTCAGCTGCATATGTGTATCTGAGAGAAAAGTAAGTTGTACAGACAGGACTGTTCAAAAATATGTAGTACAGCCGATGGTCAGAAGAGACCCACTTTTCAAATGGCTGTAAATACCACATTTTTAACTTAAATGGTTAATTGCAAAGATGTTAATGTTTGGTAACATATAAGGTAATAATTGGAGACATACCAATCTCCTAGAACTGGAAGGGACCTTGAAAGGTCATCAAGTCCAGCCTCCTGCCTTCACTAGCAGGGCCAATTTTTGCCCCAGATCCCTAAGTGGCCCCCTCAAGGATTGAACTCACAACCCTGGGTTTAGCAGGCCAATGCTCAAACCACTGAGCTATCCTTCCCCCCCTTTGGTGGATTATCTCTGATGAGCTTTGAGGAACAAGGATTCTTCTTTGGTGTAAACACAAGGAATTCAACTGAAACCAGTGGAGTTGCCTCTGCTTATACAAGCAAGGTATCTGGCATGTGGGGAGTAAAACAGAGAAAAACTGGGGGACCCTTGGGGGTCTCTGATCATCCATAAAGAACGGGCCTTGAGTAGAAGCCATCTAGACTTCTCCAAGGGGGAGCTCACTGAAGGAGATCCCCGCACCTCTAAAGGCAGAACCTTCCATAGAACAGGCCTGACTAACAATACTAAGTGCTGATGGGTTATCCATGCTGGTCACACAGGCCTGAAGATGCAGTTCTCAACAGAGAGATGCAGTGGTAAGACTGAGAAAGACAGAAGGGCACTTAGTGACCTGCACCTGATGAGGGCTTATCATTTGCACAAATCAATAAATCCTTCAGAAATCAAAACACAAAGCAGAGCAGAGGAAGAAGAGCATGCAGGTGAACCTTTCCTTCAGCCTCCAGGGAGAAGTCACACAGAGGTAACTGGCATTTGCACTTGTTTTAACTGAGAAAGATCTGATCTCATGGCTGGGAAAAAGAGAAAGTCAAATTCCTCTCAACTCCAAAGAGAGCTCCGCATCCATTCCAAGGGAGCTGATAAGAGGAAGTGCACTTTATAACAATCTTGGATACCAAAGTGAACTGGTGGCTATTTGAATGCATTCCGTGTTACAAGTGGTAATTGTTACAGTGACAATATTTGATGACATTCATCAAATCATTTACAGAACGTGAGCCCAAGAGACAAAACAAACCCCTGCTCTGCGAGACAGGGAGTCAGGCAGGATGCCACATTGCTTCCTGCAACACACAGAAAATACTTATCTGTGATTGACTATCACAGCTGATAATGAACCTCCAGCTCTCTGGCAGTGGAATAGAAACTTTCTTCATCCAAAAGCCTGTAGTTCAGAGACAATTAAGCTCCATGAAGACAAGGAAGGAGGGTGATGCAGGTCAGACATCCACATTACCCAGCTGACCCTGCTGAATAAATACTACATAGTGCTTGGTATTTCCCATTTGTTACCTTGAAATCTCAGCACTAGCCTTTGCCAGACTGCCAATGGGACTTCTGTGCTATGAGGAAAGTATCATAGAATCACAGACTAGCAGGGTTGGAAGGGACCTTAGGAGGTCATCTAGTCCAACCCCCTGCTCAAAGCAGGACCAATCCCCAGCTAAATCATCCAAGCCAGGGCTTTGTCAAGCCTGACCTTAAAAACCTCTAAGGAAGGAGAGTCCACCACCTCCATTCCAGTGCTTCACCACTCTCCTAGTGACAAAGTTTTTTCCTAATATCCAACCTAAACCTCCCCCACTGCAGCTTGAGACCATTACTCCTTGTTCTGCCATCAGGTACCGCTGAGAACAGTCTAGATCCATCCTCTTTGGAACCACCTTTCAGGTAGTTGAAAGCAGCTATCAAATCCCGCCTCATTCTTCTCTTCTGCAGACTAAACAATCCCAGTTCCCTCAGCCTCTCCTCATAAGTCATGTGCTCCAGCCCCCTAATCATTTTTGTTGCCCTCCACTGGACTCTTTCCAATTTTTCCACATCCTTGTAGTGTGGGGCCCAAAACTGGACACAGTACTCCAGATGAGGCCTCACCAATGTCGAATAGAGGGGAATGATCACATCCCTCGAACTGCTGGCAATGCCCTTACTTATATAGCCCAAAATGCCATTAGCCTTCTTGGCAACCAGGGCACACTGTTGACTCATATCCAGCTTCTCATCCACTGTAACCCCTAGGTCCTTTTCTGCAGAACTGTTGCCCAGCCATTCAGTCCCTAGTCTGTAGCAGTGCATGGTGGTATTCTGTCCTAAGTGCAAGACTCTGCACTTGTCCTTGTTGAACATCATCAGATTTCTTTTGGTCCAATCCTCTAATTTGTCTAGGCCCCTCTGTATCCTATCCCTATTCTCCAGCGTTTTTACCACTTGTCCCAGTTTAGTGTCATCTGCAAACTTGCTGAGGGTGCAGTCCACACCATCCTCCAGATCATTAACCAAGATATTGAACAAACCCAGTCCCAGGACCGATCCTTGGGGCACTCCTCTTGATACCGGCTGCCAACTAGACATGGAGCCATTGATCACTATCCATCGAGCCTGATGATCTAGCCAGCTTTCTATACACTTACAGTCCACTCATCCAGCCAATACTTCTTTAACTTGCTGGCAGGAATACTATGGGAGACCATATCAAAGTCAAGGAATAACACGTCCATTGCTTTCCCCTCTTCCACAAAGACAGTTATCTCGTCATAGAAGGCAATTAGGTTAGTCAGGAATGACTTGCCCTTGGTAAATCCATGCTGACTCCATACTGTTCCTGATCACTTTCCTCTCCTCAAAGTGCTTCAAAATTGATTCTTTAAGGACCTGCTCCATGATTTTTCCAGGGACTGAGGTGAGGCTGACTGTCCTGTAGTTCCGTGGATCCTTCATCTTCCCTTTTTTAAAGATGGGCACTACATTAGCCTTTTTTCCAGTAATCCAGGACCTCCACCAGGAGTTTTCAAAGATAATGGCCAATGGCTCTGCAATCACATCCGCTAACTCCTTGAGCATCCTCGGACGCAGTGCATCTGGCCCAATGGATTTGTGCAAGAGTAGAAAGCTCTTGATTGCCTTTGCAGAAGTGACAGCTCTCATGCCAAGGGAGCACCAGAGTGAGCTCATATTCAAAGGCCATGGTCCATAAGCCAGTCAAGACAAAGTCAGAGTACATAATGTGGAGGAGACGGAGGTGTGGGGTGGTTTATAATGGTTTAAGGTCTAGTCTGTCCTTCGTTCATCCTGAGTAAACACAATTAACTCCATTAAGTTTGTTGTGGGAAGTGCAGTGGGGCCTTTTAGATAAGATCTTAAAAACTAAGTTTTGCATACTCTGTGTTCATATTGAAGATCACAAGGAACAGTAGGGTTTTGCCCTGCCGCTCTCTTTTTCTTTTTGGTTAAAAATGCCCCACCAACATGGTTATGCAGCATGATCTGCTCTGGTAGCCTGATTTCCAGAGGTCCTGAACACCTACTACTCCCGCTGGAATCAGGCAATAGTGAGGAAGTGATTCCTGTAGTATAGAGTTGTAAGGGTTTGGGTTCCCTGTAAGAGGAAAGGCCTGTCCCCTACCATGTGTGAATAAATACTGCTCTTTTACCATCATAATACACAGGTGCAGATTTCTTGTGGAGGGAGGAGGGTACGTAATGGATTTTGCTAGGCATTGCTTTATACAACATAAGGGTTTGGGTTCCCTGTAAGAGGAAATTAAGTTAGTAGTGCAACCTCAGAGACATCTGAATCTCCTCGGTTCTGTATGCAAGTCAGCACTGAAATGCCACATCCTTACAATGTGGTTAAATTTAATATAAGATATAGATGAGATCAACAGGGTGGATTAGACAGCCCCAAGAGCAAGTTGAGAAGCAGTAGGGCTTTAACCAATAGCTACTTGTAACATCCAACAAACAGATTTTGAGCTAAAATTACACAAGTACAGCAACTACTTGTAGACATATCAATGTATAACAAGATACTGCAACAATATTTAGGCAGCCTCTTATATAGAACAATATTGCACCTTATGTCCTTACCTACATATCACTATACTACAACCTTTAGTCCTGTCTCTTTATTTTATACATATATTTACCTGTGTGCTTCCATCTAAATATCTTTTCAAAAATACAAACCAGTTTGACACAAAAGCAGGGCCTGTCCCCTACCATGTGTGAATAAATACAGCTCTTTTACCATCATAATACACAGGTGCAGATTTCTTGTGGAAGGAGGAGGGTACGTAATGGATTTTGCTAGGCATTGCTTTATACAACATAAGTAACAATGATTGAAGAGCAGCACAGATTACAGAACTGCAAAGTTAAGCAGTTCTAGCACCTATATCATAAACTGGGGTATAGTTGTAGCCATGTGAGCCCAGGATATTAGCGAGATAAGGTGGGTGAGGTAATATCTTTTATTGGACCAACTTCTGCAGCGAGACACAAGTTTTAGAGCCACAGAGCTCTTCTTCAGGTCTGGGAAAGGTACTCTCAGCACCACAGCAAAATGCAAGGTGGAGCAGATTATTTAGCATAAATGGTACATATTCTAAGGGACCATTCAGGGTAGGTCGTGCAAAGTTTGTTAATGGGCCACTCTACCTGAATGGTCCCTCAGAATATGAACTAACTTCTTATGCTAAACAATCAGTTCCACCTTACATTTGGCTGTGATGCTCAGAGTACCTTTCCCAGACAGACCTGAAGAAGAGCTCTGTGTAAACTTGAAAGCTTGTCTCTCTCACCAATAAAAAATATTACCTCACCCACCATATCTCTCATAAACTTGGGAGTCAGTTTTATACCACAATTTCCAACACACCACTGAACAGCACACTAACCCACAGAAACCTTCCTACCAATGCTACAAAAAGGAGGATTCTGTGTGGACTCCTCCTGATGGTTGAAATAACAGACTGGACTTCTACATAGAGCGCTTCTGCCGACGTGCATGGGCTGAAATTGTAGAAAAGCAGCATCACTTGCCCCGTAATCTCAGCTGTGCAGAGCACACCACCATCCACAGCCTCAGAAACAACTCTGACATTATAATAAAAAAGGCTGACAAAGGAGGTGCTGTAGTCATCATGAATAGGTCAGAATATGAACGAGAGGCTGCTAGGCAACTCTTCAACACCACATTCTACAGGCCACTATCTCCCGATCCCACTGAGGGTTCGAAAAAGAAACTACACCATCTGCTCAAGAAACTCCCCGAAGAAACACAGGAACAAATCTACCCAGACACACCCCTAGAGCCCCGACCAGGGGTATTCTATCTGCTACCCAAGATCCATAAACCTGGACGCCCCATCATCTCAAGCATTAGCACCCTGACAGCAGGATTGTGTGACTATGTGGACTCTCTCCTCAGACCCTACACTACCAGCACTCCCAGCTATCTTCAACACACCACTGACTTCCTGAGGAAACTACAATCCACTGGTGATCTTCCTGAAAACACCATCCTAGCCACTATGGATGTAGAAGCTTTTTACACCAATATTCCACATAAAGATGGACTACAAGCCATCAGGAATAGTATCCCCGATAATGTCACGGCAAACCTGGTGGCTGAACGTTGTGATTTTGTCCTCACCCACAACTATTTCACATTTGGAGACAATATATACCTTCAAGTCAGCGGCACTGCTACGGGTACCCGCATGGCCCCACAGTATGCCAACATCTTTATGGCTGACTTAGAACAACGCTTCCTCAGCTCTCATCCCCTAGTGCCCCTACTATACTTGTGCTACATTGATGACATCTTCATCATCTGGACCCACGGGAAGGAGGCCCTTGAAGAATTCCACCAGGTTTTCAATAATTTCCACCCCACCATCAACCTCAGCCTGGACCAGTCCACACAAGAGATCCACTTCCTGGACACTGCAGTGCAAATAAGTGATGGTCACATAAACACCACCCTATACCAGAAACCTACTGACCGCTATACTTACCTACATGCCTCCAGCCTTCATCCAGACCACATCACACGATCCATAGTCTACAGCCAAGCTCTAAGATAAAACCATATTTGCTCCAATCCCTCAGACTGAGACAAACACCTACAGGATCTCTATCAAGTGTTCTTAAAACTACAATAGCCACCTAGTGAAGTGAAGAAACAGATTGACAGAGCCAGAAGGATACCCAGAAGTCACCTACTACAGGACAGGCCCAACATAGAACGCCATTAGCCGTCACCTACAGCCCCCAACTAAAACCTCTCCAGCGCATCATCAGGGATCTACAACCTATCCTGAATGACAATAATAAAAATAATAATAATAGGAGATATACCAATCTCCTAGAACTGGAAGGGACCTCGAAAGGTCATCGAGTCCAGCCCCCTGCCTTCACTAGCAGGACCAAGTACTGATTTTTGCCCCAGATCCCTAAGTGGCCCCCTGAAGGATTGAACTCACAACCCTGGGTTTAGCAGGCCAATGCTCAAACCACTGAGCTATCCCTCACTCTCACAGACCTTGGGAGGCAGGCCAGTCCTTGCTTACAGACAGCCCCCCAACCTGAAGCAAATACTCACTAGCAACTATACACCACACAACGAAAACACTAGCCCAGGAACCAATCCCTCCAACAAACCCCGTTGCAACTCTGTCCGCATATCTATTCATGGGACACCACCACAGGACCTAACCATCAGGGGCTCGTTCACCTGCACATCTACCAATGTGATATATGCCATCATGTGCCAGCAATGCCCCTCTGCCATGTACATTGGCCAAACCGGACAGTCTCTACGCAAAAGAATAAATAAACACAAATCAGACATCAGGAATTGTAGCATTCAAAAACCAGTAGGAGAACACTTCAACCTCTCTGGACACTCAATAACAGACTTAAAAGTGGCAATTCTTCAATTAAAAAAAAAGTCAAAAACAGACTTCACAGAGAAACTGCAGAACTGGAATTAATTTGCAAACTGAACACCATCAAATTAGGCCTGAATAAAGATTAGGAGTGGCTGGGTCACTACAAAAAGTAATTTTCCATCTGCTGATACTCACACCTTCTTGTCAACTGTTGGAAATGGGCAACGTCCACCTTGATTGCATTGACGTCGTTAGCACTACAAATCGACCCCCCCCTTGGTAAGGCAACTCCCAACTATTCATGTGCTGTAATATATATACTGCTTACTGTATTTTTCATTCCATGCATCTGATGAAGTGGGTTTTAGCCCACAAAAGCTTAAGAACAAGTACATTATCTGGTATCTGAATAGATCCATTTGTCCTGATGCAGTATCTGACCCAGATTATGTCTACACCATCTGCTCAGCACTGTGACAGTCCCATCTTATGGGTACGCCTGAACAGTTGGACCACTCATTTTCCAAGTGACTTACAGACACTGTTTCAACAACTTTTGAAATCAGATCCAAGTGAAATTCTAGGAAACCACACACTGATGCGCTTTCCCAATATTCATTGCCTTTGCTGCAAAATTTGCGAGCTCCACAGTGCTGGGAGACCCTGCTGGCTATTTACCAGAGGGAATGAAACAGAAGATACTGAAACGCTAGACTTGGCTGACTTACCCATAAGGGAATGCTCCCTTTCTAGTTAGTTTTGTATATTTCTTCCCTTCCTCTCTTTAAAACCCTGATAAGCTAAGAGATGTTACAAGTCACAAGTTTTCAAAGGAATCAATTTCAGCATGTTAATGTAATGACTGAAACAGTGAAACTGGAGAAGATCAGAGTATGGAGAAGATTGAGGCCTAACACAATCAATAATTATTTAAAAAAAACCAATCCAAGAGTATCCAATGCCAAACACAATCTGAATCTATCAGCTGGCAATGAAGTGAACCAACCTAACGGACCCTGAGACAAAAAAACCTAGCCTTCAAAACCTACAGACCCTTCCCCATCAATGTAATTAATAGTTATCAAAATAACAGAGCCATATTAACCATGCTTTACAATTAAAACAGCACATGCTAGGTAGAGAAAGGAGGAAAAAAGAAGACTATATCCATGAACATTAACGTTAAAAGAAGTTCCGAAACCAGATGCTAACACTCTTCATGTGCATCTGTGCTATTCTAACTTGTTCACCAACATTTCTAAGGGATATTAGCACATTCCAAAATTCACGCTCCTTTGTGAAACCTTTCTCAAGTCCAGGTGGGAAACCTGGGAACTCAAAGCAAGACCAAAGGATGTGAAACCCGAGTACTACAATGGTGTCAGCTGTGCACAGCTCAAGCAGTGTTGCTAATTCAGAAAGGAAGAGTCCTACCTGACAACGGCTGAAGACATCTGCAAGGGATACTTGAACATTGAAGTGCTTCAGAACCTGGAGGGCCTGCTCCTTTGCTTTTTCCGAACAGTCCACGGAGAAACACCTTCCTTCTCCTACCTGGGACTGTAGCTTCAAAAGACAAAATCACACACCAAAGAGATGTCAATCAATGCACTCACACGGCTGGGATCTGGGCTCATTCCCATATGGTAACTTTGGTTTTAATAACAAAGTTTGATGCTATTATGTTAACTCACTAAATTCAGATCTAATACAGAAGGTAATTTAACACTTAGCCATCTTTGTAAAGAGCTTTGAGCTTGTTGGAGCAATATAATGGTAAGAATATACCATACATGATAGCCAGTTTGAATTCCCCTTTAATTTAGATACACAACTGTAGTGGTGCTCTCTAGGATGACAATGGGGGATTTTATTTAACCATGGCTTTCAAACTGAGGTCATCTGGAAGACTGTGTACACTGGCATAAGAAAAAACAAGGTAAGAAATGAGAAGCTAGCACTTGACAATAGCTTGTCACCATCTCACCTTCCTAGGTTTATTTGCACTGTACCTTTTTACCTCGAGTTAACTGGTTGCCATTTAGCTTGGGCAGTGAATGTGGCCACTCCCCACACGTGTGTTCCACAGACAGATTTAGCACAGATGTTTGTATCCTGGAACACACATTTAGGGAATGTCCAGACTAGTCTTTGTAAATGTGTTAACTGCTTTGAGATAATTGTCAATCAATTAACTTTAGTAAACAAGCCTAGTGTTTACGAGTGTACAATCCTGCTGTCATTTTGTAACATACACAAGGGACGTACAAATGCTATGTATCAAATGGCAGCAGTCAATTCCCAATACAATACTCTACATCCTAAAGTAGTTACTTTCCAAGTGCTGTTCCCTCACTCTGCCTCCTACCAATGGGCCTGATCGTGAAGTATCTACAGCAGGGGTTGGCAACCTATGGCACGTGTGCCAAAGGCGGCACGCAAACTGATTTTCAGTGGCACTCACACTGCCTGGGTCCTGGCCACTGCCCCGGGGGGCTCTGCATTTTAATTTAATTTTAAATGAAGCTTCTTAAACATTTTCAAAACCTTATTTACTTTATGTACAAGAAGAGTTTAGTTATATATTATAGACTTATAGCAAGAGACCTTCTAAAAATGTTAAAATGTATGACTGGCACGCGAAACCTTAAATTAGAGTGAATAAATAAAGACTCGGCACACCACTTTTGAAAGGCTGCCGACCCCTGATCTACAGAGACAGGAGAAGTGATAAAAGTAGAGTCAATGGAAGCTCTATTTCTGTTATGACTGTAGCATTGAGCCCTAAATAACCAGACAAAGGCCGTGTCTATACTATCACTTAGGTCAGCAAAATTTATGTCGCTCAGGGGTGTGAAAAAATTATCCCCCTAAGCAACATAAGTTTCACCGGCATAAGTGGCAGTGTGCACAGCGCTATGTTGGTGGGAGAACTTCTCCTGCCATCACAGCCACCAGCACTCCTGGAGGTGGTTTTATTATGACAACGGGAGAGCTCTCTCCCGGCAGCATAGAGCGGCCACACGAGTGATCTTACAGCAACGCAGCTACATCAGTGCAGCTGCAAGCTCATTAGTGTAGACGTAGCCTCAGTATTTAAAGGGTTCTCTCATGCACTCAGCAACAAACTGTATTAACTAGTAAACCTGCAAGGTAGGTTCTATGACTACTCCAGCTCCAGGTACAAACAGAAAGTGAAGACAGTTAGGACCTTTTGTATCTGCAGTCTGGAATCCATCCTCCCCATGATCCCCAGTGGTTTTACTGCTTTTCATGAATTTGTGGGTCACAAGACAGGGCACATGACTGTCTACAATGAGTATTGTATCATTTCAATTACTGAATAGTATAGTTAAACATATCCCCCCAACTTTGCATTAACGGTATTTGGGAGGGTAATTGCATTCCGTTTCACTGAGGGATATAGGCATTTGCTATGGGGCTGAGTGCAGGGGCTGTTCTATTTATTACACACACATAAAGCAACTCAAGCTTCCAACTGGGCCTGTGTTTGGCATTTCCAGCCTATCTCCTCCAAGCCTAGAGAAAAGCTCCAGAGCATTAGAACAGCAGATAGTGTTGTCAGTACTGATACAGTCAAGAAACAGGAATCTCTTTTTACTCCTTGGTGAGAGGGATGGGAAGTGAATTGCACTGAATCATGATGTAAGCTGTACAGAGCCACTTTGTTCTGGGATGCGTTTGCTTTATTTTACATTTGGAGATGCAGTGTAATTGCTCTCACCTCTGGCTGAATATAAAGTATAAAAGACACCTATTCTCAAACCTCTGACATAGAGAGCTAGAACAAGCCTTACAAAATCCTTTATATATCAATGGCTTTCAGTACAGGAAACAGATGGAAAAAGTCAGTCCAGCTGTTGCTTTTACATTTGACTTTTCCTCTCCTCCACTTTGTGCACCCCAGTCCATGAAATGACACTACACAAGAGAAATGCCAGAAACACTTAGTACTTACTGTCTGATATGGGAGTCCAGAGGTTAAAATGACCCTTCCTTCCTGCCTGGCAATCTGGGAACAACAGAAAAGCCATAATTAACATGGGTAAAAAATAACAATGAAAAATACCTCCCAATCAGATCATATTAAAAAATGAACACATTTGGTGACACAAACTCTCACTCTGTAGGAGAGCACTTCTCTACATTCCATGAGCACCATGCCAGAAACATTAATGAAATGAGCCTCACACCCTTGTGAGATACGGCAGAGCTATTATCCTGATTTACAGATGGGGAACAAAGACACAAAGACTTGTCCAAGCTCACACAGGAAGTCTGTGGCAGAGTGTATCTCGTGACTTCCAGTCCAATTCCTTAACCACAAGACCATCATTCCAGCACAGGGTTTGCTCAGAATGATTGAGGGCCATACTCTTGATTTTCATGATTTGGTAAGATTCATTTGGAATGCTTTGGTAACAAAACAGTCTAGTGAATCTGAAACCAAGATACTTCACAAAGATGAAAACGTGCCTGATCTCTATGTGATAGAGCAGTATCCCCACATGTAAATGTACTACAGGCTATAGTGATAAAAGGGTCTACAGTGATAGAAGATTTCCCATGTAAAACCAATGAGGAGTCCTTGTGGCACTTTAGAGACTAACACATTTATTTGGGCATAAGCTTTCATGGGCTAAAACCCATTTCATCAGATGCACGTAGTGGAACATGCAGTAGGTACCTCCCTATATAGTTCCACGCCATGCATCTGATGAAGTGGGTTTTAGCCCACAAAAGCGTATGCCCAAATACACTCTGAAACATGTAAAACCAGCACCTCCCCTTAGGTACTGTATATGGATTTAAGTTTCACTGCTAACAGAGACTGCACTCTGCACTAGGAATGGGGTTACTTCTCATCTCTATGCATTCACCTGTATTCTGTTAGAGACGTTACTCTCTCTCCATGTATCCGACCTCAAGTCATTGGGGCCTCTCCTCTGGTTAGGAGTCTGGGAAGCTCCCTCTGGCTCCTATCAACACTAGTCCTTATGCTGGCAAAAGGAAATGCCTAGAGATCAACGCAATGCAGTCTCTCTTCTTTCACCCCAGAATGAGCTGGGCTGTCATTAAGTGTAAACAGGAAAGGCAAAGCTTTTGAAATTAAACTGTGTGTTTCTTAAAACCACTTCAAAACTCTCTCAGCTACAAACCACTTCATGTTCTTCTTGTGCCCATCCAGCCTGGAGAAACACATTAGAAGAGAGACAAATCCCTGAAGTCATAATCTCCCTTTGCAGTTGATTCATCCATGATTCAGCTAGGTACTATTATCATTATTAAATCGTCAGGATCTTGCCCATCACATGGAGCATTGTAAGGGTGGACTACACAGAACTTTGTTCCGAATATGTCTTGCCAGGGGGCCCTTTTTTATTCTTACCGTTGTACAGTTACTAGCTACCACCACTGCGCTGAGAGAGCACTCAAGGCCACCCCCTAACATGCTGGATGGTGGCTCTTACCGCAGACAACAAGCTCACTCTCTTAGTAAGGCACACGGCTCTAGAGAACTGGGGCCATGGAAGTGAAATCACCAGGTCAGCTCCAACTCACACTGTTCAGTGAGCCTCAGGAAATCCAGAACAGGACTGGCTGACGGTGAATCACTGCTAGAGCTTATGGCACATTAGTGCCTGCCCTGCTGGACCTTTATCGCTCAATTAAATTACAGGGATTTGCCAACAAGAGAAAAGAGATCTCTTAAATTCCTTCAGACCTATGTGTATTTCAAGATAAGTCTGAGGATTTCACAGCGGGAACACTCCATTCAGACATCCTGCTGCCAGGGTTAACTAGCTCAAGCTTGGTAAAGCCCCTTATCTAAATGGCACTGGAAAGACAAGGCAAGTCACACAAAATAAAAATAAGAAAAGCAATATTTTTTCCTGAAATGTTTGTCAGTTTTTGTAACAATGCCTGCCGGAAGTGCACACATGCCAGAGGAGCCACACAGGAGAGCACCCTTAGACGGAAACCAATGGGAAAGGTAATTCAAAGAGAATAGCATGTCCTTTCCTCTTCACAGAGAGAAATAAACAAACGTAACTCTGGTACTAACTGGCCAGGAGTCAAGTAAAAGAACAGACACCCAACTCCAGGCTGTAGCAGCAAGCTGGAGTGTGGCCAGTGCACAGCACGCTGGACTGGGAGTCAGGGGAGTCTGTTCCCAGCTCTCCCAGGGAATAGAGGGGAGACTTTGAATAAGTCTCTTCACCTCTCTGGGCCTCAGCTTCCCGCTCTGTAGAGCAGGGATAATGAGACAGACCTGTCTTTGTAAGGCGCTTTAAACTCTCTGGAGGAAGAACGCTGTATAAGAGTTAGCTACTAGTATTTATTACTTGAAAAGGCACCACACGCCAAAGGGACAGTCCTGTCCTGCTGTGGAGCTACTTTCAATGGCATTAGCTATGGAATAAGAATAGTGTTCTTCAATATGAAAGCACAACCTAGGTTTGGTAGGTGTTGTACAAGCTTCGTTGTACAGTGTTGTCTGCGCATCTCAATCCACACCTGCACCCAGTTGCTATGCCAGGCCTGAGCACAATATAGCCCTGCAAATGTATTTCATGCTAGTCAGCAACAGTCGTGAGCCTTAAACAACTATAAATACGCTTTAGTCCTGACCTGCTGTGCATTTGCTATATCCCTAACCTGCTATTCCAATCCTAAATCTCTCCTAAGCACACATTCCTGAAAATAAGCATCTGCACCAAATCATGACAGTAGTTTCATAACACTGGCTTATGGACCAGACCAAAACCACCCAACTCATTTGTACCAAGATCTCTAGAGATGAAAGGGTCTTCCTGGATCTCCTCCACCTTCACCCAGAGGCTAAGCATTGACATTCAGACCTTATTTTAATTCTTCACTTGTCTGCTCTGTTGATGTTCTCTCTGGATGGGAGAGAGAAAAGATTGTCTAGCTACCACGAGTATGGTTTAAACCATAAAAGGATAAGAAATTCAATGCTGAAGACGAGATTTACAGATTTGACACTCTGGTCTGGCCAAGCTCTGCTCAACACAATGACAGAGGAGATCACCTTTGTGCCCCTTGATCCTGGATCTGGTTGAGGGCCAGTTCAGCTGCAGAGAGCCACCTATCCTGGCCATCCCCTGACATGCTGGAGTTGCAGGGTAGGAATGGGGAGTAGGCTGGTGTACAATGGCTCCCCTGCACCAGGGAAATAAGGGGTACCCAGTTCTACCAGCTTTCTGGCTGCTTTACACCGCTGCACGCGTAATGGGGTGCACTCAGCTCTTGTGAGTGCCTCCCGACAGCTGAGTATGGTGCTTCAATCTTTTCTTGGTTCTGGCGCCCCTGTGGGTTGTTGAGCTCCCTAGGTAGGTCTTCAGTGGCTTGGTCCTCCAGCTAAGTCAACCAGTTAATAGGTGAATGGATGAACCTCTTCTGGGATAACAAAGTTCTACCAATGGTCGGCCCTCACAAAGGTCTTCAGCCCCATCTCTGTGCCTGTTTTAATTCCAGCTCCTTTCTTGGGCATTTAGTAAAGAGTCTTGTCCACTTTCCAGGACTAAGGCCACTTCCCCAGTGGCCGGTGGGGTCAGGGCTCCCCCCCCCCCGCTACTCCAGGCCTCTGCCCAGGGTCTCTATATAAACAGCTTCCCTTGATAGTTGCTGCTACTGCCTTCCCTGGGCTGCTTCCCACTTGGTCCCATCTCCTTCACTCATTACCTTAGGGTCACAAGTCTTCTGGTCCCAGCCAGGAACTGACTTGCTAACTCTGCAGCTCTGGGCTGCTGAGCCTGCTGTGCTCTGATTGGCTGCTTCCCTGCAGCCTTTCTAGGCAGGCCAGGAGGACCCACCGTCACTGCTCCTTTCCTGGGGTGGGGTGCAGTAGGATGGGGAGGCCTCCAAGAGGAGTCCTTAAAGAGCCTGGGACACCCCATCACAATACAATACGCCAAGTTATGCCTAGGCGTGGAAGGTAGCTCTGAAGAGATGATTTTGAACACACAATACTGTCCATTAAAAAAAAAGACTCCAGAAAGTTTATAGTGTTTTGCAGGATCCCACAAGCCTCTCATTGGAAATCAATGAACTGGGAAACTAACGCAAATTTCCTGTGAGATCCTGCTCCATTTTAAATGGATGGCATTGTAACACCTATAGCAAGTGCTGCCAGCAACAGGGTGATAGGTGAACCACCAAAGGGTACTGTCTGAAAAGTATCCAGACAATTGGGTTTGTAGCTACACTTCCTGAGTCTGGAGAACTGGGCAAGAAAACATGCTCTCCCATGAGATTTCTGAGACTTCCTGCTTCCAGTGGGCCAGAACGATCCTGGGGTGATCTGCATCAGGAGACAAGTTTCACTCAGGAGCCAGTTTTTATGGGTTCTTAGAATGCCCCACAAAGCAGAATTTGCAAGAGAAACAATGGTACAACCCAAAATATTGGGGCAATAGGAATTTGGCACCACTGGAGCTTCTAAACCAAGGAACAAAAAGCATGTATTGAAAACTAGGCTAATTTCAAACAGGAATAGCAGCGAAAGCACTGGGCAGCTTCCCCACGCAAGAACTGGTTTACTATCAGCTGTAAACATGATGGGATACTGCATCTTGGGGGCAAAGCTTAGCCCTCCTTAATAATGAGTAGTTATATAAAATATAAATATAGTTTATTTGTTAATATAGTTTAAATATAAATATAGTATATTTTATATAACTATATAAAATATAAATATAGTTTATATAACTACTCCTATAGTTTATATTTTATATAACTATAGGAGTCGTTCTATAATATATAAATATAGGTAAATACAGTGCCCATATTTAAAAAAAGGGAAGGAGGAGGATCCAGGGAACTACAGGCCAGTCAGCCTCACCTCAGTCCCTGGAAAAATCATGGAGCAGGTCCTCAAGGAATCAATTCTGAAGCACGTAGAAGAGAGGAAAGTGATCAGGAACAGTCAGCATGGATTCACCAAGGGCAAGTCATTCCTGACTAACCTAATTGCCTTCTATGACGAGATAACTGGCTCTGTGGAAGAGGGGAAAGCAATGGATGTGTTATTCCTTGACTTTAGCAAAGCTTTTGATACGGTCTCCCACAGTATTCTTGCCAGCAAGTTAAAGAAGTATGGGCTGGATGAATGGACTATAAGGTGGCTAGAAAGCTGGCTAGATCATCGGGCTCAATGGGTAGTGATCAACGGCTCCATGTCTAGTTGGCAGCGGGTTTCAAGTGGAGTGCCCCAAAGGTCGGTCCTGGAGCCGGTTTGTTCAATATCTTCATTAATGATTTGGAGGATGGTGTGGACTGCACCCTTAGCAAGTTTGCAGATGACACTAAACTTGGAGGAGTGGTAGAGATGCTGGAGAGTAGGGATAGGATACAGAGGGACCTAGATAAATTAGAGGACTGGGCCAAAAGAAACCTGATGAGGTTCAACAAGGACAAGTGCAGAGTCCTGCACTTAGGACGGAAGAATCCCATTCACTGTTACAGACTAGGGACCGAATGGCTAGGAAGCAGTTCTGCAGAAAAGCACCTAGGGGTTACAGTGGACGAGAAGCTGGATATGAGTCAACAGTGTGCCCTGGTTGCCAAGAAGGCTAACAGCATTTTGGGCTGTATAAGTAGGGGCATTGCCAGCAGATCGAGGGATGTGAGCATTCCCCTCTATTCGACATTGGTGAGGCCTCATCTGGAGTACTGTGTCCAGTTTTGGGCCCCACACTACAAGAAGGATGTGGAAAAATTGGAAAGAGTCCAGCGAAGGGCAACAAAAATGAGTAGGGGGCTGGGACTTATGAGGAGAGGCTGAGGGAACTGGGATTGTTTAGTCTTCAGAAGAGAAGAATGAGGGGGGATTTGATAGCGCTTTCAACTACCTGAAAGGGGGTTCCAAAGAGGATGGATCTAGACTGATGACAGAACAAGGAGTAATGGTCTCAAGTTGCAGTGGGGGAGGTTTAGGTTGGATATTAGGAAAAACTTTTTCACTAGGAGGGTGATGAAGCACTGGAATGGGTTCCCTAGGGAGGTGGTGGAATCTCCTTCCTTAGAGGTTTTTAAGGTCAGGCTTGACAAAGCCCTGGCTGGGATGATTTAGTTGGGACTTGGTCCTGCTTTGAGCAGGGGGTTGGACTAGATGACCTCCTGAGGTCCCTTCCAACCCTGATATTCTATGATTCTATGATTCCATGATCATTTACAAAGTCCTTGAGGAATCCGGCTGGAGTGTAGTGGACAAATACTAGTAAGACTTGATAGGCAAGTGAAAGGATGTGATGGTGGCCAAATGTACTCTGAGTGAGCTCACTGATAGGCCATTTGTCTTTAAATCTAATAGGCAGTTAGGATCTTGGAAAGTGGAACCTCTTCTTTTTCTTTTGTATGGAATTACAACATTTACAAGTTAATAGAAAGGTTTGAAATCCATTTGAGGGCTTCAGGAGATGCAGGGTGCACCCTTGCTGTACCCCTGAAAATGAAAAGAGGGGGCACTTGTTCACAATGTGTTAGATGGTTTGGGGGTTTCCACATTCACACTGTTGCAAATCCTTGATTCTCCATTTGTGCATCAGGTGTGTACACCTTCCATGTAACATCCTAATACAGTTGATGGCTGTCCACTGTCTTCAGTGGAAAAAAAAACCAGTCGGTTTGACAGTGGGGTCATCTATGAGGTGCTTGTTGTTTACATCAGAGCCTGCCCACTGCATCTGCCAGATATCTTCTGGGTTGAAACTGGATAACAGAAGAGCTTCTCTGGCTGCCCAGAATGGTCAGTGGGACTTAAGATGAATACGTGGTGGGTGAACAAGCTTGACATGGAGCAGGAGCTTTTGGTTAATGAGAGTCTTCTTGTACCTGTATGAAGTAGCCATCTCTCACTGGATGGTTGGAGGAGGGATGTTTGTAATGCCTGGAAGCCAAGGCAGAAGAGTGGATTTCAGGGTGCCAAGTCTCATAGCTACATTTAGCTGCATATCGACAACGTCCGTGTGCGAACTTCTTCCCCAAACCAGGTGCGCATTCCTCAGCCATGGAATAAACTAAAGCCAACATTGCCATTGGTCGCGTTTGAACACCATAACCCCACTTAGAACCTGCCAGTTTTTGGATGATACTGATGTGACACTTCATTTTCTGGCTCACCTGCTTCAGATGTTGTTGACAGGTAAGGCTGTGATTGAAAGTGACTCCTACATAGCCTGTGTTAGGATCACGGGTGAGTGCCTTGCCACAGAAATTTACATTCAGCATCCTCTCAGCTTCAGAATTGCTGAGATGGAAAGTTGACACCACCATTTTTTATGGAGTATTTTTGAGCCACCAGTACTGAAAGTAGTCTTCCATCCTCTTCAGATCAGTACTAACGGTGTCTTTGCTTCCTTGAGTGTTGCAGCCTGTGCCATTAGTGCCAAGTCATTGATATAAATGAACTTGTATATGAGTTAAAAAGGGATGATACTAGAACTGATCCCTGTGGGAGGCCATTGTGCAGACTCCGCTTTTTGTTAATCTGATTCCAAGACGGACACAGAAGCTTCTGTCTGAAAACACTGACATAATGAGTTGAAATGTCTAGTTGCATTAAAGCAGGTTGGATAGCTTCAACAGTACCTTGTGCCAGAAGGTGTCATAGGTTGATGACAAGTTGTTAAAAGCTGAGCCATTTTAAGCTTCTGCTGGAAGCAGGTCTCAATGTGTAGTCAGTGGAAGCACTTGATACCAGAAGCTTCTCTCTGCCTTGAAACCTGCTTGTTCCAGGGGGACCGTTAGCAGTCTCTAGGATGGGGCTCAGCCTCACCAGGATCACCTGCTCCAGTAATTTGTTTCTTTCACAAAGGAGAGATATGGGGCAGTAGCTTTTTGGGTCATCGGGCAGCTTTCCAGGTTTTAAAAAGACCGTTTATCATCTCCAAGCTGTTGGGAGTTTGCTGATGATGACTTCAGTGAATAGTGATGCCACCCAATTGCACCCTCTTGGCCCAATATAGTTAAGTAAGTTTGGAAGGATGCTGTCAATGCTGCTTCTTTTCCTGCTTTTTAGCAGAAAGGGCAGTACTGATCTAGGCTCTTGTGAAGGAGTGACAGACACTTGATTAAGGGGCACTTTGTGTGCTGGATTCCTTAAGAGCAGTTTTCACCTCTCTTTTTGTGAGCCTCTGATTCTTGAGAAGGGCGAAGAGAACACCAGGAATGGAAGCATTTCCACTTTTGAAGGTAGGTTTTGTGGGTACTGAGTTTTCTTATAGGTAGGACAACTGACTGGAACCGTATCTGAGCAGGTTAGTTCTGTGCTCAAGAACCATGCTCTCAGGTTCAGGGAGGAAGGGCTGGGATGGATCAGGGTCCCAGAATTCTGTGACAGAAGACGCTTCCTGAAAGGAAGGCGGAGAGGTGGAGGAGGTTCAAGTACCATACTTGCCTTGGCCAGGACAGCACTCAGAGGGTAAATCTTGCTCTCTCTTGTCATGGTTTGAGAATTAGCGGTAGACATGGGTAAACAAACAGCAGGATACGGGGCCATAGTGTTATCAGGGCATCTCCAAATGAGTTGTGGCCATGTCCTCCCTTGGAGAAGAAAAGGTGACATTTCCTGTTGTTTGGGATGGCACAGAGGTCTGCTTCTGGAATACCTCAGGTTTGGCAGATGCAGTGGAAGACAGAATTGTTGAGCTCCAATTTTTGGTCCTGATGGAAGTTTCTGCTCAGGGAGTGTGAAATTCTATTCTAGAGGCCTGGAAGACAAATTGCTGAGATTTCTATCTGATGGGAAATGCACAAGTTCCATAGCTTTAGTGACTCTTTACATAAGTACTGGAATCTTGCTCTGCCCTATCGGTTGATATGATACATTTTTGCCCTGTTGTCCAGCATTACTCTGATGGTGGCCCTGCATGGTGTGAAGAAAGGGTTGAAAAGCATATTGAACTGCTCTTAACCCTAGAATGTTGATGTGGAGCGTGACCTCTTGTGCAGACCATTTGCCCTGGACTGTGTTCCCTTGAAGATGAGCTCCCCATCCCAAAAGAGAAGCATCTGTTGTGAGGATCTTTGACATGGGGGATGTAAGAATGGGGTTCCCACACAGATGTTAAATGGATCCTTCCACCACCCGAAAAGAGTCCAGAATTTCCTAGGTATTGTGATGCATTTGAGGTGTATACAGTCTTCTGCAATGCCTGAAGTCACCTGCACAGTCTCACATGAGGTGTGATGAAAGTAGAGGCTGACACAGGGCCAAGAGCTGTAGACAGGTCCCTGCAGCTGTTTGTGGGCTGTGTTGTATCATCGAGATTAGACATGGCAGAGTGGGGAATCTCTCTTTGGGAAGATAGGCTCTGGTGATCAGAGTTTAGAGGGGCTCTGATGAAGTCTATTCTTTGAACTGGGGTCAATGTAGACTTCTTCCAATTGATGCGAAGGCCCAGAGACTGAAATAGGGCTACATCCTTGGAGGCTGCTGACTGGACCTCTAGAGCTGATCAAATCCCAAGGAGCCAATTGTCCAGATATGGGAATACTGCTATGCCCCATTAATGTAAATGGGCCACCACTGCTAAGAAAAGCTTTGCAAAGACCTTCAGGGCTGTGGAGAGCCCAAAGGGAAGGACTCAGTACTGGTGGTGTTCTGAGCCTACTATGAAGTGTAGGAAACATCTGTGGGATGGGTGAATAGCTACATGAAAGTAGGCATCCTGAAGGTCAAGGGTGACAAACCAATCTCCCAGATAAAAGGATGGGATTATGGTTGCTAGTGTCACCATCCTGAAGTGCTGGGAAAGGATACAGAGTGTTCAGGTTTCTGAGGTCTCCATTCTTTGCCCTGCTTGGAACTAGGAAGTAGTTGGAATAGAATCCTCTTCCAGTGAACTCTGGGAGAACCAGTTTGATCACCCCCAAGAGTAGGAGAGACTGGACCTCTTGTGTTAAGAAATCTTCATGAGAGGGGTCCCTGAAGAGGCATGGGAAAAGAGTGGTGGTAGGGGGAAATAGTATGGAAGTGGACAGAATATCCTACATCAGTCACCTCCAAGGTCCGTTTATCTGAGGTAAGCTGTTCCCAGACAGGGAGGAAGTGGGCTGGTTGGTTTTCAAAGAGGGGTGGATGCAATTGTGCAGCACAGGATCTGGGAAAGTAGGCTGCTTAAGGCCCTCAACCAAGATGTCAAAACTGTTTCTTAGAGGGAGGTGCAGATGATGATAAAGTAGAGGGGGAGGCGGATCTCCTCTTCTGAAAGACAGAATATCTGAGAAGAGTCTGTTTCAGATAGCACTGGAATGGTCAAGAGCCTGGGACATTTGGGACCTACTAAACCATCTTTTTGTTGAAAGGACATAAATTCCAAGAGACAGTAAGGTCATCCTTGAGTCCAATTGACCCTCAGAGATAAGGGCCTGAAATTGTTCCCTCTGATCCAGTGGCAGATGTTCAGTACAATGGGTGAACCTGGAATACTTGTTAAAATCATATTTCGCCAACAGGGCTTGCTAGCTTACCACCCAAAACTGGAGAGCAGCTCTTTCCACCCAGGATGTCTAAATGTTTGGACTCCTTATCATAAGGAGAGGGTCTGGAGTGGGTTTGTTGATTTCTTTCATTAGCTTCATCCACCACCAGGGAATTGGGAGTGGGGTGTGAAAATAAATGTTCCATTCTCTTCGATGGAATATAGTCCTTTTTATCTGCCTGCTTACAGGTGGGCTGGATTGTGGCAGGTGTTTGCCAGACTGTGAGAGTAGGCAATAACAGAGCCTCATTGGTTAGGAGGGGATTTCCCCTGAGGGGTGATATTTATAATGGCTACGAAGGAGTGTTGAGACTCCTGAACCTCTTCTAACAGGATCTGGAGGGATTCTGCCAGGCATTTCACGGGGTCTTGGATGGGCCAAAAGTCATCAGCAAAAGAGGGCGGTAGGGGCATTACTGCCTTATTGGAGATGAAGACGTGTCTTTTGATGGCTGTGAGTTTCCCTCCATTTGTGGTTCCTCAGAAATCTGAGTCGGTATCAGGGTCTGGAGAAGGGGTCAGTGCCAGAATGGTGAGCATGGTATCAGAGCGACTTGTGGAAGAAATTCTCTGACCTCAGAGCTCTGGTGCAGAGAAATGGAGGAACTGGAGTGCAAGTAGGAGGCTGTGTGCATCTCGGGGCCAAGAGGGGTCTGTCAGTATTGACACAGAGGGCTCCCTGTGCTGTCTACTAGAAGACCTCTCCACCTGCTGCTTCTTGTGCAGTACCAGTGACCCGGTACCAGAATCAGACAGAGCCTCAGATGTATCCCTTGAGTGGACCTGAGGTCTCCTTAGAGCAGGGGTCAGCAACCTTTCAGAAGTGCTGTGCCGAGTCTTCATTTATTCACTCTAATTTAAGGTTTTGCGTACCAGTAATACATTTTAACATTTTTAGAAGGTCTCTTTCTATAAGTCTATAATACATAACTAAACTATTATTCTATGTAAAGTAAATAAGGTTTTGAAAATGTTTAAGAAGCTTCATTTAAAATTAAATTAAAATGCAAAGCCCCCCGGACCAGTGGCCAGGACTCGGGCAGTTTGAGTGCCACTGAAAATCAGCTCGTGTGCCGCCTTCAGCACCCGTGCCATAGGTTGCCTACCCCTGCCTCAGAGTGAGATTTATTGGGTGATCTTCCTTGTTTCCCTGGTAGGGGAAAGAGGCTTCTTCTTCCTCAATGTCCTAGCTTCTGAAAATGCAGCTGGAGCTGCAACAGCCGGTGGAGCAACCCAGCAAGGTGATGCCAACATATGAGGTGGGAAATCGACTCCCTCCCGCCCCCGGAGCTAGTAAGCATTCCGTTACAAGGAGCTTCAGTCTCTCCATTCGAGACCTGCCTTAAATCCCATACAGACCTTAAACTGTGATGGGATATGGATGTCTCCGTGGCAGCAAAGGCAGCTCGAATGTCCATTTCTATGCGGATAAAAACCTGTGCCAATTCTGGCAGGGCTTAAATCCCATGGTCTGTGGCATAATCTGGAGTGTAATGGTCCAAAAACAGGGGACTGAAAAAAAAGGGGAGAGGGCAACCAACCCACCTTCTAAATACAACTGTTTTAAGACTCAAAGAGAAATAAAATATCTAAACAAAATAAATGAAAACTAAGAGGAAAAAACATGAAAATGACTGAGGCAGAAGCTGAGAATCAGTGGGCATGCAATCGCTCTGTCTCAAGGCACAGGCAGTCGAGAAGCAACTGAGCGGTGGTGGGCCCACACTTCCTTACATGTCCTCATTTGAAGGTATGAGGCGCTGCCCTGCGCAGGCATGGGCCTGTGCACACTGCTTTGCTTCTCTGTCGAGCGCGTCCAGACACATCTGCATCCTCTGGTAGAGCACCCATAGGGACAAATAGTCAAAGACAAAAGGAACATTATTCCAAGTGGAGATGTATTTTAAATAATACTGGGCTCAAGATAGAGTTCAAAGCCTCATCATGAATAATTCTCAAAGCGTGCAGCCCTTCCAGTGAGGTGCATTCCCATTTTGGATAGTTCCTATTCCTATCAGAAGAGTTATGCATTGGTTAGACACACAGAGGCCAGGATTCTCCTGTGTGAGAGCATTGCTCTGGGCCCATTAGTGAAAGCATTCCTGAAGCTGGGATCTGCCAGTGGTGTAGAACTGATGTAACGACTCCTATGCTACCCCCCACAGTTAACATAGAGGCCATGTGTGGCCAAGACTTCTTTGCACCTCATCAATCCCCAGTTGCTCTTAAAGACTCCTTGGGGCCCCCAGGCTGCTCTATGTAAAGCCAAGAGATCAGCTCAGCGTGCACCTGGCGCAGGATTAGGACATGCAACGGTAAGAGCCACAGCTGTGGGCTGCTCCATAGCAGCTGGGGATCTGGGCTTAGACCTCTAGACACACAGTATAAACACGCTCATAGCCTCAGACTTTAAGGCCAGAAAGGACCATCGTGATCACCTAGTTTGACCTCTTGCACATTTCAGGCCACAGAACCTCACCCACCCACTCCTGTGATAGACCCCTAACCTCTGGCTGAGTCACTGAAGTCCTCAATCATGGTTTAAAGACTTCAAGTGACAAAGAATCCACCATTTACACTAGTTTAAACCTGCAAATAACCCATGCCCCATGCTGCAGAGGAAGGCAACAAAAAACAACCAACAACCCCAGGCTCTCTGCCAATCTGACCTGCAGGAAAATTCCTTTCTGACCCAAAATATGGCGATCAGTTAGACTCTGAGCATGTGGTCAAGACCTACCAGCCAGACACCTAGAAAGAATTCTCCGTAGTAACTGAGAGCCCTCCCCATCTAGTGTCCCATCACCAGCCACTGGAGATATTTGCTAATGTCGATCACTTGCACAGCCGTGCCACAAAAATGGAGGATTTCCAAAATTAATCTTGTGCCCACACTCTAGCACAAAACAGTTATTCACATGCAAGTTAATGGCTAATCAAAGAAACTTGGAAAGGATTTATTCACTGAAAGTCGGTTTATGAGACCCTTTCTTCCCATGGTGAGCAGATTTAATTGAAAAGAGATTTATATAAGAAATTCTAATTCCTCTATATTTTTGAATTCACTCTCACATTCAGTGCAGCACATAAGATTTGAAACTACAGGTCTGATGAGACAAGTCTTGCTAGGATAGCAGCCATCCAGAAGACGACACTCTGCAGATAACTGCAGAAGACTAAGAAGCACCACCCAGCACCGATACTGGGTTTGGTGGGGAGCAGTATTTCCCAAATCAAAGGAGGGATGTTGCTCTACCACTACCACACACATTATTCCAAGAGGGTACAGTGCAAACCCATAGATTCAGGCTTGCATCTTGCTTTTATGCAACATCTCTGATAAAATCCAAAAGGTGAGACCATCCATTTAGTAATATTCACAGTTGCTTTAGCAACTGGTGCTGGAAAAACCATAGGAAGCAAATGCAAAGCCATTCAAGGGGCCTTGGTTGGCAAATGAGTTGCTAGGGTGATCTTTGCAATATGAGAGCAAGAAAGATGTACATGTGTGTATGTATGTTTGAGTAATAATATAATTGAAATAATTGTAATGGAAAAACAAACCCTAATTTTGCATGTGAATGTTGTGAGCCCAGATGACACTGGTATGTTATTGTGATAGCTTCTTTCAAACATACCAAGCCCTGATGATCACTATTCAAATCTTTCTCCTGTCCCTGGGAGAGTTGCTTGCTGACTTTCTGTGTGCACAATGTTCAGCATTAGATTTTTATTTAAATCAGGATTCTCCGATAAAAAGGGGGCAAAGATATCCATTTTTATCTCTGATTATCCAAGCACACATCAAAGTCTCTGCAATGCAGTAACTCTCCAAGGGCTTTTGATAGCAAAAGGATGTTTGCCTGGTCACCATAGAGAGTACAATCTGAAATATCCTGTCCGAGGCATGATAAGGCATCAGAAGGAAAAGAGACAGATGGGGGGAGGGGGAGAGGAGGATGAGGGATAGCTAGTGTGTTTTAATGACTCATGTAAGTCAGGGATGAGATATTAATTATTTCTTCAGAAGTTAAGGACTGCTCAGGATTCCAGCCAAGCAGACAGCCGAAGAGGAAATATCCTGTACACTAGGCCTGGTCATCACTGCATATTTAATATAGCGACACATTGTGTGGGCTGGATATCTCCATTTCTGTCATAGCAGAAATATGTGTGAAATGAAAGAGCATGTGTCTCTTTCCTCCTAGACACAGAGGGTCAGACAGAGGGGTTATGGGAGTCCAGATTCAGTGGTAGCCAACCCAGCACATTTTACAGGTACTTCCTTCTTGAATGTTCAATTCTAATTCATTTCTAGACATCCTAGAGTTGTTTAGCCAGGCTGGGTGTACCCCATGCTAGCTAGCTAGGAAGTTTCCTGATATTTTATCCTGGAAATCTTCACTCACACGCAGCACAGTCCTGCTTTGATTATGTTCCATCTGGGGTATCTAAGGAACAAGCCAGACAAATTATTTCCCTTCCTGTGGTTCTATCCCATTATAGACCAAATGCCTTCTGGGCCTCCGTCTTTTGCCCTAGCCATTATGGCACTACACCATTATAAATGCTCATAAACTATCGGTCACACCTCATGCACTTTTGTTCTCTTAATTGCTTGTTAGCTCCCAGCACTGCTGTCCATGACAGAAAAGTGCAGCTATGAACAAGCCATGAAATTACAGAGCTCCATGCAAACAGGGTTTGCTCCCATCCTCTCTCCCCAGGAAGTGGAAAGCAGAGCCAAAATGATAATGGCCAGGTCTGTGAGGCCACTTGTGACAGTAGTGAGACAGACAATGGGGTGTTAGCAAAGGCACAGGGTAAGTGTGTAGCAAGCAACACTCTCAGGCTCATTGGACACGGGAATATTAATACCCATTGAAATCACATTCGTTTAAACACTGTGCTTTCCCTACATGGTGACAGCTAAAGCGACCCAACCCAGGACTGACCTCAGCAGCTTTTCTATGGTTATCATCATTCTCTAGCATGCGGACGTCCACTCCAAGGCAGCGAAGGTGGCGCCCAAGTCCCTGCAGCATGTTATCACAGACCACGCTGAACTCCTTCGGGGAGATGGAAGGCGGGGGGCTCAAGGCCTCCATGCCTATCATTTTGGCTTGCTACAGAAAAAAAGACATACAGGAATGACTGAAGTTTGTTTATTTTATTTCTGCTGCCTGGAGAGTCCCCTGAGATACCCTCCCGTCTTTGGGAGGCTGTATTAATGTAGCAGGTAACCTATTCAGAATAATTGGGGCGACAACCCCAAACCAGCCTCCAATGCTCAGCTTTGCTTCTAGTATCTTTAAAATTAATAGGCTGGGTTGCTTGAAGACATATTTACAGTTTGTAGGTGGTTACTATACCTAGAACAGGGAATTGCTGCAGGATCCGTTATTATATGCAGTATTGCTGCAGTAGAAGAACTAGGAAATGAAATAGGCAGCAGGTTTAAGTATTTCTTCACACAACGCACAGTCAACCTGTGGAACTCATTGTCAGGGGATGCCGTGAAGACCAAGACTATAACAGGGTTGAAAAAAGAACTAAATAAGTCCATGGAGGACAGGTCCATTAATGCCTATTAGCCAGGATGGGCAGGGATGCAAAACCATGCTCTGAAGTCTCCCACGCCTCTGTTTGCGAGAAGCTGGGAATGGGCAACAGGGGATGGATCTCTTGATTACCTGTTCTGTTAATTCCCTCTAAAGCATCTGGCATTGGCCACCATCAGAAGACAGGATACTGGTCTGACCCAGTATGGTCATTCTTATGTTCTTATCTCAAATACCAGTGGGTGGTCGCTGTGGGTAAATGCTCACTTTTCAACAGTGACACAGTATGAAGATATTTACATTGTTAAATCTCTGTTACTGCCTTTTCTCAAAAGAGACTTGAAGCTCTCTGGGGCAGGGCCTCTACCACTTCGTAGGGCCCGGATCTCAGTGGGTCCCTGAACACTACTGTAATAAACATCAACAACAGTCACTTGACTAATTAATTGGATTGTAGAGGTGACAATGATGGATCCTGAGTTCACAAGTCAGGCCAAGCCTGTAAAACTTATTGTAGCAACCTTTGCAGCAATAACCCGAATATGTTTCATTTACAATATTCCCATTAGTTTAGGATGGCTAGTAAATTCTGCTGAAAAACCTTGTATGCAAATAGGAAGGTGCTAACATCAATGGCAACTTGCTATGTTGTTCGTATTTTTAAATGACATTTTCCAGCGGAGGAAATACATGCACTGACCTATGCAGGGAACTTTGAGTACTGGCACTATTGGGGTTAAACACATTTCCCCAGTAAAACAGGAAAGTGAGAAGGATTTTTGCTACCCCAGGACTAGAGAAAGGCCTGCAGACAGGCTAAGAGCCTGCTTGAGAGGTGAGGCCCATGTATAGTTTGAAGAAATTGGGAGCAATGTACAGTTCTATGAAGATGTTTACAAACCTGCTCAGAAGGTGATGGCATTTCTTGTTGATTCAGCTGCTTCTTTGCCCTGGATTTTGTGGTAGGTTTCCCCACCAGGCTCTCAGTGAGATCTGAACACAGGCCAAAGCCTGATGGATCCTCACACAGTTTCTTATACACCTCCAGCAAGCAGTACGCATCAGAAGCTACAAAACAGAATATGTCCATTAGTTTGGCTTTGACGAAAACAGAAAGAGAGGTTTTGTGATGAAAAGAAGAGGGTCTTCAACTATATAAATGCAACTACATCCAATTGCCCTTGGTAGCTGCAGGTATCTAGCACTGTATCTTACAGCCTTGTATAGATTCAGTAAATATAATAATCAAATAGGCTTTGACCCAGAATCCCATTTCATCAATCCAGAACTAGCACAAATGTGGTATCTTTCCCCTCACAGAATTCAAAGACACGGAGCCACACTCAGCCTTGACACAAAGAAACTGCAACTACCACTGCTTGAGACGTTCAATTCTAAATTGAGGATTTAGTCATACAGCCCCCATTCATGTCAATGGAAGTTGTGTGACTAAATCTCCTAGTCAGTTATGCAAATCTCAAACACTGACCTGATTGGGAGTTGCCCCTGCTTATAGAAGGGCTGAATTTAACACTGGGCGGGTACTTTTTTTATCACTCAGTGGAGTTCCGCTGTCTCACTGTGACTCATCTCTGGATTTATACCTACAGTTCACATTGACCTGCCTGGACAAAGCCCCTGTAGTATAGCTCCAAACGCCATCCATGCCCATCTTGAATTCAGTGCATCCTTGTGACATACGGGATATAACAGTGGTTTCCCAGAAAAGCTGTGTGCAGTGAAATGAGGCAGAAGGAAGTGGACTTTTTTTCCTTTTCAACTATTCAGAGGAGTTCCCATTGAGAGTATGTTTCATCAGAATAATTTGACTGGTAAAGAAATTCTTTTACCAGAGAAAGGGATAGCTCAGTGGTTTGAGCATTGGCCTGCTAAACCCAGGGTTGTGAGTTCAATCCTTGAGGAGGCCACTTAGGGATCTGGGGCAAAAATTGGTCCTGCTAGTGAAGGCAGGGGCCTGGACTCGATGACCTTTTGAGGTCCCTTCCAGTTCTAGGAGATTGGTATGTCTCCTTTAATTATTATTATTATTATTGCACAGTTTACACTCCAGCCATTAAAACTAGATCCCTAAAAGGACAAACAAAACATGTGCTGGCTTCTTTGAACAGGAACTAATCTGCAAAGCCATTTTCCCCTCTCCTGGTTAACATCTACATATCTAATGAAATGCAGGCCCATGACAGAGTTGTCCGTAGCACCTTGCTCTACAGTTACATGCTAACCAGACCTGCATAGAGGATTTGTTCCTCCCGCAGCGGCCGTTTCTCCCAGTTGGAGAGCTGCTCAGTTTTATCAAGCGGTTTCCCCAGGACATGCTGCACCAGCAGACTGAGCCCTCTTTCCGGCTGCCTGAACCCTCTGTCTCCACAGGTCTTCTCCTGTGACAGTACGTCAACTTGAAGGCTGCTCTTCCTCCAGCATTTCTGTAACTGAAGGGGGAGAGAAAGATGCAAAACATACAGATTTCAAAACAGAGCCTGAAAATATCAGACGTTGCAGTGGGGTGGAAAGTACAATCAAGGTATGTGGACAGGGAGCAACCCTAATGTAATAACCTTTCACTTCAGTAAAGGTACATACAGTCCAATCATCTCAGACAAGGGCTGGCATGGCAAACTGGATACTCGAACAGATACTGGATATTTGCTTGACAAACACACTTGTTAGAAATGAACTTGGTCTCAAAGCATGGAAGGGAAACAACAGCCTAGTTTGACTGCATCATACCTGGAACGATTTTTTGAAATTTTTTATTTGAAACTTTTTATTAAAGCAAACTTACAATAACATGTTAAACTACATTGTACATTACCTATTACTTAGTAAGGATCAAGTTCATATTCAAAGAACCTGGCTAAAGATTCTGGCTTGCTGACCGTGGAGTCCTCCTCCTCTGAGTATGCTAAAAAGGGTGACCAAATTTCCTAAGATGTTAAGAAGTTGGGTCAGGGTGTGTCTCTTCTCATGCATTTGCAAAGCACCTAGAGCAGAGAGTCCCTGAGCCAACTGAGGCCACTGGGCACTAACGCACTACAAATAATAACCACAGAACCCCAGCATCTTCCTCCCCATTTTGTTTTCTGAGCTAATGTGTTAAACAGAAAAGGTGCCCCCGGATTAGAGCAAACAATGACGATTCTGAAATGTCCCCCACTTGGTCTGAATAGAACTAAGCTTGTGACTACTTGTGGACACTAGAGTTTCCTCAGCACTTCCTGAGTTGGGATGACAACCCCAGGAGTTTGGCTAAATCCCAACCTACCTCCTTAAATGTCCCCTGCAGTTTCAAACAGATGCAATTTTTCATTTTCTTACTAAAATTACTGCATGCTGCTACACAGCTACTGAGTTCTAATCCAGAGCCAGCTGCATTTCAGTATCGGATGAATGCAAATCCTGTACTGCACTGAGTCCTATGCTCATGCTCCATGCTCTTTATAAGGAGCTGTCTATTAAATCCATAACAACTCTATGGACACTACCAAATGCTAGAATAATGAAACTTTTATAAGTTAAAGATCATTCTACAAGAATTTGCTCATAGCAAGTATGAGTGTGATGGCTGTGTTCAAAAAGCCCCTCTTGGTGAATGGACCTCTGACTCCATTTTAGTTCCTTTTATAAAGGTAAAGTGGAGAGCTATTAAAATGCCCAGCCATGTCTTTTTAGCTAATCAAAACTAAATGCTTGTGTCTCTCGCTAAAGAATCACAACACCCTAGGAACTAACGATGGAAAAGACCTATTAGGTCATCTAGCCATCTCCCTGCCAATATAGGATGCAGAAAGACAATGCTGTGAAATAATGAGAGTTATCTTCCAGAACAGTCAAGAGAAGGACTTTTGCAAATCTTCAGGTTCCCATTCTTACTTGTTTATCTACTGCAAGCAGGTCCACTATGCCTTGAACCTGCTTATCCATTTCTTTAAAAGCAGCGCACGTAGCAGCTAGGCTGTGCAGGTCTCCGGACATCCCATAACCTGCAGAGACAAAGCCTCAAATCACACAGATAGAAAAATGAGTTCTGGGTTCTGGTGCATGGCAGGCTAACCTGAGAGCTCTGGGTTCTGGTTTCAGGTGGGCTAACTCAGAAAGATATCCGTTCTGGTACTGGGCAGGCTAACCCAGAGAGCTATGAATTCTGGTATTGAGTGGGCTAACCCAGGGAGCTACGGGCTATGGTACTGGATGGGCTAACTTGGGGCTGGTCTACACTGCGGGGCGGGGGGGGATCGATCTAAGATACGCAACTTCAGCTACGCTATTCGTGTAGCTGAAGTCAAAGTATCTTAGTTCGACTTACCTGGCTGTCCTCACGGCGGCAAGTCGACCGCCGCGGCTCCCCCATCAACTCTGCTTACTCCTCCTACTGAGGTGGAGTACGAACATAGATTCGGGGAAAAATTTATCATGTCTAGACGAGACATGATAAATCGATCCCCAATCAATCGATTACTACCCGCCAATCCGGTGGGTGGTGTAGACATGGCCTTGGAAAGCTCTGGGTTCTAGTACTGGGTGCTCTCTTGATTAGCCTGGTTTGATTTCTGGTACTCAGTGGGCTAACCCCAAGCGTTCTGGGTCCTGATACTGGGTGGACTAACCCAGAGAGTTGTGGGTTCTGGTATGGAGCAGGCTAACCCAAACAGATGTTTGTTCTGATACCAGATGGTTTAACCCACAGAGTTGTAGTTTCTGGTGTGGGGCAGGCAGTGGTGGAAGCTGTTCACCCTGCTGCCTGCCATGGCAGCCATCTAATATCCCGAAGCGATAAGAGAAGAATGTTCTAAGAGCCTGTTCTAACTGGACTAGATTATACCCAACTAGGGGAAGGCCCCATGTATAGAGGGCAGGGTAGATGAAGTCCCTGTTGTTCCTATGTATGTGAAGTAGTGAGAAAGGCTAACAGTTCCTGCAGTGGAAAGCAGCGCATAGGGGAAAGCTTAAGTTACCTAGTTTAATGATGGTTGGATCTGAGAAGAGGGTCTGGACAAAGTGAGAAAGCTCCTCCGTCTCATCTGGCTTGAGGAGCTGCAGCAAATCCAGGAGGAACACCTGCTCCTCGATAGCAATCTGCAGCACTGAGACGCGTGGCCTTCCAACCATGCCGAATGATGGCCTCCACTCCATGTCGATGCCAACAACCTGGCCGGGCTGCAGCATACACAAAAGGCTTTCTTTACTCAGGGGACATAGACTGGAACAGCAATTGTGGAACAACTCCCTGGCTGGACACTCTACTCTGGACAAAGAGTGACTTTATTGCAGAATAATTACTCTGCTTTGGAAGTGCACTAATTATTGTGAATAAAGTGGCTTTTATCCAGAATACAGTGTCCCATAGGAAGTTTTTTCCGATAGTTCAGGGGTGGGCAAACTTTTTGGCCTGAGAGCCACATCTAGGTATGGAAATTATACAGGCTGGTGGTGTGGGCTCTGGGGTGGGGCCAGAAATGAGGAGTTCGGGATGCGGGTTGGGGCACAGAGGGTTGGGGCACAGGAGCGGGCCAGGGGTGCAGGCTCTGGGCAGCGCACGCAGAGCATTCTCCGACCCCGCTCCCCAGCGGGAGCTTGAGGGCTGGATTAAACCGGCTGGAGCGCCGGATGTGGCCTGTGGGCCGTAGTTTGCCCACCCCTGTGATAGCTTACTCCACAATAGCTATTCCAGTCAATCTCCGAGCCCACAGGCCTCAGAGATTTCCTACTGAAAGTGCCAGGAGTGCTCATGTATTTGATGACGAAGGTCACAAATATGCCGTTACATGACTGACATTAAAAAGCCAACAGCAGGGAGACACTTACCTGCAGCACCTTCTCCCTCCACCTCAGCATCCCTTCCCATGTCTGCAGAAAGTGAATGTTCTCCCTGGGAATGGGGAGCTGGTAATAACTCTCCTTCCTATCCTCTTCATAGTCATCCACTCGGCTCTCAGCATCTTCTACCCTGCACAAAACAAGAGCCAGCAACTTTTAACAGGGCCAGCCTAAGATTTCAGGGCCCAAGGGACATCAGAAAGTCCTAAAGCCCCTCTCCTCACATCCCTCTGTCACCTCCTCTCACTCAATCTCTCTTCTCTCTCCACTTTCTCTAACCCTTTCCTTACTCTGCTCTCTCTCTGTTCCTTTCAGCCTTGACTCACCTTCTCTCCCCTCCCACCCCCCCAAATCACCACAAAAACAACTAGTGCATGTGAGACAGAGATGGAAGCTTGGAGCATAAGTCCATTCCATCAATAACACATACACATTGGAAGCAGCCTCCAGACAAGAAAAGCCTCCCAAACCCAGACTTCTCATCATGCATTGCTCACACTCCATTCTCTTTTCTAGAACTGATGTGAACTTAAAGCCAGCAAGTGAGTTCCGGCTTCAAAGTTAGCACATTGTAAGGACTCGACTTCCAGCCCCTCACCATGAACCCAGGAATCCACTAGCTGGCATGGCCCCATCCACATGGACAGGCTGGCTCTGACCGGCTCAGGGCCCAAACCAGAGCTTTCGTTTTCTCATTAGACAGGAACAGGCAGAGAATCACAGGCTGCTCCACCTCTGGCTCAAGAGGCCTCCTCCTCCATTGAGCTTAGAGTGGAATGGCTCATAAAGGCTTCACTAACCTCTCCTTCCTATGCCAGCTTCCCCCAGCCCTTTTCTTGTACAGCTTCTACACCTGCTGTTCCCTTTGTTTCATGGAGCTGGAAATACAAAAGCCCCTAGACGGTTTTCACACTACTCCACCACCTCCCTGCACTTTGGATCCAGGTGCTAAGAACAGTGGTAAACTGAACTCACAGCCAGACTGAGATTCCCCACCTGTTTGATTCTCCCACACTAAGAATCATAGAATCATAGAATCTCAGGGTTGGAAGGGACCTCAGGAGGTCATCTAGTCCAACCCCCTGCTCAAAGCAGGACCAAACCCAACTAAATCATCCCAGCCAGGGCTTTGTCAAGCCTGACCTTAAAAACCTCTAAGGAAGGAGATTCCACTACCTCCCTAGGTAACCCATTCCAGTTCTTCACCACCCTACTAGTGAAAAAGTTTTTCCTAATGTCCAACCTAAACCTCCCCCTCTGCAACTTGACAGAACAAGGAGTAATGGTCTCATCTTCTATCACTGAGAACAGTCTAGATCCATCCTCTTTGGAACCCCCTTTCAGGTAGTTGAAAGCAGCTATCAAATCCCCCCTCATCCTTCTCTTCTGCAGACTAAACAATCCCAGTTCCCTCAGCCTCTCCTCATAAGTCATGTGCTCCAGCCCCCTAATCATTTTTGTTGCCCTCCGCTGGACTCTCTCCAATTTATCCACATCCTTCTTGTAGTGTGGGGCCCAAAACTGGACACAGTACTCCAAATGAGGCCTCACCAGTGCTGAGTAGAGGGGAATGATCACATCCCTCGATCTGCTGGAAATGCCCCTACTTATACAACCCAAAATGCCATTAGCCTTCTTGGCAACAAGGGCACACTGTTGACTCATATTCAGCTTTTTGTCCACCGTAACCCCTAGGTCCTTTTCTGCAGTGCATGGGATTCTTCTGTCCTAAATGCAGGACTCTGCACTTGTCCTTGTTGAACCTCATCAGATTTCTTTTGGCCCAATCCTCTTCAGTCCAAGACTTCAGTCCGTGTCCCAGAGAGAGGTGTAATGCAAGTGCATTAACACCCTGGCACTGTTAAAGCTTTGTGAGTTACCATGGATTTCCTAGAACAGGATCTTACACAGCACGAGTTGGTTCCCCATACAGCAGAGGCTCTTGCAATAGGTTTGTAAATGCTGTAATAGCTTTGCACTTGTGTCCCGTCAGATGATGCAATCGGAGGAAAGTAAGAATAAGAGAAAACCCAGCTATTTTGTACGTATCATGAATTTCTGGCTAGTCTCTTTCCCACAGAGACTTTAAATGGTTTATTATTTGAGAAAATATTTACTAACCTTGTGTTTCGGGGACTGTGTGACTAATTTTGTAACATAGCAGCTTGGTGCTGTGCAAACATTCCCTCGCAGAGACGGTATGTGTGCATGGCGAAGTCAATATTTGTGTAAAATATTTAATGAAGGTGTGAAATCTCGTGTCTCCGGGAATATTCTGATCTGCACAGCTCAAGAGGAGCATGTGGTAGGACCACAGCAGAGATGATGTCATCATTTATACTCTGATACCATCTCTCTTTCCCTTGTAGCGTGAACGCCCTCTGTGGGAACCTGCTGCTAGACTATTTCAATTGCTAAGAAAAGAGACGTGGCTGCATTTAGATTCAGAGCTCCATGGACTAGAAAGCACTTCACCATAGTGGATTAGGATTTTTATTCCCATTTTGCATGTGGGAAGACTGAGGTAAAGAGGGCTTCACATACCCATCCAAATACACTGAGAATGACAGAGCTGGCACATGCAGTGAGGTTACTGACATGTTAAGTTCTGATGTTGGTTTCCTGCCGTGGTACATGCCCAGAGTTTGTGGTTCTCTCGCAGGCATGGTTCCCACCTGCCCACTGTTTGGAGGCTTACACTGCATGCAAAGAAAGGTCATGTGCTGCCTGTAAGATACCATCCCCGCTTAGGGGCAGCCTCCTGCAGGCCCAGATTTCAGTGTCTCCTGAGCATTGCTGCTCTGTGCCCTGGTAATGAGGTGGGGGCAGGCTATCATCTGTCTCCTTTGGCAGAGGCTAGCGGCTGCAGGACTGATAACCTTATACAGTCCATGAGTCATCCAGGGATAGCTCAGTGGTTTGAGCATTGGCCTGCTAAACCCAGGGTTGTGAGTTCAATCCTTGAGGAGGCCACTTAGGGATCTGGGGCAAAAATTGGTCCTGCTAGTGAAGGCAGGGGGCTGGACTCGATAACCTTTCGAGGTCCCTTCCAGTTCTAGGAGATTGGATTGGTATATCTCCAAAAAGTGCAAGGCCTGCAATTGCACCCAATCTCTGCATGCATAAGTGCTGCTCTGCATTCAGCGACACAGCCTAGAGCTCTCCAGCTTTGCACTAAATGTTCAGGGCCAGATCATCTTCCTTGTGCAAAGTCCAAGTAAATGCACGGGGTGACTGATGGGGGAAAGAATACCTCTTTCCTTGGCTGCAGTGCGCTGGTAGAGCCACCAGCAGCTACTTGCGAGACCGGAGGACCGCAATAGCCTTAACTGAGGCTCTGCACCCCTGCAGGAATCTGGCTGGTGGACATGCCTCCTCCAGCCTGGCTCATATCCAAAACACCTCCCCATGCTCTCATGGCTTAAGCCCCATGGAGCACATTTTCACTGCAAATGGAGTCGTGGACACCACTGCATGGATTCTGTGCATACTGCCTCCCTGCACAGCATAACCACACCAATTCTACTCTCTTTTATATCCTACGTGCTAGAGGGAATGGGCAGGATGTGCCCCTCAGGTAGCGCCACCACCAGTATCATGCAACTTCTGGATTCTTTAAACTTAGTGCTCCCACCTAAGATTTGGCTACTAGATGTTTTGCTGTTAATTGCCTATGTCTGAAATACCTCATGTACATTGCCTGAAATAAGGGGGTAAAATATACTCTGAGACACGAGTCAGGAAGGAAAAGCAAGATTCAAGAAAGAAGTAAAAAGAGGAGGAACGCCAAACTAAGCAGCTCCTCAGCAGTTTGTTCTCAGATATTTGCACATGGATTCTTCAGAAAGTGTGTGGTGGATTTAACTTTACACTATGGACTTAACTGAACAGCTACTGGAGCTCAGACAATCATTTGCAGTAGGTCATTTATCCAAATGCAGCCTCTCTCTCTGCAGGCTGGGATTTCCCTGCATGAACTCAGCAATCCAATTTACTCAAACAGTATCGTGTCTCTAAGAGGTAAGGTACAGAACTCTCCTCCTGAGGGCACTTTAAGCCACCTTTGTGCCTCCCAGATCCAAGCTGCTCTGGGGGTCAGAGAGGTCACTGGCACAATTCAGACATTTCTGAAGTTGGTATAATCCAAACTATTTACCTCTCCTGGACCTTGAGTTTCTGAAGTTCATTGGCCACTCCATAAGGCAGGGTCTTCTCAGATAAGCTATAGCGGAGAGCCCACCTGGCTGCTGTGTTCAGATCACAGTAGCTGACTAGCAATTGGATCAGCTGCTCTTGTAGCCATCGATTCTCCCCAACTGTGTTCTGCAAGGAAGCAAGAGTAACAGAAGCTGTTGGTGCAGGTTCCATTTTCAGCACGACTATACATTTCCAAGGACAGGGTGCCCAAAGCGAGGAACTCTAGGGCTCAGGACGGGAACTGGCAGCCTGAATTGGCAGAGGAGGGAGCAGGAAATGAGCATGTGCATGTCCTTCTCACTTTACAAGTAACATTGTTTGAGCCCAGACTGCTATGTCTTACTGTTCAGGCCTACTCGTCTCCCATGCAGATGGATTGCTCTTGGGGAGCATGTGACCAGGGCACTCCAGCTCATCTGAAGACCATGGGCAGAGCAAAGAGAGGACATGTGCCAGCAGTATACTGAAGGACAATGCAATTCAGACTGGGTGATGACCAGCATGTCTGGTTCATCTCCCATACTGACAAAATAAAGCAGAGTCAGATTATCAGCTGGCTCCAGAGTCTGTTAGCTGTTTGAAACAGGATTGGATTAAGGCAGTCTGGACCGAGGCACACCATGACACAGGGCCCACAGTGGCCTCACTGGCCTCACTACTCCACTGGCAAATGCATTAGCGGGGGGAGGGGGGCTTTCCTCCCTTCCCCGGGAGGAATAGAAGGATGGGGTTCTTACCCCCACCTCGAAGCATCTGTGCTCTTCCTACAACACACAGAGGCATCAGAAAGGCCTCTCCCAGAGCAAAGGCCCTTGGGGTTAAATAGAGATGAATGGGACAATTCACCCCTCCCAGAGCTATTATCTCAGGCTGTCTGCAAACTCTGGCAAATGTCACTGCATCAGCTCCAAGTCTTCAAGCTTTTCTTCACAACCACCAGATCTAGAAACTCACTTAACGAATGAAAATGGTGACTCTGTTGTAATCACATGACTTCAGGAGCTGAGATCCTTAGCAGGGGCCTACTGAGCCAATGCCTTATCCAACCCTGCTGATAAACATCCATAATCTGCTTGGGATAACTGCTAAGCTAAACATGCTAGCTGTATTTTAAAAATCCCTTTAACATTTCATTACAGTGATTCACAGCAAAAGATGGAATATGAACTGCTTGTCTGTTACATAATGAATCCCAGTTTTACATGCAGTAAATTCATTACTGAATTAAATGGGCATTGGCAAGGAACTGCCTATCTCCATAAACACTGGGAAGTTTATGGGTCCCTTTCTGCTCTCCACTAACCACAGCCAACGTGATTACTTTGTTGTATATTAGGTGGTGTGCTCAATTTTGCCATTATTTGGAACTTGTATATTGTTTCCTAACACAACTGGGTGCAACATCCCCAGTGTGCCAGCTGTAACTGGGTTCCCCCAGAGTTGCTATCTATGCAATAGCTTCCACATGCCAGATGGTTAAAAGGGTCAACTATGTACTAAGGCACATGTAAGCAATCCATTGCCAAGGGAATCCTGCTGCTGACAGGCAGCACCTCTTGATGTTCAGAACAAGACTGGGCATATAGAACAAAAAGAGAACAGTTCAAGTTAGGACCACTGTGTCACATAGAACTCGCTCTGCAGGAGCCACAGCCTTCCTGAGGATGTGGCATTTAGCTTCTAGCATCAGTACCATAGAGATAACGAGGAGTCCGGTGGCACCTTAAAGACTAACAGATTTATTTGGGCATAAGCTTTCGTGGGTAAAAAAAACCACGTCTTCAGATGCATGGAGTGAAAATTACAGATACAGGCATAGATATTCTGGCACATGAAGAGAAGGGAGTTACCTTACAAGTGGAGAACCAGTGTTGACAAGGCCAATTCAGTCAGGGTGGATGTGGTCCACTCCCAATAATTGATGAGGCGGTGTCAATACCAAGGAAAACTGCTTTTGTAGAGAGCCAGCCATGCCCAAGATTATCTGGCTATTTGGACTCTCTCCTCAGACCCTACTCTACCAGCACTCCCAGCTATCTTCAACACACCACTGACTTCCTGAGGAAACTACAATCCACTGGTGATCTTCCTGAAAACACCATCCTGGCCACCATGGATGTAGACACTCTTTACACCAGTATTCCACATGAGGATGGACTACAAGCTGTCAGGAACAGTATCCCTGATGAGACCACAGCACACCTGGTGGCTGAGCTTTGTGACTTTGTCCTCACCCACAACTATTTCACATTTGGGGACAACTTATACCTTTCATGTCAGCGGCACTGCTACGGGTACCCACATGGCCCCACAGTATGCCAACATTTTTATGGCTGACTCAGAACAATGCTTCCTCAGCTCTCATCCCCTAACGCCCCTACTATACTTGTGCTACATTGATGATATCTTCATCATCTGGACCCACAGGAAGGAAGCCCTTGAAGAATTCCACCAGGATTTCAATAATTTCCACCCCACCATCAACCTCAGCCTGGACCAGTCCACACAGGAGATTCACTTGCTGGACACTGAAGTGCAAATAAGTGATGGTCACATAAACACCACCCTATACCAGAAACCTACTGACCGCTATACTTACCTACATGCCTCCAGCTTCCATCCAGACCACATCACACGATCCATTGTCTACAGCCAGGCTCTAAGATACAACCATATTTGCTCCAATCCCTCAGGGTATGTCTACACTACAAGACTATTTCGAATCAACTTAAGTCGAATTTGTGGAATCGACCTTATGAAGTCGAATTTGTGTATCCACACTAAATACACTAATTCGACTGTGTGAGTCCACAGTAACGGGGCCAGCGTTGACTTTGGAAGCGGTGCACTGTGGGAAGCTATCCCACAGTTCCCTCCCTCCCCGCTGCCCATTGGAATTCTGGGATTTCCCCCCAATGCATGCTGGGGGAAAAAATGTGTCGAGGGTGGTTTTGGGTAACTGTCATCATTGAACCGTCAGTCACGCCCTCCCTCCCTCCCTGAAAGCGCCTTCGGGCAATCTGTTCGTGCACTTTTCTGCTCAGTGACAGCGCGGGCGCCACAGCACTGCAAGCACGGAGCCCGCTGCAGTTATGGCCGTTGTCAACTCCTCGCACCTTATCGTCCACCTCTTCCACAGTCAGCTGCTGAGAAATAGGGCTACTTTTCAATGGTGCTGCGAGCACTGGTGGACCATGGGGGACGTTTTACCAACATCAACGTCGGGTGGCCAGGCAAAGTTCATGGCGCGCGTGTTTTCAGGAACTCTGGTCTGTTTAGACGCCTGCAGGAAGGTAGTTTCTTCCCGGACCACAAAACAACTCTTGGGGATGTGCAGATGCCTATAGTGATCCTCCGGGACCCAGCCTACCCACTAATGCCCTGGCTCGTGAAGCTCTATGCAGGTGCCTTGCACAGCGACAAGGAGCAACGTGACCTGTGACTGTTCAGTTTCTTTACAGAGAAGCTGAACCTGCCCCTGTTTCTTTACAAAGTTACTGTTGACTAGCATCTGCAGTTACATACCCCGTCCACCCCGCTTCCCCCACTTCCAACACACGTTTAAAAATAAAATACATGTTCCACTGTAACTTTACAAAGGTTTCTTTATTGATGACTTTGCGTTAAAGGGTTGAAACTGGGACGCGGACTGTGCTGGGTAGGGTGTGCGGTGATGTAAAGACCGCCTCTAAACTCGAGGAATGACAGGCTCCAGCTCCCAGAGCGGTCTGCAGTACCGGACTGGTTGTTTCAACGGAGCCTGCCATCCCTCCTTTTTGGGACTCTGTATGCGGGGGCTATGTGGCCTTGTGGCGGGGGAGGACGGATACAGATTCCTCTGCTGCGTGGCTCTGTGGTCCAGGACAGGGACCGTTGCATGAGATCTGTAACCCCCCTCCCCCACTACAAAGTCACGTACCCCCCCACCCACACAGAACCTGCAAACCACCTCCCATACCGACCAGGGTGCCTACTGACTGCACTGTGTGTGTGACCTGCTGCTGATCCTGCCCCCGTGTCTGTACCCTGGGAAAGGTGATTGTCCTGTCCAATTACCAACCCCCTTCCCCCCCTTCAAACACAGTCTCCTCTAAAAGAACATGACGGAAACAGTAATTAACAGAAAAGTATTTTTTATTATCAACTAGACAGTTAGGGGATGAAACTGGGACGGGGGCTTGGGTGAGGCAGGAAGGAAAGGACTTCTCAAAATTTAGGGTAAGAGAGCTTTTGGGTACTTGAGCACTCTGCTGGGGTGCAGTGACAGTTTTCACGGCCCCTGGCGCCCCTCCTTCTGGTTATTTTGGGTGAGGGGGGTATGGGACTTTGTGGCGGGGGAGGGCAGTTGCAGATACACTGCAGGGGGGCTCTGTCCTCCTGCCTGCGGTCCTGCAGAACATGCACAAGGCGCCGGAGCGTGTCCGTTTGCTCCCTCATTAGTCCAAGCAGAGTTTGAGTCGCCTGCTTGTCTTCCTCACGCCACCTCTCCTCCCGTTCGCTGTGTGAGCGCTGGTACAGAGAGAGGGTCTCCCTCCACTGGCTCTGCTGGTCCGCCTCGTCTCGGGAGCAGCCCATAAGTTCAGCGAACATCTCATCCCGTGTCTTTTTCTTTCGCCACCTAATCTTTGCCAGCCTCTGTGAGGGGGATGCTGTGGCAGGTCTGGAGACAGTCAAAGCTGTGTGATGGGGAAAAAGGGAGTGAATTCCTTGCAAAGATACATTTTTGCGAACAATGAACACAGTCTAGTCTGTGTCTGTGAACAAAAGCATGCATAGCACCTATCTCGTGCGCACTCCTGCTGCAGGCAATCAGAAAGCATAAACTCTGCCCCTGTTCCATCCCATCGCAGTGTCCCCCGACCCTTGGAATTCTGGGTTGAGATCCCAGTGCCTGATGGTGCAAATTTCATTGTCACGGGTGGTTCTGGGTACATGTAGTCACTCATTCCTTCCTCCGGGAAAGCAACGGCAGACAATCATTTCGAGCCCGTTTTCCCTGGATTACCCTGGCAGACGCCATAGCATGGCAACCATGGAGCCTGTTTTGCCTTTTGTCACTGTCACCGTATGTGTACTAGATGCCGCGGACAGAGGCGATTCAGCAGCGCTACACAGCAGCATTCATTTGCTTTTGCATGACAGCAGAGATGGTTATCAGCCATATTGTACCATCTACCATGCCATTGTAAATTGGCAAGGTGATGATGGTTACCAGCCGTATTGCATTATACCTTCTGCTGCTGTCATAGGTGCCCCTGGCCGAGATCAGCCGGGGGCGCAAAAGACAAAACTGGGAATGACTCCCCGAGTCAATCCCTCCTTTATGGTATCTAAAAATAGAATAATTCCTGCATAGAAGATGGGGCTAGTGTAGTAGAGAT